>NC_138769.1:537343816-537654051 GCF_965119305.1 Pelophylax lessonae
CACACATACAAATAGATATAAACCCACACACACAATGATATATATATATATACACACACAGCCATTAAAAAAATCAGCAGTACAGTACCTTTAATCACACAGCCGGGTACTGCACTGTAGGGGGAGGCAGAGAGCACAGGACTCAGAAAACACCTCTCTCTCCTTTGCTTTCACTTAGCTGAGAGTGTTCACTGTCTGAAGGAGCTCCCAGTAGCGATGCACAATGGGGAGTTTGGTCTAACAGCCTATCTCTACCAAGTGCATTGGCCCAATGGATCAGGGCCAGGGTCGCCAATGCAACCTCTACGACCCCTATAGCTACGCCACTACTGACAAAGGTTTTAACTCTTTCCAAATGTACTACTTAATTTTGCTGCCATCTTTGTCCCTACTAGAAAAAAAAAGTTTCTTAACAGGAAGTGAGTGAGTCCCTGGGCCTATGCAGTAGATTTATTAGCAGGAAATAGATTGTCCACTTTTCACAGTAACTTGCTTTTTGCAAGAGAATTTTCCTTAGAACTGATCTGTAGCCAGGTGCTGTGTTACAGCAATATGGAGAAGGAGACATTGGGGTTAATTTCCTAAAACTCGTGATTGCAAAATCTGGTGCAGCTGTGTATGGTAGTCGCTCAGCTTATAACTTCAGCTTGTTTAGTTATTTTTTGCAGAGCTGCACCAGATTATGCACTCTCCAGTCTTAGTAAATTAACCCCATCTCCTTTTATTCTTCTCTCCCTCTACTGAGATAATGAAATTATGCTGGACCATTCTCCTTCCACAAGCGGGGGGGGGACAAGCTAGCTAAAGCCAAACAAGACGATAGACTTCTATGCAGAATGCTGAGAATCCTGGAAGTTGTAGTTTGAGACAGCAGCCATGTAAGCGGATGAATAGACTCTTTACACTACAGATGCTAATATGCACAGCGTGGAGAGATGATTTTTATTAAACTGCCCAGGAAAGTTCTTCCTCTTGGCACCGAGGGAGTTAGAGAGGAAGCAACTCTGTCTAAATGTGAAAAACAAATATATAACCCCCTCTGCTTACAACAGTTACCCTTGTTTTATGTACAGGGGAATGCAAACAGTATAATGTGTTCCCACATCTAAAGGTAAACTAATGAAAAAAATGCCTGTTGCACCTCCCTGTGTATTCTTAGTGTTAATTGTTGTACTAATCTTATGAATCAGCAAAAAAAAGTGCAACATATAAAGTGCATACAGTGCAAAAAATCATAAACAAACTTTAAAATTCATGCGTAACATCAATATTAAAAACACAAAATATCTTTTAAAAATATTTTCAATATTAATGTTATGCATTCATTTTGAAGTTTGTAAATTGCAATTTAAATAATTGAATTAATTCATTTAGATTGTAATTGCAAGTAATTAACACTAAGATTACAAAGGGAGGCGCAACAGGCAATTATTTATTAATTTACCTCTGTCTGAATATTCGCCTGCCATCGAGAGACCATACCAGTGGAGATCCAAGCCTAAGACTGGGAGTGAGGACAACCGGGGGCAGCACAGCACTGTCCACATCACAGTACCTGCATCACTGCCTCAGGGAAACTGGTGCATCCACTCCAAAATCTGCTTCCCACCACTGATCACTTTCGAGAGAGACTGGGAGGGCTACTCATCAACAGCAAGAGGTCACAGCAGCATCCTGGGAACTGGTGAGAGGGCAATTCACTCATTGCTGATACTGCTAATAGGGACTGAGCCACTGAGAGCAGGACACCAAGAGTAACAAATCCATAATACACCCGTACTGCACTCTATACTGCACTTATTCCTAACCTAGACTGCAACGATACCAACCCTATACTGTATTATTTCGAACCTTTACTGCATCTGAACCACATCTACCTTGAACCTGTGCAGAGACCATATTGTACCTATACTGTACCTATGAAGGTTAACTGAGACTGTCGTTAGGTGCACCAAAGCTCTTAAAGGGCGCCAAAGATAGCTGGCAGAAAAACATCTCAAGGGACTGCCCTCCCAAAAGAATTATTCTGCAAGTCCCCTGTGTTCCCCTGCCCTCTCCACTATCATCTTCTTTATCTTTGGCAAAGTGCATACCCAGTCAGTCTAGATCGAGCATCACCACCATAAATGTGCTCTGGCAGTATAGTTCCAGCACTTGGTGGATTAAATGTTACTACTGCTCTCTGCTGCACTTGAGGTGGCCTTGATACTGTTTATACTGATCTGGATGCCAAATGTCATCCTTTGCCTAGTCCTTACTGTTAAACACTTTGTATGATAAATAGGGTTATTAACATTGTGAATCCATTTTTATGTTTGCCTAGTTACCAACCATATTGAATGGATTAATATATTAGGTTGGCCTTTACTACCTGGTTTGGTGCCTGTTGTCTTTGATATAACACTCCTATTGGGTACTAAGTATTACTTTAAGTGAATTCCTATGCTATTGCATGTTTGTACACTCAACTTGGTGTGTCAGAGGGGGGTCTGAGGTTCTTGGGAAGGCTGAAGCAAAGAACAGAAGACTTATCCTAACCAGAGTCTCATACAGGGGGAGAAATGCATGGTCAATGAGGTGAAGCTCTTCTGGCTTGCCAATTATGTGCAAGCGAAAACACAGTTTTTTATGTACACGATTGGGTATTCTTTGCAAATTAAATATTTTTCACATTCAATAAGTTCTGCGGAAAACTTCCTTGCAAAGTGAACAGCCTATTTGCATTTAGTAAAACAACCCCTACAATTCCTGTGTCTTATAATCATAATATTATCCAAGTTTATTGGCAGGTTTAATTTCTATTTTCAATATACTGTAACTGTAATAACCTCAGCACTGTGCAGCACAGTGTGTGATAAAGTAACGATGAATGTGTAAAAACTAAAGCAAACACACTAAAAAATAGGTTTTGAAGAATCTGCTTCCAAAACAGCAAGCATAGACAAATGCAACTACTATTCTTATTTGTTCTAATCCCTCATGATCATGAACACACAGGTAAAGTACACGGACACATACCCCTCTAAAGTAACTGATCGTTTAAAGTGGCATATATATATTGTACAAAGTGGAAGCCATAAGTTGCTTAAACTAGCAATAGTGGTGTAATAGTTTAGTGCTGGTGCTTACTAGTTGCTTGAAAGGCCAAAGTTACAAAACAGATTAGGGCGCCTCTGCAAAATGGCAATAATCTGTGTATTCAAGCACAAAGATGTATGTTTTATCCCTCGAGGAACACTATACTAAGCCCAAAGCTGTGTGGTTATGCTGCTTGCTGAAACATTAAATCAATTTCCCAGGAACATTTCTCTTGATGCCAGTGTATACAAATCAAGTGAGTGAGCAGGATTCACATCTGTATCTAGGAATAGGTCAGGGCACCATATTAGCATCTTTCTGACTGGTGACCTGAATTTTCCCTACTGCAATTTTACAATACAGATTGGTCACTGTGCATCCCTTAGACTGTGATTAAATAGTGAAGGAGTTGCAGAGACTAGTGAGCTCGTCCCTGCTCTCTCCACCTCTCAGCGTATTCCTGGTCAGAACATGTACATGTAGCAAACCTAATTGACTACTAATATTGGTCTTCCCTTTCTTTGCCGGAGCTGTGTAATGCTCTGGGATGCCCGTAGCAAAGTGGCAGCACAGTAACCAAGTGGTTAGCACTTCCACCTCATAGCACTAGGGACATTGTTTCAAATCCCATCCAAAACACTACCTTCCTGCAGTTTACATGTTCTCCCTGTGCCTGCGTGGGTTTCCTCCCACACTCCAAAGACATGTTGATAGGTAAATCAGGTTTACAGTAAACTAGCTGCATTTAAAAAAAGGTTATTGATACATAATTATATTTATTGCTGTTTATAAATCTATCTGGAGTTTAGTTATAAAGCCTTTTGATATAGATTTTATTTCTGACTGGGGAAGCTATAGCTGCTTTACCCTAATGCCATGCTGAAGGTGAGCCATGGTCTTATAGCTTATGATATAAAAGTACTCCTTCTTGGTTAGAAACAGACTATATTATTTATTAATTACAGGTACTTATATAGCGCTGTCAAGTTACACAGCACTTTGCATATACAGTATATATAGAACATTTACATCAGTCCCTGCCCTCAAGGAGCTTACAATCTAAGGTCCCTAGCTCATGTTCATATACACACTTGAGCCAATTTACCTATCAACATGTCTTTGGAGTGTGGGAGGAAACCCACGCAGGCACAGGGAGAACATGTAAACTGCAGGAAGGTAGTGTTTTGGATGGGATTTGAAACAATGTCCCTAGTGCTATGAGGTGGAAGTGCTAACCACTTGGTTACTGTGCTGCCACTTTGCTACGGGCATCCCAGACATATTTGGATTTCCCTGTTTACACATATTGCAATAGTAGGTATTTCTACACAATAGCAACATCCGCAAACTCCAATATCATGGCTAGAAATTATTACAATATCAGTTACTACTTAACCACTTGCCAACCGTGCGCCGCATATATACTGCAGCAGGCTGGCTGGGCTGCACAAATCGACGTACTGGTACGCCAATGTGAACGGGGGCTGAAAACTGAAGATTTGCTAAATTGTAGCAAAAATTTAGAACTGGAAATTGTGCCTAGCAGTACCCTGAAAAGTGTTTTTCCAGAAATTTGTCTGGAATTCCTCTTGCAAAAGAACAATGCACTTACTGGTATAAGTGTGTCTGGACACTTTTTTGCCTACAGGCTCATAATTTTATATATGCAGTGTGAGAATAAAGCCTGGTACACCCTATTAGTTTTCTTCTGTTTAACCCAGTGGGATAGCTCGGGGCAGAGCCCCGCCAGAACACTCCAGTCAAAAGGCTGAGAGCGCTAATCGGGAGGCAGTCGGCTGATGGTTTTCCAGCATGCACGTCCAACAGAAGCCGGCCAAACAACCAGCTTCTGTTGGACCCGCTGGCGTACACATGGGCTGGCTCTGACTGCTAAACTATATAATTTTGGAGTGAGATTTGGTGATATCACTGCTGTGCTGCTTAACCACTTCAGCCCTGGAAGATTTATCCCCCTTCATGATCAGGCCATTTTTTGCTATACGGCACTGTATTATTTTAACTGGCAATTGCGCAGTTGTGCGAAGCTGTACCAAAATAAAATGTATTATCCGTAAATAGAGCTTTTCTTTGGTGGTATTTGATCACCTCTGCATTTTTTATTTTTTGCGCTATATACAAAAAAAGACTGACAATTTTGAAAAAAAAAGATATATATATATATATATATATATATATATATTTTTTACTTTCTGCTAAAAAACATACCTAATACAAAAAAAAAACGTAAAAAATCAAATTTGTTCATCAGTTTAGGCCAATATTTATTCTGCTACATATTTTTAATAAAAAAAAATCCCAATAAGCATATATTGATTGGTTTACGCAAACGTTTTAGCATCTACAGACTATGGGATATATTTATGGATTTTTTATTTATTTTATTTTTTTACTAGTAACAGCGGCGATCAGCCACTTATAGCGAGACTGCAATATTGCGGCAGACAAATCAGACTCTAACTGTCACTTTTGACACTTGTTTGGGAACCAGTGCCACTAATACAGTGATCAGTAATAAAAATAGGCTTTGCAGCAACACAGGATCAATGCCTTCCCTGTTGACAGAATGGCAACCTGCCTTGTTTACATAGGAAAACTGTTGTTCTGCCTGTGTACTGAATGATTAGTGGGTGTCAGCAGACAGAGTTAGCGGTACCCACTGATCAGCTCCCGCTGTGTAGAATCACAGCGCAAGCGAGCCGCCGACGGTGCGCACTCATGCTCGTTACTCGGAAGTGCAGGATCACATACTGTATATATATATCTGTGATCCTACGCAGCGCGGCCGCCCTGTAGCAGTAAAACTCCTCCTTGTTGGAACCTCTGACATAAGTAAAAGCTCTGCCTCTACTAAGATAGCCACTTTTCATAGAGACATGGTATTAAACAAGGTATGGTAATTCAGTAGAGGGGAAAGATCAGCTGCAGAGAGACCACAGGCAATGCTGATGATTCATCTATTTTGTGGGCACCGATTTCACGAATGCAAGTGTGTATATCTGCTAAGTTGATTCCAGATTCTGTAATGGTTGATCTGGCTGAAAATGGATTTAATAAGCCACAAACATCTAATTTACCGTATTTTTCGGACCATAAGGCGCACCGGATTATAAGGCGCAGTATCAGTTAACAGTAAATTTTCAAACTTTTTTCATATATAAGGCGCACCGGATTATAAGGCGCACTTTTTTTGTGCAACGTTGATCTGCATGGGGTTTACTGGCAGGTGCTCAATTTGCAAACATTTTTCATGGATCGGCGCAGCCTAAAAAGAATCAAAACACTAAAAAAAAAATAACTCACTTTTATTAAACTTTTAAACAGCTTTACTTTACAGTCGGCTCTATTCTTCTTCCATAAAACCTTCGAACTCTTCCCCTCCGTATCAGAGTTCATTAATCAATGTGAAACAGAAATTGTTTTGAGATCGCTTCAATACTCAAGGTTCATATATAAGGCGCACCGGATTATAAGGCGCACTGCTGGTTTTTGATCAAATTTTAGGATTTTCAGTGCGCCTTATAGTCCGAAAAATACGGTATATGGCCATGTTTAATCCCTTAGAAACAGTGTACGTTTTTGGATAAAGGCCAACTTTTAATGTTCAAGGAAAGTGCCATAATATAAGGCCATATGCAGTATCTCCAGTTAGATCCTTTACGTTTTTTTCTTTTTAAAATGAAACCACAATTGAGAAACAAATGGGACTTTTAGGACACAGCAAACACTTTAACAACTCAAATTCTGCAAAAAAAAAAAATAAGCAATTTTATTAGGTACAAAAAATAATAGCTAATAAAGGGAGCTTTACATAATACCATGAAATTGACATGTAAACCTTGGCCTCAGGTCCATTACTATTTAGGTCATGCTCTCATACACTGTCGGCAATGCTATATTGCCTTGAGTCAAAATGTAGATTTGTAATGGACATGAAGTACCTTCATTCATTGCATGGATCAAAAAAATGGCTTGGTCAGGCTGCAGTTATCTTTCAGTATGTCAATTAAGTGAACCTAACCTAAAACATTTTAAGGTAAACACACTGCGGAAGTGCAGGCACATACTTGTAAAATTGTAAGTTGGGCTTTCGCCTCGGCCCATGCTAAGATTAAAGAGACCCTAACATCAGTCTTAAACAAATAAAAGCACAATAATCTGATATTTTAAATGCTTACTTGCAGCATTTACACTTTGTAAATGTTGTATTTACTTGCAAGCCACATAAGAATCAATCTGAAAAGTAAATCAGGTACCACAGGGTCCCTGCACCTCAGCATTGTATCTACCTTAGATATAGGTTAGACTAGGTCAGGTTCCCTTTGATCCTCCAAGACAATGGGATTTGTTGGATGAAGGTCAGCTTGTAGTGTATAAAAAGAATGTGCCAGAGGATAAAACTGTATGTAGTATCTGAAACTCATTGTTTGAGCTGAGATCCTTTCACAGTTATATTTAGTGGGCCTCGCTACGTCAAAGCAACCCCTACTACTGCAATAGGAGCAAACAACGGGGTAAAATCTGTTCATCGGGTTAAGATAGAAAACACACAGAAATGTTATTGTTTTCAGAGAAAAGGTAAATAAATGAGACTTTCAAGATTCTATTTTCTTTTACAAAGACGAGTTCAGCACATGCACAGTCTGAAAGGTTTATAGTGATGTCTTCAGTTAATGTTCCATTCGTCTACCCTTTCCGATGTCCTGATTTGTTTCCATGAATTTTTATTTGCTCCCTCATTTCTGCTCTTCTAACTTCTTTCTGCTCCAAGGAGCTGTTCACTGTCAGTTCAGTCTAGTACATTTCTGACCTTTCCCGAGAACACTGCTATACACGAATGCTGAATTTTTAAAGCAAACAAGACATTAGTGAATTTAATATTAAAGATTGTATTCTTTATATGATAAACAAATGTGATGTAATCTTTAGTTACTTCAGTGGAAAATTTAAAATTGAGGTCCCAATATGTCATAAGCCCAAATGCACCTATCCTTACTTTTACACATTTTGCTAATTATATTAAAAGTGGACCTATCATTAAATATCTTACCTCAGTTCAAATATCTGCTCCAGCCAGGTGTTCCCATTCTCCGCAAGGAGTACCCCCCAACACACACACACCCTTCTCTTACAATTCACTGCGACCAAAAAAAAACTTCAGCTAAAAACCCAAAATACCTAGCTAAATCTGTGGTCACATGACATTTTCAGCCCAAAGTCTTCTCTCTTACTGACAAGTAGTAAGGGCATACTTTGGGTGCCCACATCACAGCCTAAGTGATGTGGATACTTTATTTATGCTGTACAACCGCAAGTCCTCTAAGGATCCAGAAGACTGCAGTGTGACAATGACTAGTCGGCATGGGCATGCACACATTGCAGCGCTGGATCAATCAAAGTCAGTTAGCCAATCAAGAGAGAGAGAGGGGACGGGGCCGAACAGCAGCTCTGTATCTGAATGGACACACGGAGCTGCAGCTCAGCTCGGGTCCCCCCATAGCAAGCTGCTTGCTGTGGGAGCACTCCACAGGAGGGAGGGGCCAGGAGCATCGGAGAGGGACCCGAGAAGAGGAGGATCTGGGCCACTCTGTGCAAAATCACTACACAGAGCAGGTAAGTATAACACATTTGTTATTTAAAAAAAAAACACGAGACTTTACAAACACTTTAATAAAAAATAGCTCTTACTTGCCTATTAAAAATGTTGGTCTGAGCTTCATCATGTCACTTTTACAACCAGAAGGAAGTTAACTCCATTTGACACCATTAGAGCATGTAGAGCGTTAGAGAGTTTATTTTTTCAGTCAGCTAGACCTTTTCAGTGTGTATGAGAATCAGAAGGAAGCAAAGTCTGCTTACATAAGCATAAACGATGGCCCAAATGTACATATATCATTATAAGATATGTATAACAACTAGGTGGTTAAAATGTGGTAATTATCAAAATGTAATATTTACATTTAGGCTCCATTCACACCTGGACGTTTTTGAGCATTTTTCAGCTCCAAAAACGCTAAAAAAAATGTTCCAAAACGCCCAACAAGTAAAACCACATTAATTTAAATGGCCCCTGTTCACATCTGAGCGTTTTAACGCCTGAAGCAAAACGCCTGTAGCTGAAAAAAGTACATCTTCTTTTTGGGCTGATTACCAGCGTTTTTGATAGATGTCAATGCCTGCCTCCAAAAATGCCTGAAAACAACGCCTGAAAATCGCGGTAAAAATCACGGTAAAAAATGTGCAAAAACGCTATGCTCAAGTGTGAATGCAGCCTTAGATAATCTCTCTCACTCTCTCTCTCTCTTTCACTTTTTCTATCTCTCTCTCTCTCTCTCTCTCTCTCTTTTACTCTCTCTCTCTCTCTTTTTAACCTATGGCCTATGGAAAGGCCATAGGTTAACTTTAAAAACTAACTCCAGACAGTTTTTTTTAATTTTGAACGATGTGCAAAAGCATAAAAATGTTTACCTGTTTTTTACTTCTGTCTGTGATCTCATTAGGGAAATTTTTCCTCACTTCCTGTCCCTCCTGATACCTGTGCAGGAAATAGTTGGTGCAAACCAAGGTCAGGGAGGCATGGACATCATAAAAAACGTTGTCACAATTTCTAATCTTCCTTGCTCTTCTAAAACTATGGTTTTACTATGTCCCTGTTAAAGAGGATTCATATCACTTTCTGAATCCCTATTGGGGCCCAGATGGCAAAAAAAAATTCAGACAGAGGTTATAACCATTCTCTGATCTACTGAAAACACAATATCGTGTTTTTCCTGCGGTTGGTCTTTTTTATCTCTCTGCTTTGTCATTTGTTGTTTGCCTTTTATCCCCCAATGCCATAATAAAGATTGCCCAGGCTCTAATGCCATATATAAAACAGAGCCCCATAACACTTACCTAGTATAAAAAATACCTACTGTAAAGGTAAAGGATTAACAAATATCAAATCAATTTAAAGAGGGGTAACTAATAAACCCAGCGATACACTTAAGAAGATAGGCACAAGTATTCCTGAATCAAGATCCTAGCAGGTCCCACAAGGCCATGGGAATATAATTTTGCCTTTAAATTATAAAAAGAAAAAGAAATGATTTTACAATCAAGTGATCCAACTAAATACAATGTATGAGCAGTTGAGAAACATCTAATTTTTTCTAAGCTGAAAATGATTGACTTAATATATTTTTTAATGGTTCGTGATATTATTTCATATTGCTCTAATTATAATGCATCAAACAGTGCATATATGTTATAAAAATATATGCAACGGAGACATTGAGGCACAGTAAAAGTATAATGTCCCTGCTAATTATCATCACTAAACAAGGATAGAAATATAATCAGCACAGTATTTTTCATGTGTTGGATTATTTGCATGTTTGTTAACCAAGGTGCATACCGCATCTACTTAGCTCAATCACTTTGTTAAATTCATTTTTGATTCCATGCTGTTTTCCCATAAAGAGACACAATGAAAAATTAAATTTTAAAGTGCTCCTATGGGTATCTTTTAAAGCCTAGGAAAATTGCACAGTGGGTGAAATTGATAATAATTATTGTCCTGATCCTATGATGGATGACTCTTAAACTATGTTCCTAAGGGCACCATTTACATCTTAGCTTTTTGCCTTTTTGATGGCAGATGGTACGAGATCCCCCTTCTCCATGCGCCCTGACAGGCTGACCTCCCCCTGCAGATGCTTCCAGCATGAAGAGTGGTCATCAGACTTTCAAAAAGGTCATAATGCTCCAAATGTACCGTATCAAGGGTATCAGTTGGGGGTCCACTAACTGCTTTTTTATTACCGCCACTTTACCAGCAGCAATCATACTTGTGCTCTTATAGAGTTATGTCAGCAAGTGCGAGACAGCTCCCATGCCGAGTGGCTACATAGACTGGCATGACAGTATTGTAATGCAAACCAATAGAAAACACATGAAAGATGATAAGAAAAGCCAGCATCCATCGTTACTGATGTTATAACAAACAAGACATTGATATATTGTCTTCACTGAGCTACCCTGCCAGGCTATTATGGTTTTCCTAATGAGGTTGTCATGCATTCCTCTTTATGTAGCTATTAAAATCTTGTCTACATCTGCTGATGTTTTCCTGTACGGGGAACTCTTGATTTTCTCTCTGTTGTGCAATCTGCCCCCTTTTTCTGGCAAGTGCCACGTCTGACCTTGCAGCAGACACAAATATTTTAACTTGTTTTAACATCAGACAGATCAAAGCCTTTGCTGCAACAAAGTACGTGATAGAAAATGCTTTTCCCATTCTGCCAGATTTGACTATTTCTAGCCCTGGCAGAAGCTCGCGGGTAACAGATGGATGTTTTATAGCTTACCATTATTTCTCTAACTTATTTGATGGCGTGATTATGTGAATCACAGTTTTAGTCTTGAGACAATTTTATTGTCGCCTTTCAAGTTAGCCAACGAGAATCAATCTTATTTAATCGTATCAGATAACCTATTAGCATTTCTATCATGTATGATATGTAGAACATTGAATATGTGCTAGAAACCCAGTTTGTAATGGTTACTGAGCTTTTCTATGCTGTAATTATGAATATGTGCCAATAGTAGCCATTCAGGCAATGCCTATGCTACAAAAATATGTAAAGATATGGGTATAATGGAAAAGATAATTTTGGTGATGATATGCGCCATTCAAACAGCTGAACAACTTTTCCGTTGAAAGAAAACTTCTGTCTTATATTTTACAGAATGTGGAACTGCTGCACAAACTACATGGTAGTTTCATGATATTAAAGCAGAGCTAAACTTAAAAAAGTTGAGAATATTCACTAAAAACATTGTATGAATATTCTCTTTAATTATCCAATCATGTGAAAAGCATCTGCACATGATTTTATATTCAGGGTGAACAGGAATTTCCTTTTTTACATGACTAGATAATTTACATGAATATTCACATAGTTTTTTCGTTAAGATTTCCAACAATTTGTATGTATCTCTTGCCATTTAACCATTTCCCATTTCTCCTAGCAGTTTTCTTTCTTATGTACACTTCTTGGAGAGCATGGACAGTGCAGAGGACACTCCAACCCACCAACAGGATCTGCAGAGAAGGGAGCCAAGTGCCATGTCAATGCAACTCTGGAGTTAGATCATAAGTGGCCTACAAATGGCTGAAGAGAGAAGATTTCAGGGCAGAAAAGTGGTGTAACCACAATAACATTGATTTATTAGGAATAGAAGATGTTCATTTAGCAAACTGAATGTTAGTAAAAAAAAGCTTATACTGTGTTTAATGTGAATACCTAATAATGTTTAAGAGAAATTGAATTGGCATTTTTTTTAATGACATGTTTGGATGATTGCAGTAAATACCACTTTACTCTATTTATTTAGCTCAGTGAACATTCGCAATGATAGGTGAACAGCTTCTGCACCTTAGCAACCCCAACATGTTTCCTACTACCCAAAATACACGGTTTTGTGTTTCACTTATTAAATGTGGGAGTAAACTCCCATTCATAATTTGTACCTATAGATAAGCCTATAATAAGGCTTACCTATAGGTACTGTAAATATCTCCCAAACGTGCACTGTTTAGGAGATATTTACTGTATATGCTGTGGGTTACATCACCGGCGCATGCTCTCCAAAAAAAACGGCCACCTGGGTCGTTCCTTCAGAGTCCTGGGCCGTAAACAGCGGCTCTTGCGCACTTGCACGGGATAGACATCATCATGGCTCCAGACACTCACACAGCCAGATTCCGTGAACTCAGAAGGAAGACAGGTGAAAATGGAAGCCTTGTCAGCGGTGACAGCTCTCCGCTGGAAGGGCTTTGTTCTATGGTAAGTTTCACTTAATGTGCTAGTATGCGATGCTACTAGCATTTTTTGTGGAATGAGTGGTGTCAGCCCCTCCCAGTTTTACCAGGTTCCTAAATGACTTATACCATTCCACTCTTGTCTCTACATTATAAAGGCTAATCATTCTGTAGCCCCATAAAAGAGCTAGGAGGGCTAATTACTCTTCTTGAGAAAACACAAGAAATGTTTCAAGGACACAGGGCAGCTCAGAATTGTGTTAGCTGGGTTGGAAATTGCTAAAATCATCAATATGGAAGAGTCAGTTTAATAAATTAAAACTGCCCTTGACAGTGACACTGAACTGGAAGAGGTGATGGCTACAACGAATACAACCTTGTGGGTAAGAGTAGAGAGGAGAACATCTCTAATGGGTTAAAAAAGGCAGCTTACTAAGTGCAGAGAGACCAGATTATTAAGAAAAAAAATAAATAGTGGATATCAGTGATATCTACATTTTGGAGAGGGTTTGAGCCCTTAAAATGATCAAGACACAGAGTATCAAACAATCACACCGTGTTCAAATGGGATAGAGACCTCAGGCAGAGCTTCTCGGTGTCTCAATGGAGACGTGCATTATCAGAAGCCAACAGATACACTCACTGTGCCAGTCATTGGGAGATGACCCTCAAAATTACACACAGGTGGTACTACACCCCATACCGGTTAGCGGGCTTTTCCAACAAATACTCCCAACTGTGTTGGAGGGAATGCTAATGCGTGGGTACATTGTTTCACACAATGTGGTCCTGCCCGTCCCTCACCAGCTTGTGGAAGTCTTTAGCTTCATAGCGAAACACACAGGATGCTTAATAACACCTAACCCAGCTCTGGGCATTCTACACTTAGGTATTGACAACCTGCCCCTAATATACAGACCGTGGACCTCGCACGTCCTGCTAGCCACTAGAACGCTTATATTGAGGAAGTGGAAGTCCACTGATACACCTAATATGTCAGAAGTGATTTAATTACTGCGCATGAACTATCAATTTGAAAAGTCTCTGGCGACCAATGACGCGAAGCTACATAAATTTACTAAGTTCTGGGACTTCTGGTCCATTGATTGATTGAAGTATAACTGTATCTCAATGTATACGCTTGTTCACAGTGATTGCCATGTACTTGCTATATCGCATGATATTTGCTTTCCTTTCTGTTTGTTTTTGCATTTATCTCAATAAAAATTATTTTCAAAAAAAAAAAACAATCACACCAGATTTTCACAAGAGCGCCACAGAAGGAGTGATGGACTTTACTGCTGGATGAACAAAATGTAAACCAAAAATGCCATGCTAAAAGTAAGACATAAATGAGATATTATACATGACAATATACATGAAATAAATCCAGTTCTGGTATACAATAAAATACAAAAATAAATATATAGTTCCACAGAAAAATATTAGTGATGTGAGTTATCCCAAAGTGGAAAGTGAATCAGTGAAAAGAATCTTGATCTACACAGTCAGTTGATATTCTGGACACCACAATGCCCTTGAGTGTATCATCACCTTAGTTAGTGTACAATAATAACTCTTACCAGACTTAGTGGACTCTTTAACCAAGAAAGTGGTTGTACAACTTGGTGGGTGTACCAAGTTGTAGCCCTTAGACACGTTTAGGCAGATTGCAGCTTACCAGGAATAGAAACAGAGAATGGTACGCAGTCTATAGGCAATATCAGAAACAGAGACAAAAAAAAAAAATCAGAGTGGGTGTTAAATGAGTATAGTCAGATATAGGCTGTAGTAGGTAAACAGAGAAACAGGAATGCAGGTAGTAACAGATTATTGCTGGGGCTAGGAATTGATCCTAATGCTCATGCAAATGACATTGGTCTGATCACAGCTTAATTGAGAGTGTGACTGACAGGCCTGGGACTCCTACTGTAGGTACTATATAAATCAATAAGTGATTTCCTGCAATGCCCATATCTCCCAGCCCTAGAACAGAGCGTGTTGTTGAAAGGAAGAATAAACCGCATGCTTGAAAAACCACAAATAGCAGAAATGCTTTGCAACTGATTTGTGACACTGGTTATATCTTACCTAAAGGAATGGGAGGCCAATTGTCTTTCAAAGGGCAATAATCTGAGCTTTGACTGTGCTGGAAGCCAATTGCTGGCCCAAACCCAACTATTTTCCCACCTGCTGCTACTATCCGACTGAAATAACTGGGGCACAGGCAGCAATAAAAAAACTGACAAATGTTCGATTCCCTCCCCACTCAATTCAAAACTAAAAAAAAAAAAAAAACTTTAAAGAGGATTCTGCAAGGGTTTACATCTTATTTAAGACAATAGTACCTACATTCCCTGCACTTATCTGCCTCTATGTTCTTTAGTTTATAAGAAGTCTTTCTTCTCTCTATAGCCTTCCTTATCTCAGCTAGACACACTGGCTCCTCAAAGCCGCCTGATCTAAGTTTAGGGGCCAGGAAGTGCGTTATTGGCAGTTGGACGCTATAGGTGGGAATAGCCACATTTCCTCCCTGTCTTCGAAAATTGTGGTTGGGTTGGGTTCACCGCACATTTAACCTTGACTTTACCTAAAGCTCGTTCCTAGCCTTCAAAATCTAGTGTACATAGAATCCATATGTTATGCCATAAATACAGCAAACATGTAAATGCATCCTACAGTAATTGAACATGATGGAATCACCTTCCAAATAAAAAAAGGTATGCATTTGTCTTGGTATGGTGCACCATGCAGATGGGAAAGTTTGTAAAATGAAATGGACACATGACTAGTTAGACATTACTTCATTCTTGTTTAATGTAACACACCAGTAAACAATGATGTCCACCTTCTATATACGCTCTTTAGTCTCCATGAAAGTCTCAAGGGGACAGTTGTCAAAGGTTTCAATAAGCAGTAAATATATGAATACTTACATAAACATTGCACCACACGACGTAAAAGAAGGCAAATCATCAATCCTCTAATGAGGCAGATCTATATGGCTGAATACATTTTCACACACAATGGCCCAGTGTCTGTTTTTTTTGTTTTAGTAAAACGATGGCCTCTCTGCTTTTTTCTCTGGTTAAATACAGTATAATAGGCCCTCACCACATGAACCCATTGTGTCCCAATAGGGGCATTTTCTGACAGGGCTATGACTATTTAATCAGGCAGTGACACAAAAAGAATCCTTCCCTGACAGTTCTATTGAAGTGAGGCCTTTCATTGATTCACTCAAGCTCTACCTTTTATCTTGACCTCTTTATACCCATAAATATTTTTTATTAGCATTATTTAGAAAATAGCAGCATGAAATGCACTATTATTTAAGGGAAAATGCGTTGCAGAAGTTGGTCTGCTTTCATATTATACTAAATAAACATACAGAAACTCTAAACTATTCTCTTAATATTTAATATTTTGATTATTCTAGTGTCCAAGACACAGTGTACCTGATGAATCTATAATCTTTCTTGCAACATAATGTTATATTTAATGATGCCTGTATTAATAATGTACAATGTGTATTTTTATCCAAGCAAACATTCAGGTTTAAAAGAAATGATAATCTTAAAGTAATCAGTAATGATGGGATCTGACATTTCCTGCATAAATTATGGTTGATATATTTCTTTAGGCGATGGGTGTGAGAAAATTTTCAGATCTGAAAGTCATACCTAACTATGGCAACCCCTCTTTCTTAGCTATAAGCTTGTAAGGGGGCATAGCCAGCCCCTGACTGCTTCTCTTATGGAAAAGAACCATTAAAGCGCCGCACAGCTCTACCCAAAAGGAGATGTTCCACTTTAAGCATTCCTCACCCCTTCCCCCCACCCAACTATCCACATTTGGCATGTCAAAACTAGGGCGGGTACCTAGTTTTGAAAGGTGCTCGCTCCCACTTCCGGTCGTGCTGCCTAGGCAATCCTTTTTTACGTTTTGAAGTTTTCCTCCCCCCTGCAATCTTCTTGGACATGTCACAGGTCCCAGAAGATTGCCCGACCATTGTGAAAGTGCAACGCGACTCGCGCATGTGTAGAGCGCACCAGACTGTGAAGCCGCAAGCTGTAACAGATGGGTGCCCACATTTATAATGCCAGCGCTGGGCAGTAGAGAGGGAGAGAACCGAGGGTTCGGGTGGCCACATCACTGGATCCTGGAACAGGTGATTGTGTATTTATTAAAAGTCTTAGATGCCTGTCCTAGATGTTGCAGTGAAAGTCTTATATTTGGGGAACTATGCAGCAATTAATAGCAGGGGTAAAACAAGTGCTAGGCATCCCTTCGCATTGGGCTGAAATCCAATCAGTGTACATGCTTCATCCTCGTGGCTACAAAGCTTGACCTCATGATTTCTTCTCAGGCAGCATATGTCTTACAGATAGCTCACAGGCCTCAACACGTGACCAAATCCCATGAATATCTTTCAATTTATTATCCTTGTATATTTCTTCGCAGTGGTTTATCTCGGGGACACCTTTGGATCCCTCATTGCTAAATCTGGCTACATGTTCAGTAGTAATAAACAAATGTGCATGGATTAGAGTCATGTGACATACAGCAAAGCAAACCTATCATAAAATTTGCTTATTGTGAACATTACGCTAGGTTTGCACCTATGCGTGTAGTTACGGGTGTGGGAATCGCAGCAATTTCCGCACCTTTAAACTCCTGCAGTGAAAACGCGCTGCTCTTAGGAAATGCCCACGGTTGCCATTCATTCTGAATAGCATCCCCACACATCTCAGCCCAAAGCACATTAGCCGGTGTAGGAGCCGCAGGAAAATCACATGATCAAAAAGACCATGCGTTTTCCCTGCGGCTGCATTTTTGAAAAGGTACATATACCTTTTTTTGCAGAAGTGCAAACACTGCAGCCCATTTATTTGAATAGGCTGCCGTGCCCACGCAAACACGGCCCACAAAAACGCTAAGGTGTAAACCTAGCTTTAATGTGAACCTAACATAAATTAATGGGAGGCACATTTTGAAAATTCAAACTATTAAGGCATTGTCAAAAAATGACATGGGGAGCTAGGAACTGCCAAGTGGGACATGTACCAATGCAAACATAAAATAAAAGTATCATTCGGCAGGGAGAAGGTCTGTTATATTAGGTTTAAAGCTATTGTCCAGTCAATTGTAAAAAACTGTAGCCACTGACTTTTAATACAAGACATTCACCTGCCTCATGATACAGAGATGTCCTCATCTTGCCTGTTTCTTCACTGAGCTTCGGTCACTGGCTCTGGCATACTAACTGTGGGCAACTGGCTGTGCCTGCTTGCAACTTCAGAACTGGCTGCTCACTGCTCATGCATGAGGCGTAATGCGCGATGCGCTATCTTATTGGTCCCGCAGCTTTCCGGAATCTGAGACATGTCCCAGAAGGCTGCAGGGGAAGGAGAGGGACCGAATTTCTGCTTAGATCACTGCAGTGATCTGACTAAATGTGGGGAGCAGGTACCTGTCAAAACCAGGTACCCCACTCCCCCCCCCAAAAAAAAAAGATGTCCTGAATGTTTAGGAGGCGGGTGAAGTTCTGCTTTGAAGTGAAACATTAAAACTGTGCAAATACTTTGAAATACTGTACTTAGAACATGTCTTAAACCTGCCTGTGAAGTGGGGCATCTGTAAGATATCTAAAAGCAAATGTATACTAAACATAAAGAAAATTGCATTGAGGGCAGCCACTTTTCAAAAGAAACAATTTGGATGAACCTCAGAAATCAGGACAATTAGGTAACTAGAGCTGATCTCTTAAATCTGAAGCTATTACCTGCATGTTCATTTACACCCCTAGTGGGACCTACTGTAATTAATAAATCTGTCCAATGTCTGTTAAGTCAGTGTATAATAATGTCCCCTTAAGTCACTAAAAAAAGTAAGAAAAGGTGACACCAAGATCTGGCAAATGCCTGTCGACAACTGTAAGTAAAAAAAAGTGTTGCACCAGTGGTGGTAAAACTCCTCAATCTACTTCAAGCTGAAGATAAGTGAGAAGAAGAATAGGCTGTGACTTTATCTGGTGAATGTTTAAAATGGGGCTTCTATGATTCACCCTAGATATACTGAGGAATTTGAAACAAACAAAAAAAAAACATTGTATGTAGTAGTGGTTGTCTGAGGATGATGAAAAATAAGAAGGAATGTGGCTAGTAGAGTTCTATTCAGATCTGTGTGCACCAAATAAATGGCCAACATCTGCTTCTGCAAAGCCTGATATGAACATAACTTCTCCCGACTGGCTTACAGACAGGGCAAGAAAGTGCAAAGGACAGCAGAAGGGCCACAAGGCAAAATAAGGGACCACAAATATAAAAACAATGGTACTGAACATTTGATTCCAACCAGTATGTGAACTGCGTGAAAGTTTTCAGTTCTTTGCCTCTGGCAAACAGCCTGATCGGGCTTCAGGCAAAACAATTTACTTATCTGCACTAATTATAATTAACTATGTTCAATTTTAAAAAATGAACATACCTGCATAGATAAATAATCCTTTATGATGACTTTATTAAAAAGACATATTAGAACTTCTACAGCAATACCTGGACAATATTCTGTGCATGGCAAACACAGGTTTTTATATAGCTTGCCGAGAACTCCATGTCTTCTTATTAATACATTATGACATGTGTGTCTATTTATATTTTGATTGACAGACAGAGAACCTGCAAATATTCAGAACTTTATATGTTCAGGATTCCAGTATAGACAGAAGGTGTCTCTTATTCGTTTTAACATGCACAGCTCATCTGTGGCCAAGCTAGGAGGCACAGTCATTCTATCACAAAATTCATATTATGCCATAAAGTATCATGGTCCTCTCACATCATCAATCTATTCAATAGCTTCACTGATAAAACTTCAGGATGAATTTATTACTACTGAGCGCCTGAACCAAAAATTCATTTATGTTACTACAGCACTAAACAATCCTCAGGCTTCAAAACTATAGCAAGAAGCATATAAATTCATAAGCAAAAGGCCATCATATATTACCTCCTTATTCATTCTCTCCAGGAACCAGTGTAAATTCCTTTCAATTTTATCTGTGTTGAATAAAGTGGAGTACACAAAGGCTTTTATTTATTTTTTGTGCTCTTGATCTCACAGTGTTATGTCCTTGGATGAAGTGTTCGCTCTTGTTACATTTTAGTGCAAGTTCTTTGTAAAAAGTATTATCGTTTATTTTCATGTTACTTTTGCAAATTAATTGGTGTTGCTTGAATTTGAAGTAGAATTATCTTCTCCTATCAAAGTGGAATTATACCTTCCCTCCAATGATGCGCTGTACAGTTTACAGAATATTGTTGAGGCAGGTAAGGATCTTTAATTGCAGAAGAGACATAGGGTTTGATTTACTAAAGGCAAATAGACTGGGCACTTTGCAAAATGCAGTTGCACTCTGAAAAGTGCAGTTGCTCCAGAGTTTAGTAAATGAGGTAAAGCTTCACTTTGCAAAGAATACCCAATCATGTGCAAGGAAAAAAAAAAAAAAAAGCATTTTTGCTTGCACATGATTGGATTATGGAAGTCAGCAAAGCTTCTGCACATTCACTAAGCTCTGGAGCAGCTTCATTTGCAGAGTGCAACTGCACATCGCAAAGTGCACAGTCTATTTGCCTTTAGTAAATCAACCCAATAGTATGGGTATAAAAACCTGCCTGTTCACATATTTTCAGTTTTTTAGTTAAATTTCCACTTGTATTTGTTGCATCACTTAATTATAAGTTCATCTCTGCCTAATCCCACAAATACCCATTGGCCCTGCCAGTAAAGTCTATCTAATGCTGCTTCCCTTGATGTGGCAATGATGCTGCACTGCTCCTCAATTCATAATAGAGTTGCCAATGTTATGTAGGCTGCGCGCACTTCACTGCAATGGGGTGCATAAGAAAATGTTGCAGCAAGAGAAGGGCACCCTCCTGCATATTTGGATGGATTGCCCTGGCATTCAATCTTATTGAAGGGGGTTCACAGCATTATATCTAATGTCACTACTGAGGCTTTGGAATACTCCCCAGCACAATACCTACTACATTATTCCACACGCCTACCTAAGAAATATCACAAATCCATGGCAATGCACATGGTTAATGCTGCCAAAGCTTGCATACCGATAAAATCGAACTCCACCAACCCTCCCTCAACCAAAGAGTGGTTCACACGCCTTGATAAAATATTGGAAATGGAGGAACTGATACACATAGCCAAAGATTCTATTGACAAGTGTTAGGCCGCAGGCCTATATTTGTGGGAGGAGCTAGCGTGCCTTTAAGACGCTGCTCCTCCCCTCCCCGCCTGCCGCGTCACACGCTGTCACCGGACAGCCGAACTTCCGGTCCCCCAGGCCCCGCGGGAGGTGCAGCGGACACCGCCGGCTCCCGCTGACACCACCGACTCCCGCTGGCATCAGATGGCACCGCCGAATCCCGTGGACACTGCCGACTCCAGATGGCACCGCCGACTCCCGCTGACACCGCCGACCTCGCTGGCACCGCCGACTCCGCTGACGCCACTGCCGCAGGTCCCCTCCGGCCTGCCTCCAACTTGCCAGCCTCCTGCACCATCATCCTCCGCTCGGGCGGCCCGTCCATCCATCCGGCCGCGCCGGGTGGCAGGTACCGCTGAGAGGGGTTTCCTGGGGGGGTTTCCTGCGGGGGCTTGATGTCTGCCTTGCCTGCTCCAGGCCACGGCATACTGCATACGAGGGTTTCTGGGGGGGGGGTCTTGTTCTGCCTTGCCTGCGTCAGGCCACGGCCCTGCTTCTCACTACACTCTGTCTTTTCCACTGTCACTGGCTGCGTACTTCTATGCTGTTATTACTATTTCTACTATATGTACCGTTACTCTACTATGGACACTACTTGTTACCATGGGTACTACTCTAATACTATTGGTGATTAGGGGTACTGTTACTGCTATACTTGCTATGGGTTGGTACTCTTATACTTTTTTGTTACTTTGGGTACTGCTACTTAATACTGTTGTTACTAGGGGCACTGCTACTCTGCTAATACTACTTTGCTATGAGTATTGCTACTTCAAGGGAATATTGTTACTATAGGGATTGCTACTCTGATACCATGGGTACTGCCGCTATGTTACTGTTAAACTACTGTTATCTCTTGGACTGTTGCCATACGTACCGCCACACTCCCATTTCCGTGTTCCACTGGTTACAACTGCACGACTATACTGTTTAATACCACAACTAAACTGCATACCGATACACTACCATGCCGTTATTGTATGCACCATGGCTTCAATTACTACCACACGCGCTACTGCCCTACACCTACGGATGTGCGGGCAATACCACTACCTTACGTGTGCCTTGCCATACATGCTACGCATGACACTACTGTGGTCACGGCTACTCGGCCATGCTACTTCACTGTTGATACTATTTCTGCCTATTTACTGCTAGACGCTATTTTTCATCACTACTAAACGCTGCTCTTCCGCCTGTGCTACGGCATACGCTGCTACACTACATGACTATTAACACTATCGCAACCGCATTCATACTACGACACTACCTATGCTGCTACTGTGTGTACTACTACTACTTCTTCGCTGGTATGTTGCACTACCCCTTCATCAAGCCCCCGTATAGGGTTAGAGAACTGGCTATTTAGGGCTAGGCGCTGGCCTTAGTCTCCCTGGTAGCTGGTCCCGCGAGGCCAACACCCCAATCTCAACACGGAGATTTTTTCGCCCTCGGGCCAAATCATAGTTAGTGCCTCGCATCCACCCATCTCTTGGGGTCATAGTCAGGGCCTCACCTGTCACGGCCACACGTTAATCTTTTACCAGTCACCGAGAGGCCAACCCCCCACCACCACGCTAGTGGCTCGTGCCCCACGCCCAAATCATAGATAGAGCCTCTCATCTGCCGCTCGGCAACTAGCAGGGCCTCACCTGTCACGGGGTAGTCAGCTTTCGCCTCGGCACTAGTTAGCCAGCCAGTTTCTGTTTTGGCTCAACGGTGTTTGTTTAACCAATTTTTTCTTGTGTGTTATTTTCTCTTTTCAGCATGTCTCAAGCAGTCATCGTAGGCGAAGGGTCATCCCCTCCAGGCACACCCGCTAGGCCTACCACCCCTGTGAGAACTGGTACCCCCAGGGAATTCCGAGAACCTTCCACGCCAGGCCCCTTGTAAGACCCTGGTCCATCCCCAGGACTTCGTCTGTTTTTAGCCATACGGGCCCCCCTTTTCAGCTACGGCAAGGAGGCTGTATCCTGTGTACAGCTCTCAGCACATCCTGGGGTTCCTGGACTGGGTACCAGCTCTCGGGGGGGGGGGCTCGGACGGACATTAAAGGACGCTAGAGTCCATCTTCTGATCACTACAATCAACAGTGTCAGACTGTCCAAACTGGAAACGCTGACCATCCCACATGGTCCCACTTCCCTCTAAGCCGTTGCAGGCTCTCACTCCTAACAACTGATGGAGTAGGCCCCCAGCCTCGCCTTTCTTCCCTTCTGTTCCCCAATCTTTTCCCCGGCACATTGTCCCCCCAGCACTCCGCTAGGACATTTTTGAGGGGTGGACGTGTACCTGGTTTCCTTACTATCTGCCTCCCTAGTTGATGTAGGAAACTGGGCGTACAGTTACGGTGATTCGGCCATCATGATGAAGGCCGGAGACCCAAGACTCTACAAGCTTCCATACCAGATTTTGTTCTAGCCTTCGGCATCCAAAGGGACATTGCGTGCTCCGTGCGTTGCAATGCCGGAAGGTATTAGGTTTAACTTCTCGTGGTGGTTGACTTAGGCGGCAGTACGGGGGTTTTCTTGTCCTTCGACTTCCACAATCTGTATCAGCAAGCAGTGGCAGCTTGGCCCAGTTTTACGTCCGTTCTCACTGGAGCCTCTTGGGCTCAGAACTATTTTTCAGGCATTTTTTCGCAGGCTTAGGCAGTCTGCTCCTCCACCTCTCCTACTGCCGACCTGTGCCCCTCGGAGGCTGATCCCTCCTTTCCTGGTTCCTCTGGGGGAGCTAGCAAACCCGATCTACGTAGCCTAAGGGACAGGCTTGGTCGTCCCGTCATTTGTTTGGCTCAGTTGTGCTTTAACCCTTATGGAGGTGCCTGTAATTTTAGTGCCTGCAGTCTGCTGCACATCTGTTCCATATGCTTTGGGCCCATGCCAAATCCATGGGCCTGCTATGCCGCCAAACTCTATTGGGGTAGCCTCCAGCGCATATTCCAATAAACATCTTGTCATTATCTGTCTGCTCTTCGTTCGTCCACTAACCCGAGCCTGTATTTACCCTCATTCTATCTACCTATTCTCTCCTTACCGTTTCACCCTGGTCATGCCATCCAAGCCAACTTGAAGGCAGGTAGGGCCGCATGGCTCAGTTAGTCCGTCACCCCTACGCCTTGAATTGCTACCCATTCGTCCTTCCTTGTTCATGGTGTCAAGGGCAGTAGTATGTTCCTTCCTGTTAGTCTCACGTTTGGGGCCTTGAGTAGCCTGGGAAGTTTCGACACTTGCTGAGACTCCCTGCTGGTTCCTCCTCTTTCTCTAGATGCCCCACGATGTTTCATCACGTGGATGATTTCCTGTTGGTCGCACATAGCGACTGCAACCCTGTCAATCCCTTGGCACTGTAGCACCGTCACTACCTTAGGCGTCCCCCTGTCACTAGACAAGACTACTGTACCCACCACTAGACTAGTCCTCTTAGGCGTCACACTCGTTCCACGCCACACAGTCTAGTCTCCCCGTGGTCAAACTCGGGCGTTTCGTTAGGAAGTAGTTTAGTTCCTACTAGTTGGAACTTATTCGTAAGGATCTTCATTCTGGTTGGTTCCTTGAATTCTGCAACGCGCATTATTCCCCTAGGTAGATCATTTATTTCTAGGCTGTTGGGCTTATCAACGGGCCTTCCAGATGAACCTTGGACGCTCAGATTCCCCGGCTAGGGTAGTCCTGGCTATGTGTTTGGTATTCCTGGTACACCAGCATGGGGTCTCCATGTTCATCCCACCGGGATCCGCCCGATCCTCCACATTTGGCGAACCCTCTACGTTCTGGACGGACGCAGCCGCCGTTGCCGGGTTGGCAGCACTCATTAACTCTTCTTTAGGTGTTTGTTGGCCGGTTGGGTCTCTTGACTTATCCGCCTCTCGTGAGACTTCGGCCTTATTAGGGTTTTACCTGATAGTAACGCCGGCTTTCGCATGGGGCAATCCTGGACAGGTTGGCTGTGAAGTATTAGTATCAACTAGGCAGCCGAGACGAGATCTAGTAGGGCCGTTCATCTTCTTTGATCATCATGAGGCTGGTTCGCTGGCTGACCGGGGAGGCAGCCACCGGTCAGTTCTTCCTCTTTGGCGATATTCTCAAGTTCCCCAAGTTCGTCAAGTTGTTCCTGGGCTAGCCCGGTTTTTGGCTCACGGTGACAATTGTCCCGGGTGGCCGTATCTGCGGACACCAGGAGGACTCACGCCAGAGCCTTGACCATCTTCCTAGGTTCTCATTTGAACTTGTCTTACACGGTCGTTCAGTTCACCATGGTCGCGTTCGCTGTTTTTGCCACCTTTTAGCTCAGACTTCTCTATAACACGGGCAAACTTTACTTTGTCTAGCGTACAATCCACGCTTTGTCATCTGCTCCAAGCCTTTCTCCTTTCCTCAGGGTTGCCCAGTGAAGAAGGTATTGTAGGTTTGGTAGGGAGAGCATTACGAGACATCAAGCGCTGCCCTTAGATGGGAATACCGGACCTTCTGGCGTACTGGACACGTCACCATTCGAACCTCGTACTTCCTAGTCATCAACTTCCATTTATTAGTCCATGGGCTCTTGGTCCCGGGATTTCACCTTTGCAACCCGGTCGGCTAGGCATTCGTGCCTCCTCGAGAGGTTAGGTAGGTAGAGGACCGATGTCCTTTCACTCCGACGTTCAAAGGCCGAGCAGACATACCATCCGTTGGCATCCCCGTCTACCCGACCAAGGTTAACTGGTGCCTAATTGGAATCCTGGAATCTTCCAGCTCGGGACTCTCCCGGCCGCTCTCCGCTATTCTCCCTGACAGGTAGTCCCCTAACCACTACTTAATTTATGTTTTACATACGCTCGTTGTGCATTGTGTTAGGCTGGGACCCCTCTTCGCATTCCGGACATTCATTCAGAACAGGGGCGGCTTCAGCTGCTTCTAGTGCCAATACGCCAGGGCACATAATTATAACCAGGGCGATGGGAATCAGCTATTTTCCACGCATACACCCCTCACCCGGGGATAGAGGTAAGGTTAGCCTTCAAGAATCTTGTATCGTGAGTTGTGTCAAGTATTAGTGTGTTTACCGCTTACTTTTTGCCCTCTTTTATTTACAGGCCTACCCCCTACGTCGGTTCCGGCACACCACACCGACTTATCCATACCTGCAGGTTCTAATCATCATTAATTAGCCGACCACAAGTGTTAGGCCGCAGGCCTATATTTGTGGGAGGAGCTAGCGTGCCTTTAAGACGCTGCTCCTCCCCTCCCCGCCTGCCGCGTCACACGCTGTCACCCCACCCACTTTCACCCTTTTTTAATACTCTATCCCTCGGGTGGGCCCTCTTTTATTTACAGGCCTACCCCCTACGTCGGTTCCGGCACACCACACCGACTTATCCATACCTGCAGGTTCTAATCATCATTAATTAGCCGACCACAAATACAATTCGATTTGGTCATGCTGGTTACACTTTCGTTCAAACCAATTCGATCAAACAGGGAGTCTCCCGAACAGTGTCCATGTGTAATACTGCAGATCACCCGTACATTGTTTTTCCTTGTGACAAAATTGATATAAGAGGTTGACCCCTCTGCCCTTGGCACAGCGGGATCCCAGTAAGGGGTGCCGGGGGTTGAGGGTTAAACATGATGCATAAATGTGTATTTTATTTGTGATTAACTCTCCTTGGCCATCAGCACTGTCAATGCTGATTCACAAGTCGTCAATGAGCACCTGGCCACATCTAGCCCTGTTCACTGCTTTCTGACAGCATTGGCTCTGATGCCAAACCTTCCCACTGTGAGCCGCAGTGTCTTGGAGGGGGAGCAGGGCTTGTGCATTGCATAGTAAATGGATTTGGTACTTATTTAGACTGTCATACAGAAATTATTAGCTGTACTTTAAGCAGTAGCGCCGCCCTTTAATCTCCATGTGCCCAGACCCTAACCTCCATACGGGGCACTGGATGCATGGATTTCTACGAGTTTTTATTTTGTTTTAGAAGCACATAATTAGAGCCTGAGGCTCTAATTGGCTACAAAAAGGCTGGGCTTGCAGCCCATCAACTTGTGATACATTAGCGAATCAACATTCGTTATTGTCTTCTTGCATCGCCTCCAAGCCAAGTGGGTCTTAAAACGTATTAACCCGGGAGGAGAAGCGACCAGATTGGCGGGGAGGAGAAGCCGGGGGAGTACACCACTTAGGGGTGTACCCACGTTTGCTGCCTGCGGTTTTGACTGTGTGTTGAGTTATTTTGAGGGGACAGCAAATTTACACTGTTATACAAGCTGTACACTCACTACTTTACATTGTAGCAAAGTGTAATTTCTTCAGTGTTGTCACATGAAAAGATATAATAAAATATTTACAAAAATATGAGGGGTGTACTCACTTTTTGTGAGATACTGTGTGTATATATATATATATATATATATATATTTTTTTTTTTTTTTTTTCCTTTTTCTTTTTGGTGTTTGTATTTTCTAGCATCGGCTCTGGTGTAGCTGTTGTAATCAAAATATACCTATCGCTGACATACCAAACATTTAATACATTTATTTCCACTGTAGTGAACACAGCAGTGCTGACAATGATAGCTTTGGAAGATCAGATACAGATGTTATTTGTAAAATAATGTTCATATATTTTTGTTTTATCAGTGACTGGATGGGTGCAATATTATAGTAACTATTCTTCGAAAACACTGCCTCAATTTTATTATCATCATCATCATATGCCACCACTATGAAGTGCTGAACAATTCCTGCAACTTGTGGACCTGTCAAATAAGACTTCAGACATCATTGTAGTAAGCTACAGCCACTGGCAGGATAAGCTCTATCCACTCCAATCTGTCAATGTCCATCAGTCGTGTGCAATCTTTGTTGTATTATGAAGAACAACGTTCCCTGCAAAAACAAGGATTGTTAAAATGCTATAAGCAAACCACATTTCAGGCACATTGTAGTTGTTGCTAACCAGATTTACCCATCTGTTTTAGGGCAGGGGGGTGATACAGATGGAGAAAGTGCCATGATAAAGTAGTGAATTAGCCATACCAAGACCAAAAATAAATTGGAGCGGTGATAGAACAAATTGAAAGAAAATGATGGGTTTCTTTGTCTAAAAGTTTAGCCAGGATGCTGTTGAATGAAGAGGCTCATGAAGCTGAGCAGAGCATTCCAAATGATAGCTACAATACAAGCAAAGCATTGCAAATGGGGAAAAGATGCGATTATATACACTGCATAATTGATAAGGGATGATAATGTCTGCTCACATCTAATTTAATCAAATATATCATGTACAGAAAAGTTAACAAAAAACAGGAAGGTCTTGAGGTCATGACCAGATGCTAGAAGAAATCAGAGGTTTATTTTACTTTACTTTAAAAAGTATGTGAACCATATAATTAAAGTGGTTGTAAAGTCACATGTATTAGTTACTTTGATTCTCTGTGTTTTAAGTCCCTGTTCAGTACAGTGTATGCATTTTCCTAAAATTATAATGCTAAATAGCTTCTTTGCAGAGCCCTTGTGTCCTGTTATGTGACCTCCCTCTGCTTCTCTTCCCGAGTAAATGAGTACAGTGGGAGGGGCTGAGATTCCCCTATGATGAATGCAAGCTAGCAGAGGGAGGTCACGTGTCTGCACAGCAGGGCTCTGCAAAGAAGGTTTTTAGCATTATCATTTTAGGAAAACACACACACTGTACTGAACAGGGACCTAAAACAGAGAGGATCAAAGTAACTGATACATGTTTTTTTACTTTACAAGCACTGGAGCAGCTGCAGGGAATAGTATTGGAGAGGAGAGGAGAGGAGAGGAGAGGAGAGGAGAGGAGAGGAGAGGGGAGAGGAGAGGAGAGGAGAGGAGAGGAGAGGGGGGAGAGGAGAAGAAAGGAGAGGAGAGGAGAGATTAGCTCTAACACAGACTATAGAACTGACAGGGAAAGAGGGAGGGGGTAGATGCAGAGACACTGAGGCAGATAGATGGATGACGGAGGCACATAAACTGACCACACTATCAGAAATCAGCAGCCATGATAAATGTGGAAAACTAATTCAGCCACCACAGCTAAGGACTGGTAAGCTGCAAAATATTAAATTTTTGTTTAGATACACTTTTAGCTTTTTCGTGGAGAACATTTTTAGTGGCGTACTATGTTTGCTTAGGCTTTTTGATGGGGGCCTGATCCCCCTGATTCAGGTTTACCCCCACCATGTGTTGGTCTACAGATGGGCATGCATCCATAGCCATAAAAACATGACAGCTGAGATTTAGGGTCCATTCACACCACAATGCATGCATTGCGTGCGTGCGTGCAAATACATGTGCTTTTACATGCATTTGCATTCTGGGTTGCATTTTCAAAAAGCTGCAATCATTTTTAGTTATTTTAAAACTTGACTAAGCATTAGTTGTGACGAAAGCTGACTGTTTTGACTCCTATGTTCATGTACGTTGCAGTGTGCTAACATGTGTTGTGCTGCACTGGAAAAAATAAGGCCTATGCTAGTCTTATTTCAGTGCAGAACAGCGCACATAAGCATAACACATTGGTGTGAACTGCTACTACGAAAATATATTGCTTTCACAATGTATAGGTGCTGGCCCATCTGGCGTGAATAGACCCTTAAAGTATAACTAAAGGCAGTTTTTTTTCAGGTTTTAGATGGAGTAGAGAGGTATTAGAACATCTGTTAGGTTTTCATTGGCAGCTGTGCCCTTGTTAGATAGATTCATCCTCCCTGTTTGTCCTATATACCATTATCACTAAAAGTGAATGTAAAAGAAAATCCCAAATCTAGGCTTGTCCCCAGAAGAGGACTAGAGGGGAAATGTTCCAATATGGACGCTATTTCCAATGACTTGGTGACGTCTATGGATTCTCTAATTTTGGAGGGATTTCTTCTGACTTCCTGTTTTAGCTATAGGACAGGAAGTGAAGGGAAATCTCCCCAATGGGACAAAGATGGCAACAAAAAAAAAAAAAACTGACAAGAATTGTAACCCTCCCTTACTCTATCCAAAAAGAAGAAAACAAAAAAAAGCATTGGCCTTTAGTTTTACTTTGATGTTTAGGATAATTTTGCTTCTGATTTTCAACATTATTAATAATAGTTTATTTTGAGATAGTTCCCCTGTAGTCCACACAACTCCCCTTCTTTTTGCTATAGTTAGAATTTGTCTACACCATTATACATATGGAAATGAATAGTCCAATGGTTTCTGCCAAATATTATACATTTAAAACAATATTTAGAAACAAGCATCTTTCACACTCCTTTCTTTTATTTCTCAAAATGATTTTCTTCCTTTTCCATGTCATTAGGCAACCAGATTTTGGCAAGTTTCAAGTATTTTCCACTAAATGTTCAAGATGATGTGCACACACCTTCCTATTAAGTGTTCTCTTTGGAGCAATGCTTGTAGGTTATTTGTAATAACAGCAATTTACATTCATAGGCAAATTAGAATTCAGTACATCCTGTGATCAATGTGCACGATTACACTTCGGTACATATTTATGAAGCTTGATTCACTCTGCAACTATGTTCCTACAAATTGCACTCCATTTATATGGTGTATTGCTTTTCTTCTGCTTGTTTTATGTGAGAAAATTGACTTATGTCTGTGTTAAAAGCTTACAAGTGATAAAAAAGAAAAAAAAATCTATAAAAATGTAAATAGTTCTTGAACAACATTTGCCCCATGAAATACACCAGTTATATTGCAAAACTACAACAGTCAATCTTACAGTAGAAGTTCAGGGGTTGATTTACTAATGGATTGCCAAATCAGAAAACCTTTTTTCTCTCCAAGCAATCAGGCTGAGGAGACATTAAGAAAATATATAAAGTCAGCATACTAAAAAGTGCAATTTCAGGTGTTTAGTTAATCTTCTGATGATGTCCTATGAAAGTTTCTAGATTTCGTATGGCTCTTCCAAACACAAAGGTTCCACAGCAAACTTAAAAAATAATCTCAGTTGAAGGATGCCTTCTTGTCTGCTTGAAATGAACATACATAAAGGTGGACTGGCCTAGTTAGCCTTCTAGCCTCAAATTAGCTACTTTAAAAAGGGTCTACAGCAGTGGTTCTCAACCTTCTTTGAGTCACTGACCCCTTTAAGAATCTGATGAAAGCTATGGACCCCCTCCCCAGATATATTCACATGAACACAATTTGCACGCTATGAATATATGTACATTATTTTATTGAAATGTAATTGCCTCATACAACATATGACATACATAAAATTTGATTGAAGTAAATAATCTTAAAAAAAAAAAATCACGCCTATCACAAAATTGGGTGACACAAGATACAGATTGTGCAGAAAACGATGGTTCAAATTTAAATGGCTAACATGGTCCAACAAAGAGTCAGGAGATGCTTAGTGGTCGGTGCTATCTACAGTAGCAAATGCATTTTCTTTAATTTCTTTTAACGGGAAACCATTAATTGGGACAAGAGGGAGAGTTGTATAGTGAATTTAAATGTTATTTTTATTTGACTCTTACAGACTCCCTGAAACCCTAACCATGTACTACTTAGGGGTCTATGGACCTCATGTTAGGAACCCCTGATATGATACTAGTTAAGGAATGTGTACTATACATATTCACTTATACACACGGTTAGACCACTAGAAGTACAAGTAAGGCCCCTTACACACTTGTGCGACTTGTCCTGTGACTTGGGACTTCAAAGTCACATGACAAGTCATACTCTATGATTTCCAATGAGTACCGTTCATATCTGTGCAACTTCAAGTCACAATGACTACAAGGTAGTCCCTGCACTACTTTGGTCTGATTTTAATACATTTTGAGGTCCATAGACCTCAAGATTACACAGGCATTGCTTCAAGTCCAGTCAAAATTGTGGCAAAATTGTGGCAAAATCACACGACTTTTGGGTTGCACAAGTGTGAAAGGGGCCTAAGATTTAAAACAAGCAAGATCAGCAATAAAGGCCAGTTTTAAAATAAACAGAGTTGCACTGAATAATTCTATGATGACAAAACCCTAACAATGAACATTTCTGGACACAAGCATGACAGCATACACGTATGGGTATAGGCTCTGCCCCTCGCACAATCAGAACTGGTTATACTATATAAATGAGTTGCCTCCCCAATGGCAGGGTTCTCTTTTTGTTCCTCAAATGTTCAACCGGTTATAACTATGGAAAGAAGATTTTTATTTTTCCCTCACCTTGCCGGAATTATCTGGCCAGCTGCACAGTTTCAGCCTCTCTCCTGTGACAAAGCTCCCTCCGTTCGGGTGTAAACCGCTTATATGAGGGAGGCCTCCCCCTGGTCTAAGTACTGGCGTGCAGCATACTGGTCTCTAGATGCAGGTAAAACAGTTCTGCCTTGTTGTTTGTTGGGACTGATCCAGTCTCTCCTCCCTGAGGAGTTGTGCACCCACACACTATTTGGTTATTCTGGCACTCTGTGTATGTTTTGTTTCCCTTGCAAAGCACTGGCATTGTTGTTAGGGCGGCTGCCCCCTTCCAAAATGGCTCCTTGTCTGCTTCCTGCGGCTGTACTGCGGGCTGCCCTTTTCAGATGGATGTGTGGATGGTGCCTGGCAGACTTGACAGCAAGATGGCATTGGGATATCTTTCGGCTCACGATAGTAGCATTTAGGGACCCCAGGCAGTTTCCTTGGGGTATATTAGTGGCCACCTGTTCAGGAATTGAGCCTCTCCCACCACCTTTGAGCCAGTCAGGGATGTGTGCTGCACAGGTAGGTAAGCTAAACCATAGGCTGTCATGGTTTGTCCCTATTATTATGTGGTTAATATGTCAGGCTGCCAAAGTAGATGTACTTGCTGTGTATAATTCTGTTTGTTTCATTAATGCCCCTAGTAGTTTTTGTTTTGTCTGCAGTACTGCAAATGCATGGGCTGATATACAGGTGTTGCTGTGCAAAGTTGAATCTTTCCTATTAACTCACCAATGCCTGGCTCTGCAGGTTTGGATTACTGTTTAATGCTCTAATGCCTGGGTTTGCTGTTTTAAACCACTTTAAGACCGGAAGGATTTGCCCCCTTAATGACCAGGCCCTATTTTGCGATTCGGCACTGCGTTACTTTAACGGACAATTGCGTGGTCATGCGACACTGTACCCAAATAAAATTGACGTCCTTTTTTTCCCAAAAACAGAGCTTTCTTTTGGTGGTATTTGATCACCTGTGGTATTTGATCACCTGTGCAATTTTTAACAATATTTTTCACATTCTGCTATATGACATTCTAAAAAAAAAATATTTAAAAATCTAAATTTTTTAACATTTTAGGCCAATTTGTTTTCTGCTACATATTTTTGGTAAAAAAAATCGCAATAAGCGTATTTTGATTGGTTTGCACAAAAGTTATCGTGTCTACTTACTACTGGAAAGATTTATGCCATTTTTATTGTTTTTTTTACTAGTAATTGCGGCGATCTGCGATTTTTTTGCGGAACTGCGGCATTGTGGCAGACAGATCGGACCCCTAACTGACATTTTTGACACTTTTGGGGGTACCAGTGACATTACTACAGTAATCAGTGCTAAAAATATGCACTGTTACTGTAATAATGACACTGGCAGGGAAGGGGTTAACAGTTTAGGTGCACCAAGGGGTTAAATGTGACCCTAGGGGAGTTATTCTAACTGTTGGGGGGCGTGGCTTATGAGATGACCAAAGAGACATGTGATCCTATATAGCAGGATCACATGGGCTCTATGATCATCCCAGGGAGAAGGACGGTTGGCTGTGTTTACAACAGCCAACCGTCCTTCTCTCTCAGTGGGGAATAATCGCGGGTTCTCAGGCGGCAATCGGAGCCGCCTGACCCATGCATCGGCTTCCCCGCTGCTGAGTGGGGGCGAGAGCGCGATGTAGCTTCCAACGAGTGACCGACGTAGATCTACGTCGGTTTGCGCAGGGGAGCCACCCTGCCGCAGTAAAAAGGCGGTGTGTGGTCAGAAAGTGGTTAACCTTTGAAACCAGTGGCCTAGTGTAGGTTATCCTGCCAGGGCTATTGGTCTGAGGTATATTAACCCTTCCTTGTACTGCTTATGATATAGTAATGCTTTAATATTAATGATTGTTATGCGTTGAATGCCTGTTTTTGGCTGATAAATGTTGATGGCTGCTATAAGTTATGGGCTGCTGTGTGTTTAATGATTGTTATGCATTAACCTATTATGTCTAAATGCCAGAGTAAGTTTTTAGTGCCTTAAGTAATTTGTCTATTACACATATATTGGTAATTACTTTTTCTGAGGGGTTAATTCTACCTCACATTAGCATATAGGTCCATTTGCTGCTTCAATGTCTGCAGATGCATGTGTGGACGGTCACTGAGAGTATATTAATTTTAATGTCCTAACCAGTATTTCCAGGTATTTATTATGACCACAAACCTGCATCTCATATCCTTGGGGTATGGATGGTAAAACTCTCCAGCCTTTAATACCAACACCACTCCCCAAAGGACAAGAAGCGACTTGTTCCTTCAACAGTGACAAGTCCTCCCTGGCTCTGAAGAAAACCGCTATACATTCAAGGTGCTGCCAAGAGGGGCAGACTAAAGGAAATCACAATAAGCACCATCCTGGGCGGTATGGAAATAGCAGTTAGCTGAGGTGCCCGCCAAGATGCTATGCCATGCCAAGTTGCATATCAGGCGGCAGTAAACAAAAAGGCAGATGTTTTGACATGGGTTCAAACTGACTGGGTGGATCACTAGTCACTAATGCTCAGGTACTAAGCTAATTAGACAGATAAGTTTGTTTAAAGCGTTCCTCTGTCTCAAAAGGAGCAGGCCAAGGAGATTTAATCAGATTGTCCAGATGTGTCTTCGTTCTAGCAGGGGATGCAAAGTCCTTTCTGTAAAGTCCAGCTTTACTTCAGAGGCAGTCGGCCAAGGAATCTTCATCAGACTAGCCAGAAGTGCCAGTCTACCAGCGGATAATGAAATATCTTTTGCAGAGGCAAGGGAACAGCAATGTGGATTTGGAAATGAGGTCTATTCTACAATTAGGTAGTGTGTGTTTTCGATCTGCACACTGATGCCGGGGGCACTCTTTTGGCACTGCTGTCTTTCATAGAACACATTCCACTTTCTTCAATGAAAACAAGGCTTTCTCTGATTGGATAAGGGGGAAATTGTGATGTCATTGCCCCTCTTCTACACCTCGTCGAATCAGAGAACACCTTGCATTCATGAATAAAAATACAAGGCATTCTATGAATGGTGGAGTTGCCAAGAAAATAACCCCCTGTGCTATGTGTGCAGTGGGAAAACTACTCACTCAGAACCCAAGCAGAACTTGGAAGATCTCAGTAATCCCTGTAGTAGCACAGACCACTACACTGATTTTCAAGTTACATCATTGGTAAGGTTAAAGAAAGATACCCCCCCCCCCCCCCATCCAGTCCAACCTGAGTGTGTGTGTGCGTGTGAATGTATAAGTGTGTGGGTGTTTGTGACTACTGTTTCCCATATCGCTGTACATTGTATTCAAAAAGTTTTTTTTTTTTTTTTTTTTTAACGTACTGTATCTACTCTCTACTCAATTGTGGAAGGGAGTTTAACATCCTTACCACCCTAACAATAGAAAACCCTTTACAAAGTTTAAAGTGATTGTAAATTCTTGTTTTTTTTTTTTGTTTGTTTTAACCACTTTAGCCCCCCAGGATTTGGCTGCTCAATGACCAGGCCCTATTTTGCGATTCAGCACTGCGTTACTTTAATGGACAATTGTGCGGTCGTACGATGCTGTACCCAAACTAAATTGACGTCCTTTTTTTCTCAAAAACAGAGCTTTCTTTTGGTGGTATTTGATCACCTGTGCAATTTTTATTTTTTGCGCTATAAACAAAAAAACAGCGACAATTTTGAAAAAATAACAATATTTTTCAATTTTTTTTTATATGAAATTCTCAAAAAAATGTAAAAATCTAAATTTTTTAACATTTTAGACCAATTTGTTTTCTGCTATATATTTTTTATAAAAAAAATCGCAATAAGCGATTGGTTTCACAAAAGTTATTGCGTTTACTAACTACGGGAAAGATTTATGTAATTTTTATTGTTTTTTTTTTTACTAGTAATGGTGGCGATCTGCAATTTCTTTTGCGGGACTGCGACATTGCAGCAAACAGATCGGACCCCTAACTGACATTTTTGACACTTTTGGGGGTACCAGTGACATTACTACAGTAATCAGTGCTAAAAATATGCACTGTTACTGTAAAAATGACACTGGCAGGGAAGGGGTTAACTGTACTGGTGATCAAGGGGTTAAATGTGTCCCTAGGGGCGTGATTCTAACTGTGGAGGGGCGTGGCTTGTGAAGTAATCACAGAGACATGCGATCCTATATGTGATCACTTCAGGGAGAATGACAGACGGCTGTGTTTACATCTCGTCTGTCTTTCTCTCTCTGCTGCGGGAGATTGCGAGTGGCCGGCGGTCATCGGAGCCGCCGGTCACACGCATTGGCTCCCCAGCTAACGAGCGGGGGCGGGAGCGCGCCGGTGCGCACTCGCCCCCTACAGTCTTCTGAGCGAGTACTACGTCACTTTGACCAGGAGTGCCTGCCTGTCGCAGTAAAACTGCGGTGGCCAGGGCTGGAGTGGTTAAATAACGAACATGTTATACTTACCTCCTCTGTGCAGTTGGTTTTTACAGAGCAGCCTTGATCTTCTTCTTCTTGGGTCCCTCTTCTGTGCTCCTGGCCCTTCGATCCTGTTGAGTGCCCCCACAGCAAGCAGCTTGCTATGGGGACACCTGAGCCGAGTCACAGCTGCCTGTGTCCATTCAAACACGGAGCTGCGATCCAGCCCCTTCCCCTCTCTTTCCTGATTGGCTGACTTACTTTCATTGACAACAGCGGGAGCTAATGGCGCCTCTCTGCTGTCTTAGCCAGTGAGGAGGAGAGTCCGAGGCAGCTGAGGCACTCCTGCAACATCACGGGATAAAGATGGACTCAGGTAAGTACTGGGGGGGGCTGAGGGGGGCTTCTGAAGTTTTTTTTTTTTATCCTAATGCATAGAATGCATTTGGATAAAAAACCTTCTGCCTTTACAATCCTTTTAAGATTGAACTGCTTCACATCCAACTTCATTATGTGACCAAGCGTCTTTGTTAGAGACCTAAGATTAACCACTTCTGGACTGGAAGATTTCCCCCCTCACCAGGCCATTTTTTGCAATTTGGCACTGCGTAACTTTAACGGACAATTGCGCGGTCGTGCCGCGCTATACTCAAAAAAAATTGATGTCTTTTTTCCTACAAATAGAGAATTCTTTTGGTGGTATTTGATCACCTGTGCAATTTTCATTTTTTGCGCTATAAACATAAAAAGAGTGACAATTCTAAAAGGCACAGTACTGGGAGGTGAGCAGAGGGCAGAGACAAAGGACCGTGCTTACTGGTGGGTAAGGGGCCGAAACAAAGCATGGCTGGGGGGGGGGGGGGGTACCTGCACCTATTCACCTACATCTTTTTGCTATTTTTTGGCATCTGTTTTACTTAGTTTACCCAGCTTGCTGGTTTCTTATGTACCTTTGAACGTGTTTAACTTTCTATGCATATTTAATCCAGCAAAGATATCCTTTTTTGCACCATATTTTGTGTAGATGCCTATATTTCCCTCAAAATTGCTGTATTGTTATATGTTTAATTAAAGTAAAACAGATTTTTTTTTTTACACCTAACCCTTCCTTCCTATGCATTTTAGCCCAAAAAAATTGCAAAAAGAGAGTGGAGGTCGGGGAGTGTCTTGGTAAGCTATTGAGCATGTCACCAGTAGGGAAAACAGGAGTCCACAACAATCCATCAGCACCTTCTGAGGTCATTGTTACAAGATTTAAAAGTCACATGCAGCTTTTCAAGACCATATATGCACTTTTCTCTGCATGGATCCAAATGCAGAATTCAGTATTAGAAAATAAGCTGTTCTAATTTGTGTATGTATTTGTTTGTATAGCCATTTTATCCACTTCAGCTCCGGAAGGTTTTACCCCCCTTAATGACCAGGCTATTTTTGGCGATTCGGTGCTGCGTTACTTTAACTAACAATTGTGCGATCCTGCGAAGCTGTACCCAAATACAATTGATGTCTTTTTTTCCCCACAAATAGAGCTTTCTTTTGGTGGTATTTGATCACCTCTGCGATTTTTTAATTTTGCGCTATAAACAAAAAATAGCAACAATTTTGAAAAAAAAAAAAAAAAAAACAATACTTTTTACTTTCTGCTATAACAAATTAAAAAATCTGATTTTTTTATCAGTTTAGGCCAATTTGTATTCTGCTACATATTTTTGGTTAAAAAAAAAATCTCCAAAAGATTATTTTTATTTGTTTGCGCAAAAGTTATCGTGTTTACAAACTATGGGATAGATTTGTGGACTTTTTATTATTTTTTTTTGTATTTATTAGTAATGGCAGCGATCAGCGTTTTTTGGCAGGACTGCGACATTGTGGCGGACAGATCGGACCCATAACTGACATTTTTGACACTTTTTGGGGACCAGTGACATTAATACAGTAATCGGTGCTAAATAATATGCATTGTTATTGTATAAATGACACTGGCTGGGAAGGGGTTAATACAGGGGTGTTTAAAGGGTTAAATATATGCCTAAGTGTGCTTTCTAGCTGTGGGGGGATCTGTGAAAGGCACACAGAGAACGGTGTTTCAGCTTAGCAGGACAGGAGACCTGCCTGCTTTGTTTACATAATACAAGGATATACAACACCAGGGGTGTACTGGCGCAAAAGAATCGGAGGGTTACCATCAAATATATATGCACATATATATTCTTATATATTAGTGTTTTATATATATATATATATTTGGTATATGATTTTTGGAGTGGCCTCAGATCGGTTTTAGATATATTGTTTTTTTATACCAGTATACATTTTTTCCATACTGCATATTGTTGTATATCCCGGTTTTAAAACATGGTTCCACTTGGAATTGGTATAATCTATTTCAAGTTAGGACCATCGTTCAGGTGTTTTTAGTGCATAATTATGAATTCACAGCAATGGACTTGGTTTAGGACCCAGCGGTAGCTCAACATGTTTGCCCTATATAATGCCCTTCGCTAAGATGGCGCCATTTGAGGCCTGAGGAAGGAGCGCATGCTCCGACAACACGTCGCCTAGTAACGTCATCACGCCTTATGTCACAGCTGGAAGTACGCCGCCGGAAGCTTCGACAGTGTCCCCTGAGTCCGGTAGACGCCGTTCTCCATCTGCTCCAGCGGATCTTCATAGCGGACCGGTCGGATTCTTTCAGAGAGGCACCCTGAGTCACTGTACCACGTGGATGAATACCCACTGCTGTTTCACTTACATGTTTGTGAGTATATAGTGTGCTGAATTTGCAATAAACACGAGTCATACTACACTTAGAATGGCGCCTGTCTTTTTCCTAATGCTTTGTTTACATAGGCAGACGGCTCTCCTGTCAGTTTCTCTGATGATCGCAGGTTGCCGGCGGCAATTGTGCCCGCTCCTCCAGCAGTCTGGAGCACGCGCCGCTGAAACCGCGTGCACATAATCACGCAGTAAACCTGCGTGGAGCGGTTGGCAATTGGTTAAGCAATGCTATATATCAGTTGTCTAATAAATAAAATAGTGCGAAATATTCTCAGGAAACCATGGCTAATTCTCTTTATGTTTCAAGCTGATATATTGATAGATTATAAACTTGATATATTATAGGTCAATTACAAATGACTGTGTCCCAATGCTTTTTACAAACGCATAGCATCATTAGTGTGTTTAAAAGGGAAGAACAAAAATCAAAAAATATATCATCCTTTGATAATTTTAAAAAAAGCTTAATGCTTACTTTCTGATTGCATTCAGAAAAAAAAACTGTTGTTTTATTTTATTGTGCACAATTTTAGGTATTGGCCAATCTTGGGTTTGGCCTACAAAAAGCAGTCATGGCAGATCTCTCAAATTGTTTTGAACAATGGATCTGAACAGATGCTGCGGCTCTATGTTATTGGCAGATGGTACAGCAGTCAGTTACAAGCAGCCTTTACACAGAGATCTCATAGAGTACTGCAAATGAGGAACCTGGCAACAAAGTAGCGATGCAAATATAAATTACAACCTCTAGAACATCTGATTCCTATGCTGATGTTAACTCTCTGAGCAAATAGTTGCTAGCAACTATAAAACATGTTTTTATTTATTTTTAAATGAACTTTTTTTAAGAAAGGGGTAGACAAACTCATTTAACCAGGTGACTGTGCTAACTTCAAATATACCCATAGGCATAGGCATGCGCAGGGGGTGTGCCAGGTTTGCCTGGGCACACCCTAATCACTATGTGCAGTGCCGATTCTACCTACTGCCTAGGCCCTTCCCCCTCGTTGGCCCCCTGACCCCGCAGTCCTGCTGGCTTCCCTCCTCTCCCTCTGGCTGCTGTGGGGTATGTTTCAGGATGCAGAGTGGGGGAAGGGGCTAGTAAATATGTAACTTACCAGCCTCTTCCTTTTCTAAATGAACACAGTGAACACACTCACTCACTGTGTTCATTCATAACTGAAACATAGTAAACTTTACTATGCTTCAGTTTGCGAATGAACAGGAAGCCACTCAGCACAGAGCATTTCCCATTCATTCACTGCTTCGTGTAGTTAAGGCTGCAGAGAAAGTTGTGTGTATTTGAGCTTTGGGATGCACACACTAATGCAACAGGCTGTGCACACCTATGCCTATAGGCAGTGGCGGCTGGTGCTCCATGGGCCGGGGGGGTGGCAGACGGACCGCACCATACACCCCCCCGGACCACACCAGGCCACGCACCATACCCTCCCAGGACCACAGCAGGACCCCCCTGGCTCACTCACCCTGCCTGGACGCCTGGACATCTGGACATGTGCAGCAGCAATCGGCAGCGGCTTCGGCTTCTTCCCCCTCAGTCTTCTGCATCTCCTCCCTCCTCCTCCATGCCCAATGGCATGGCTTCTCCCTTTGGCCAATCGGGAAACGGGTCTCGGGACCTGTTCCTGATTGGCCAGGAGGAGGATCCATGTGACAATAGCGAATTTTCATTTGCTATTGTCACACAACTGGGTGGGCTCGGGCGCAGTGCTCTGCGCCCCGAGCCCACACTTTTTTTTAGCCTATTAGAGCCTCTGGCTCTAATCACATGATAAAAAAAAAAAGAAAAGCCCCATTGAATGCTATGCGTCCAGCGCCCTGCATGTAGATTAGGGGGCTGGACGCATGTATAGGGGGGGCGCGCCCAATAAACCAGCCGCCACTGCCTATAGGTATCATTTGGCCTTGGCTGCTAGGTTAGTGATACTGTCATTGTTAGTGGCACACTGTTTATTGATTACTGTGGATTAGCATAGCAGTTATCATTAATCGCTAAGCCACTGTCTTGCAGACATTTATGGAAAATATGAGAGAGGTTAGTACTCCTGAGAATTGGCACCAAACTTCCCCTGCAATATGTGCCATGTTGAAAAAATGCTGATCAAAGTTCATATTAGGCCAAAGGAGAGATGAGAAAAAATATATAGTGTGGGGATCTGCTGGCCTCTACTGTCAGATTTTGTACATAGCTTTTGTTTGTTAATTACCAAAGAGTTAATTGGTTATAAAAAGTTACTTCCTGGCCCTGCTAGCTGGGTCAGAAACCCCCATTGGAGGACTGGTATGTTATATAAAGGGGAATTTCCAGGAAGCAGACACAGAATTGAGCCTCATTTTCCTATAGACACAGAACCTGCAGTTGTATTTCACCCAAGTCAGAGGCAAGTATTAAGCAAGTGTTCCTATGTTCTAATAGTTTAACTCTTGGACGTGCATTTTAAAGAACACAATATAGGGGAATATGGGAAATGATTATCGACTCTGACACACATACAAAATATGTATAAAAGTAAAAGACCAATAGGGGCATCACACCCATCGGTACAAAAAGGGGTTACAATGGCAAAAAGAACCATCAAGTAATTACATAGCTTGTCAATTAAGACGTAGATCTAAGTACCAAAAGCAATGTGTAAACAAAAACTATGGGAAAGACCATAAACAAGAAGGTATCTCAAAGATCCAAGTAATGTAGCCAAACATATTTTATTGATAGAAAAACATCCAAAAATGTAATTCATGAAAATAATGGAAGACAACCTCCACCAAACATACAGTGTACTAAAATATAAAAAATAGTCACATATAAAGAAATCCGGACTCACAAGATAAAAAAGTACAAGAAGTAAACATCAGTTGCCGTGTGGTGGTGCTCAGTATCCACTACCACTGTGGTGATACAGCGGGACCAAGTATTTAACTATTATTCATGTATTCATGAACTGAATTTTTGGATGTTTTTCTATCAATAAATTATTTTTGGTTACATTATTTCGATCTTCAAGGTACCTTCTTTTTATGGTCTTTCCCACACACCTTCACAGGTTGAACTGAATAGATTGTTGACTTTATTCAACCTTACCTACTATGTAACTATGTAACTGTAGCTACCCATAGCTTCTTGAGTGTGTATGTAAATTCTTGTAGCAGATCTATCTTTTGTTTTAATGTTATTATTCCACATGCACAGTGCCAGATAGCTAGGTCTGTGCTACTGTATGTGTGTAGTGGTTACCTTCCATTATATTAGTAGGTGAACTTGTTTATTGAAATAGAGTTTATATGTAGTTCATGGTATTTTAGTTAACTTTGTCCCTTCTGGTCTGGGACTATGTAGTTCATTTTAAGATTAGGGCTAACCAGCATAAGCTAGAGCCAGGTTAGGCATCCTGCAACCACTTCTGGTAGTTAGAAGTCTGGTTGAATGACAGATTAGAAACTACAAGGGACCAAGAGGCAGAGGACAAAAACGGCTCTGAGTTTCAGTGCCAAACCACAGCTTTTGATGGTGAGAAGCTGCATCCCAAGCTTGTATGATAACAGTTGGAAGATCTCTTCATCCCTGCTCAACTTGTCTTAAGGTGTCCAAAACAAAGTCGCATGCCCCATCACAATCATTCTCAGGGGCCCCTGAGATTGAAATTTGCTGCAACGTTCATCTGGAGGTATCATTATTAATAATTACTGTATCTATACGTGGGTAAATGTGCACAATTCCACCGGACTCTTACTGGGCCCTTTACTGATAATATCTGTTTATACATTGGATGTATGTACTATTAATATTTTTTTTCTTAGATAAAGGTTGCAATATTACCATACTGGTGTGCATCTATTTATTTTTTGATTAGAGGCCCTGTTCTGAGGAAAGGCACTGCCAACTTTATTATCAAAGTCACTGTTCCACTTCCACATTCTCTTATTTAACTACAGGTTTAGCTCAATATCCTTTTTGGGGAGGGCCACTTTTCACAACCCTCCCAAAAGAGGGCTACATTTGGAGGCACTGCTGAGATCGAACTGGGTTTAACAGTAGTATGGAGGAGCAATATAATCTGGAGCAATGTCCACAACCTGCTTCTAAAGGGTTTTATCCATTCTTTGATGCAATGGTAGACTAAAGCCTAGTATACACGACTGAATGTCAGGCAGCATCGGTCGGTTCAATAGAATCCGTCTGACATTTGGCCCATGTGCACTGGAGTCGGTCCGAAAAAATACGGCCATTCGGCCATTTCGTTCAAGCCCTGCTGGGTTCATATTTTGAAATAAAGTTGTTTTATTACTGCACTTAGATGGCACTGCTCTTTTCTCTTTCCTTTTGTTCCTGCAGAGTCCCTTTTAGCTCTTTTCAGAGCCAGCAGCCGTCCAGGCATTGTACCCACCGCCACAAAGACTAACATCCTTTTGTGTGGACTATTCCATTTATACCCATCTTTCATGTCATTGACTGTGCCCTGTCCTCCTCTTTTGCCATCTTGCTCCTTGTGCGCTGATAATTGTTTATACGTTTTTTTGTTTGGACACTTGATTAAAACATTCAAATATATCAAGGGGTAAATAAGGTTCAAGAGGACATTATTTTCAATATGGAATTAAGATCAAGAACACAGGAAAATGACCTTAAACTAACTGGAGAGAAGTCCAAAACTATTCTTAGAAAGTATTATTTTACTGAAAGGGTAGTCTAGGCTTAAAATTAACTTCAATCAGAGGTTGTGAGTCAGCCAACAAAAAGTGGTTTCAAACATGCATGGGACAACCATAAATCTATACTCAGACATAAAAGTTAATGGACCCCCCCCCCCCAAAAAAAAAAAAAAAAAAAACAAATAAATGCAAAACATTTATAAAAAATGGGAAGACCACTTGGTCTTTTTTTCTGCCGTCACGTTTCTATGTTTCTACCACAATTTTTTTAAGGGTAGTCAAAAGTGGCAAAATCTCTTTGAACTGATGTGTGCAGTCAAGAGAATCAAAATAGGTCCTTTTGGGGACCACTGGACTTCTGCATAGAAAGAGGCTTTCACTCAACTGAAGAAGAATCTGACAGAACCACTAGTCTTGCTATATATGCCCAGAGACCATATGTGCTCCATGTGGATGCTAACTTTGAAGGATTGGGTGGAGTGGAGTGTTGCACCAAGAACAACTAGCTGGGCTACGGCCAATAGCCTTCATCAACTGAATCCTCACTCCAAGTGAGTGCACCTTCCCAGTCCATAAGCTTGAGCTTCTGGCACTCAAAATGACCAATGCTGATAAGTTACATGATTATTTGTTTGATGTCATGCTTGGAGAAAGAACAGATAATAATCCTTTGATGTACAGTATGTCCCAACCACAGCCAAACTGGATGCCAGAGGATATCTCTGGTTGGGTGCCTTATTTAAATATTAAGTTACTCTAAAGTAAAAACCTGGCCTAAAGAACATTGGAGCCGGTGCTTTATCTAGACGTCTAGGATTGGCTTCTCTTACCGAAAACAGTGAATGTGAAGATCTCTCCCAGTGTTGGGGTCCTGTGTGCAATGGCTGTAATAGTTGAAATTCAAGTGCCCTTTTCTGAAATGCAGCTGATAGACCCCAAGGAGGTGGACTTGAAGCTGAGCCAGAAATGTTTTCCTACCCTTTGGCATTGGGATCATTTGAGAACTGCTCCATACATCCACAGTGGATGATCAGGAGTCAAAAATCTGACCCCTCGATTTGACCTTTGTATAGGGCCATGAGTGCCAAAGACCAGGAGATGTTAAGGAAGGCTCTACCTACCCAGTGTGGTCAATTCCTAAGAGATTTGGAGATGTCTAAGATAGACAAGGACTGCTCTATCTTGTGGTATTGTATCATGACCACCCTCCAAGTTTGCCTATAAATGGCAAACAATTGTGACGTGACCCTATGCGCTCAGGAGTTTTAAACACAAAATGCAACACAATGCTGCTACTTGTATGGGATTAATTATAGAAAATGAAATGATGTGTAATTGTTATAATATGAATGAGTTCACACAATATGACACTCAACAATTTCAGTAGTGCAGGAATGATGGTACCTCCTTACCACCTTTGAGTACTCTAAAAGCACTAGTACCCTTATAGCAACAGGCTATAATATGATCACTGAATAACTGCACACCTCATTTTAAAACTATTAAAATAGTCTGTAAACAGTCAATAAGATCAAACAAGCAGATAATCATTTGAATTTCTCATCCAGGCGGTCAATAATTGTGAGCTTAGAGGGAACACCGCCCCTCTCCACCACCAGTGTGCCAAGGATATTATGGATAAATGGGAGACTCACCAGACCTATATGCCTACCCACTCTCATGGATAAGGCATAAACAGCATGTCACCACAAATAATCCCTCCAGTGCGTTTTTCCAGCAATGATTTCTCTCATCCGTGCATGTAGAGACAAGGAAAAAAACAAAGCCTCCACTAGCGTGATAACCTTTTAACTGGATTCTATTCAAATAAAATAGTACACATTGCACTCACTTTGTTGATAAGAATAAAGCACAATAATGGTTACATAAGAAGTGACCTCCGTTGGTACTCAGTCAGCTCCACGCTGGACCTAGCGACCTCCAGGGGAGTCCCACCGCTCTGTACTTTACCAAGATATGGACGCCATATGGTTCTCTCATATTGTTTGGACTTAGCTTGTATAGATTTTCTCTGCATACACAATGATTCCAGAGTTATTGGAAATGTACTGATGGTGAATGACTACTTTACCCCATACACCCAAGCATTTCCTTCCCAGGCTCACAGGGCAGTTGAGTCATGGGAGTGCTTTGAGAGAAGTATGTTATCCATTACGGCCTACCCCACAGGTTACACTCAGATCGGGGCAGAGAGTCTTTTGAGAGATCCTAGACAAATGTCAATTTTCTGAAAGTTGGTATTTGCATACCTTGCATAGGCATGTATACCTCCTATCTGATGCTACTCAGGTCTGCCAATCTAACAGTCAAGTCAAGTCTTTTCTTTTTTTATGTTTGTTTTTAGCTACATTGAACTAAATTGGTTATCAGGAAACATAACTGTGAACCTCTAACCAATACCAAGGTAGTGGGATACCCTTAAAGCGGAGTTCCAGCCTCAAATACCTTTTTTAACTAAAAATACCCCTGCAATACAAATCCATCGCCCTTTACGGAAGCGCTATTCTCATACTTACAAGGTGTACAGTATTGGATTTTAGTCAAAATCTTACTTTTAAAAACACTGTCTGGGCGCAGCCATCTTAGACGTGGGCATCTGAAGTCGCAGTGTAATCTGATGTGTCCTTCTTCCTGATTCCAGGGAGTGTTCTGGGAGTTCTTCCTGATTCCAGCCTCCTGGGAGTGATGACAAACAGCTCCCAGGATGCAATGCAAAAATGTCGGTGGCCGTGGCTACAGAGGGGGGAGAATGAGGAAGTACAATCAAAAATGCCCTGAAAATAAGGTAAGGGACCCCCGAAAAAAATTGAAAATGCCCAATTGTTGATCAGCATAGCGAGCACTCCAGGAATCACTAAAGTTGCAAAATAGGCCAGAACTCCACTTTAACAAATATGGGAGTCCAGCATGGTTGCTACACAAACAATGTGTGTTATGTTAATAAAACAAAATGGGAATAAACCTCCTCAAGCCTTGCCATCAAAAGCAATAGGCTTTCCCTAAAGTCCAAAGACCAAACTGCATAAATACTGTACAAAATTTTTCCATTTCAAAATTTGACTGGCTGAGGCTCAGCTGTTTGCAAAGCTCCCTCCGTCCAGCAAGTAATCAACAATAAGATACACCATTTTCTAGCAAATACCAGAATTGCCACTATTGAAGTCTGAGCCAGGATGTCATGATGCATTTCAAAATATAATGAGAGAAGATACTGTATACATATGTATTCATGCCCCAGTATGTATTCTATGTTAATAAAAATAATGCCGCAAGTATTTATAATGGAATAAACTTCAAGGCATTTAGTGTAAAGTTTTAGGATAAATCATGATCACGATGTTGAATGTTCATATTATAAATGTTTTCTGTATTCATTAGGAATTATTTATGCAGAAATATTGCTAGCATCTTTGCCCACCTCCAGGCATGCAAGTCAGTGTATTTCAAGAGGAATAAGAAGAAACAGAGTTTATGGAGAAGAGAAAATGTCTTGCCTGCAGCCAGTGGAGGTTCTGGACTAGAATCTTCTTACAAAATAATATTGTTCCAGCATAACAAGATACCATGTGAATATTTAATCTTTCATGATTGCTTAATTTTGCCGTTTAAGGCATACAAGCACATAAACTGTACATGCCCAGAGAGAAGCAGGAATAAATGAGGTTGTTTGAAATTGGAACTCGCAGTAAATATTTGATCTTATTTATACGACAACCTCTATCAATTAAAAAAGAGAAAATCAATCACTGGTTAATTAACGAGATGAAAAACAAAGTTATGTTTTGTCTTGTAAAACAAATCATGCACAGCAACATCATGATATTGCAAAGCAGATTAAAGCAATGCAAAAATGTTTTTTTTTCAAAATTCTTCTTCCTTTATCTGAGGAATGAACTACGATACGTCCAATGCTATTTTTTGGGGGCCCAGAATGACTTTAAATCTTTTATAGCAATCATAAAATTCAGTAAGACAGTAACAAATAATTTCTGCTTCTCTATTAGAGAGCTTTAGGGAATTGCTTGGATGTCACTGCTTCCGCCTACAGACTTAGGAACAACCTTGTGAGTTGGACGAGATGGAAAGAGTCCGCTCAGGCAAAGTTATATGTAAATGATGCATGAATAGCAAGTGCAGTAACATGTATCAACCGATCAGTAATTACCTTTCATTATTCTAAATGTTTCAAACTGACATAACACGAAAGTTGATTGATAGTATGGCTTAATGCACTTTGCGCTGTCTTAATAAATAAAGTTATAAAGGTAATATTGCCATAAGCATGAAAAAACGTATGCATATTTAGACTTCTATTTAATGTATATCGAGTATGATGAAGGATATGTATAAGTGTATTATGCTGCATGAATACTTCATGGCCTGTTCACATCTTGTCAATGGAAACCACAGGTCAAAAAGACCTGCAGTTTTCAAAGTGCAGTTTGAGCGCAGTAAAAGTGTCTTAAAGAGGATGTCTATGATTGCACCTTTGTAAAGCACACCCAAATTCCTGAAGGATATTGGAAATGCTCTGTCTAAGTGCATTGTATACAAAAACATAAATTTAAACTGAACTGTTGAATAAATTTGCCTGGTTCTTACAGATGCAGTTATCATGTGGTGCACTGCAGAATGAAAAACTGTACAGGCGTGAATAGGCTCTTATACGGTAATTAAAGTAAAGAACTAATATGTTTATTTATTACCTCTGTTTATCCCTGAAAGCACACCTATATTTAATGTTGTAGTTGGAAGTGTTCAGATATGTATGATGACAAATTTAAGAATTTGAGCAGCTTATATACTACATCAAAAACTATAGTCACCCTTTTAAGTATAAGCAGGCAGCTACTGTACAGGTTGACTAGAGGTTAAAGCTGAATTCCAAGAATCAGCCACTTTGTAGAAAGTGCAGGCACACAATTAATTTAAGTCCAAAAAGGTGCATGACATCTCCTGAACTTATCGCTATCATTTATATCTGACAGGTGTATGGCTCTGCCAGAGCATTCTCTGACAATCGAGGCTGTGAGAGTGGAGAAAGAAGCACACAGAGCAGCTATGCTCACAACTCCCCTCTGCTTTCTATTCAGAGAAGCCTTTGTATTTTGTGAGTTCACAAAATGAGTGAGCAATACAAAGGCCTCTATAGTTGGGCAGGAGGAGGGAAAGAGCAGGCACAGCAGCTGCATCAACTCTAATGTTAAAGGTGCTTAGGCCTGTAGCATCAGCGTTGGGTTCCCGGAAATACAGTAATAGCCATCTTCTGGAAGTACAATAAAACTGTCAGATGTAAAAGAGATACGCCCAGGAGATGTTATGCAGCTACTTGGACTTAACTTATAGTGTGCCTTCATGTTACAAAGGAGCTGAATTCCTGGAATTCAACTTTAAGTAAGAGGTAAAATAAGATGAATTATGACAAACATGCACTGCCAGTTTGTCTTTTTTAGTTCATTTTCAATAAATATAAAAATCCCATTTAACATTTCTGTAAAAATGAGATGTTGGGGTGACCTTAGAAAATTTCACATGCACATGGTACCCTGCTAGGAATTAGTGCACAGTGCACTTCCATCACTGAGTGTGACACTAGTGGACAGAGTCACCAAAGGCCCCCAGTGCAAGACAATTTCAATTATTAGCTAGATATAAGTATGCCATGTCAAGTGACATGCCATTGGACAGTGTCCCAGCACCCATCTGTCCCATATCTAGCACCAGTAGGCTCCTAAATCTCAAAGGGCCCTTGCTGGGTGTCTGCAGCTTCTGCACATACTGTATAGTATGTCAGCCCCTGGAATATGAGTAAAGTACCTTGCACTATGACCCATCTTACATGTAAATCAGGCCCCTTGTGTGTCCACTACAGGAACAGGGGCAAAGGTTTTGCTGTTTAGTTGCTCAAGGCACACAAGGAATATGAAATGCAACTGTATGAAAATGAAAGTAGGCTTGTTCAACGAGTTCAAAGATCAATGGTTAAGTGCATAACCCCAAGTAAACCAACCCAATTTCTGTTTACTGTAGACCAGTGAACAACACCAGATAACAAATATGTTATTACTTACCTGCTCTGTGCAGTGGTTTGCACAGAGTAGCCCCGATCCTCCTCTTTTCAGGGTCCATGCTTGCTTTCGAGCCCCAGTCTGTGTGTCCATAAGACACACAGAACTGGACTTGGTCCTGCCCCACCCCCACTCCCTCCTTACTGGTTGTGATTGACAGCAACCAATGGATCCTGCTGCTGTCTCTCAGCCAATAAGAAGGCAGAGACCCAGGAGAGTAGTTGCTTTCGTGCACATTGCTGGATGGCGATCGGGCTCACGTAAGCTTTGGGGGGGGGGGGGGAGCTGCATACTGAAAGCATGAAGATAAAAAACCTTCAGCCTTTGGAATCACTTTAAAATAATTGTAAAAAATGACAAGCTTACAGTCCATTGTATCACACTTATTGTCATTTGTCAAAAGTTTATATCCACAAAATTGATTGTAAAGTAATAAGTACGCTGATTCAATGACCCATTGGATCTGCCAATAATAAAAGAGCTTCTCAAAGCATATAAATATTATGCCCTTATTAGATGTCTGGAGAAGGAACAGCTCACCTGATCACCTGACTATTAGGTTTTAAGTTCACCATGGCTACTTGTGCTTTGTGTTTAGAGCCCACAAGCTTTTTCAGGGAACAAGCAGCAGCGTAGGATTACCCAAGTGTAGCCAAGTGAACAGAGAGTAGTAGAATTGTACTCTAAAAGCCATATAGAAAAATTTTATGTTGGATTTCGACAAATTTTGAGGTATAACACTGCCTCCTCTTAAGGGTGAAAATGATATAATATAAATCAAGCCAAAGTATTTAAAATAAAGCCAAGCAACTAGATAGCTAAGCAAGGGCAGCATTCATATTTCTCTAAAGACAGCTTTCTTTTAAAATGCAAATAATATATACAAATATGTATGGGAAACTCCATTTACCTACACAGAAAAAAAAAATGATTTGAGAATTTTGCTTACATTTTGGGCAAAGGGAAATTTACAAGCATCAGTTTGCCCTTATTTTTCCATGGGATCACTATACAGACAATCAGACACCGGTTTGAAAACATGCACAGACTTAGCACACTCAGAACAGTTTTGTTTTAGATACGTCATTGTTATAAGCTTCTGAAGCTGTTTTATGTTAATGTGTACATGATGAGATTTGCCTCCATTCTGGAAACTACCCTCACATGGAAGCCTTTTCCACATACTTCTAAAGTGGGAAGCACTGTGAAGCAGAATAGGATAATAAAATCTATGATCTGCTTCTATTGTTACTAGTCACAGCATCAATTGATATTAATGGCCATTCTGTATTTTGAAATGCTTTATAATGTCGAAGTAATGCTTTTCTATACAATTATATCATAAAGATACAGTGGTGTAGTGGTTAGCACTTTCTCCTAGCAGCTAAAAGGATCACTGGTTTGAATCCCAACCATGACACTACCTGCCTGGAGTTTGCATGTTCTGCCTGTGTGGGTTTCCTCTGGGTACTTCAGTTTCCTCCCACTCTCCAAAGACATGCTGGTAGGTTAATTGGCTCCTGTCTAAATTGACCCTGGTATGTGTATGTATGAATGTCAGTTTGGGACCTTAGATTGTAAGCTCCTTGAGGGTAGGGACTGATGTGAATGTACAATGTATATGTAAAGTGCTGAGTAAATTGATGGCGCTATACAAGTACCTAAAATAAATAAATAAAATAAAGATCGTTGCCTTTTTTAAGGTTTTGCACACATAATGACGATCCGTGGGAAATTCCAGGCGATCTCCAAGGACAGAATGAAGAGGCAGTGAGAAAAGAGTTTGGAAAACAGAAATCATGTAAAATTCATTCAGAGTCTTGTGGTAAACACGATTGCTATGTGACTATAAAATAACTTTGAATCTAATCACATTCCATTGTGCCCTGTAATGCCTTGTGACAAGAATCTTCCCTGCCTATTATTAAAATTCTACACGCTGCTTTCTGCCACATCTCTCTCTCTGGCAGTCTGTGCCATAACCTAATTAGTTTCTGTGGTTGTTCTATCTTTGTATAGCACATTCCAAATAATGCATTCCATTCTTATCAGAAGAAAACGACATATTTTGATTTTCACATTATTTGTTCTCTATCTTATTATAAGGCAGCACTGTTTGCTGGAGTACTGGTGTACAAATGATAGGCTTTTAAAATATAAGGGCTCAGTGCTGGACATTTTAAAACTTTATAGTTTCTATAAGGTCTATCTGCCTTCCATAAGGAGACAAGATTGGCATGCTAATTATACATATATATATATATATATATATATATATATATATATATATATATATATATATATAATGTATATACGTGAATATATTTTTTAGGAACAGTGAGCTGATGTTTAAGAAAACCATCATCTGTAAACAACTAAAAAAAATCACCTCTACAGAGCACTTTGTGATGTTGAGTCTAAATGATTCTTAAAATGTTATATGTTTTATGTTTTCATGCCATAGGCAAATGTCATTTAAATTTAGCACACCTACCACAGCCAACAAAAGCTACCCTGGATAATGAGGTAAGAAACAGAGGATGGCGCTGCTCGGTTTGTAATATGTGGACTTATTTAGCTGTCTGAGGTTAATATGTGCTTACTTAAAACCTATACAGATCATGTGTACATCCTACAAGCATGCAGTAGCAGTATGACAGCCGGTATCATTAGTTCAGAGGTATTTGGTTATGCAGCATCTGCTCATTCTAATGAGGACCTCCTGACCATTTTTGACATTGGCTAGCCTTGTTGCTCATGCGATACTGTATATAATGGTTTGAAAAGAGCAAAAGATTGAAGGCTACTGACTATACAGTGAATGTAGGTAATGCCCTAAGAAAACACCGCCTAGCAATTAGGGTAGTGTCACTCTAGCCCACATATAGCGTATACACTAAATTGTCTCCACTAAGGAAAGTGGAGAAAAAAGATGGCCACATTTGATGGCTGTTGCTAATTTAACTAGTGGAACTAGACTAAAATTACAACCAATGATTTCAGCTAGTAATGCAATTTATGATTTGTGGTGCGAAATAATATGTTACTTTAAACTAACCATGTATTGACTAAGGGTGTGTGCTACACAAATATCCATCACCAGGCTCTGGTAGACCTAAATTTATCCCTGTGCTGCCACTGCTCTGTACTTCTGGGTATGGGTACATTCTCTTTAAAATGCAAGTGCAGCTTGAACATAAATGTAAAAATGTGATTACCCTGATTCTTGTAAAAATAAAAAAAACATCTCCACCTACAATACGGAGCTGTCACCAGTAGACTCACCTGTTCATTGACCATGTGCCAGTCCTCTTTAGGGTTTATTCCTAGATTTTTTCCAGGACAATGCAGAGATTGTTGGCACTTCATTATGCAGTGCTTCTCTCTGCAGAGTTCCAGATCCACAGCAGGCAAAAGAAGGTAAAGTGTCATCACCGGTATGGTAAGTATACACATTTTTTTATCTAAGGGTAGGAGAAGTGCTCGAATGGGGGGGATGAGAAAATGGGGTGGGTCCTATTCCTTGATTTAGGCTTGAAATTTACAAAAAGTATTACACACCTGGTCACAAAAGTCAAGGAATGAATAACCCATCCGTATTTTTATTAAAGGTGGGCTCACGGTAGCTATAAATTAGGAGAGCTGACAATCTGTGCAGGAAGAGATCATTTTTTATTTATTTAATGTTGACATGAATAGCTGTCCTAAATGGCAGTTTCCAGCTTCCCATGCCTTTTGTTTGACAATGGCTTAATAGCTGCACTAATAGACAGAATGGAATAACAATGGAATGGAATGCCTTGCCCCCCTCCCAATAGACCTTAGTGGTGTTTACTGCAAAGTTTTCACATTTTGAACTTTAAGCAAACTTCAAGCAAATCTTTCTTGTTCAAATTATTTATTGAAAGCATAGAGTCAAAAAGTTAACAAACAAAAAGTTGGATCAATATAAGACACAGTGATATAAAGTCGTGTTGGGCACAGTGAACATTGGGTATATAAACAATACAATTCTGAGGGTGTGTTGATTCACATAAATGGCATGCACCTCATAAAATGAGAAGTAGATAAATGGGGATAAGGTAAACTATTAAGCATATCTTTAGACATGTGACCGAAAAGTCATTAAAACACTAAGCAATTTGGTTACCAGGGTTCACTGAAACCACTAAACAAAATATACAGAAGTACTTTCTCAGGAGCGGAGTGGGTGGATCAAATACCTGATAGTTTCATGTCTCATAATGACCCTTTCAAAAAGGCGATAAGAGAAAGAGAGAGAGCAGAAAAGTTAGAGCAGAGTAGAGAGAGGATATGGAAGAAAAGGGGGGATGAAGGGAGCAAGGGGACGAATCAAGGAGCAAGGGGAGGGATCAAGGAGGGGAGGGTGCCAGCCCATGATTGGCTTTTTAGACATGCCGGATCACCTAAAAATTCATGGTAATAAGAGATCCTATCTTTCAAAACTATTTGCAAACGGAACTGAACCAAACTGCGTAGCCCTGGGTTTAAAGTGGAAAATAAGGCTAAATGCTAACTATTCTGAAAGTGGTCCCCTTTAGCAGCGGAATGCATCATTTACCAAGATGAGACAAACCATTTACCCATTTACCACTGACAGGGGTGCTTGCAACAGTCCTTTTATTTATGTAAAACCTTTATCCCAAAAGAAAAACAACTGTTTGCTGCAATTGCTTATAAAGTGTAAGCTGGAGTTTTGCTTCAGTTTGTTAGTGTATCTAAATATGCTAGTGCATCTAACACTCTGTTCCCCCCTGACTGACCATGCTGCCTTCCAAAGGTGCCCCTGTGCTCCTTCATCCAGAGTGGGGGCACTGTAATCAGGAGGTGTGTTACTGACCAGATCACCATGTGAAAACAGAGAGAAAAAGAGGTTGTAAAGCAATCTGCTGGATTAGAGAGTGTATTTGTAGCATGGTTAAAATTCTAGTGCCTTTTGGACTGCCAACTATGATGCTGAAGCAATGACATTCAGACAGAAAGTGGCTGAAAAGATTATAAAATATAAAGTATATTGTAATAAAATAGAGTTAATTTAGATCAACTTTAAATGCTATTGCAGTTTGTAAAATCAAGTTTACAACAGTACTGTAATACAATATTTCTATTACATTCTGGCTAACAATATTGCTGTTTAGATCTACACAATGATCTTTTAGCAATTTACAAAGCAAGATGGAAATTTGAAAGGCATTTTTAAAAAATTATCTCATTATAGCCATGAGATTCACACATTTTTACAGGCAAAAAACAGTCAATTAAAATGAAGACATCATTTGCATATATTAATACATTTGTAGTAATATGCCAGCTATAATTCATAATGACACCCAGTGCAGTTTCGTTAGAGATGTAAGCATTAATTATAAATCATCAGTCAAAAGAAATATTATCAAATTAATGGCTGTTAACCTGATAAGGATTTGATGGCGAATATGGAATTCAAGTGCTTACTACACTAACTGAAGTAATCACATTTTATACCTGCTCCAGGAATTAAACAAACATGTTCATCAAGATTTGACCTTGAAATTGTAGTAAACAACTATGAAATAAATGACAGTGGTGATTAATTAAGTGAAGCTCTGCTGCTGCTCATTAAAACATTAAAATGACAGTTCTGGGATTAAAATTAAGCAGAATGAGTCCTTTATTACCAATTTTAATGAAGTTTTATTCTGCCAAAAACAGACTGTAAATTGTAAGTGTAGATTGGGGATTATTGGGGATTATTTCAAATTACAGACAAAAATGTAACATTGTTTAAATTTGGGACTTTCACCAGTATTACCAGTTCAGTACTGGGAGGTTAATTTATTGGAGGTCGATTTTTTACCATTGTTTATACAAATAACTACAACATGCAAAGCACTTCAAACACATCTTTAGATTTCATACTATGCCCTTCCATTGCTTTAATAAAAATCTTGATCTTTGCACAACAACAATAAAACATTGTTTGTTATCAAGTCATTGATTCTGATCGTATTTTAGATTCTATCAAATCTTAGTTACTGGTCAATGTGGGCACTTTGCTCCTCTCATCTATAGCATATTATTACTCTGAAGAGAATTTTACAAGGTATAATTTAACAACAAAATTGATATTTGATGTTTAGGCATTGTCCAGACCAAAAGAAAAAGATAAAAACCTACTAAGTTAACAGGCTCATTCTAACAGTTGGGCTGATTTACTAATGAAATAATAATCTTCAAACATTACATTGAAAAAATGAATTTACTTGCTTGTATAATTGAAGATAATAGTCACAAAATTTACTGTGAAGATACCAAAAGTAACTCGGCAAATCAATCTCATTTTGTGTTTTCTGTGTTGTAAAATCTAAACGGTACAGATAAAGTTACTGTAAACTAGCTAAACCTAAATCCTACCTTGTAAAATCCCCCCCATACCTTCCACATACTTACCATCATTTACATCGACTGGTAAGGTTACAGACCCTCTACGTAGGCCAACTTCTGTCACAGGGATGGTAATATTGTTATGAAAAAATTCCTATCTGGAGACCTAGAGTTTCGAAAAAATTTTTAGAGGAGCAGCAGCGGGGCATGCTCCTTCTAAGTTCCTACCATAGAAAAAAAATATTTTTTTTATCAGAAGGTGTAGCAGCATGACCTCTTGTTCCTAGTAACTGCACACCAGGTAGTAAATTATAAACTAAAGCCCTTCTCCCACTTCATCTAAAAATTAAATTATGTTATTGATCTCAATTGCACCCTTTTGCCTGTGTTTTCACCCAAGGGGTAGCCAGGTGCTTCTGTTGCAGTGTGCAAACGTGGCTGCCTGGAAAAGAAAGAGAAATAGAAGGTCCATTTTCTTGAGCCAAACTTTGATGGAATTTAGTGTAAAAGTACAGTTACATTTAAAACAGAAATTCCTCCTCTAATTCTGTGTCCTTTATGAAATTAGATGTTGAGCTCTTCCTTCCTGTTGAGCTCTTCCTTTTTTTTTTCTTTTTCCAGGGAGCAGGTACCTGTTGAGACAGGTACCTGCTCCCAGTTCCTCATTTCTTACTTACCCCCTCCCTGTCCGCAGCCTGCTGGGACACATCACTCTTCCCAAGAGGCTGCAGGACCAGGCCCCCTGAGTTGTGTAATCTTGCACATGCACAGTGGGGAGCTGATTGTGATTCCTCTGGAAGTCACAGTCAGTTCCCAGATCCAAAATGGGGATGCTGAGGATTGTAGGGTCCACAAGAACTATTTGCAGGAAAACAGAGCTGTACTCCAGGGACTAGTAAGTACCACATTTTTTAAAAGTCAGCAGATACAGTATTTGTAGCTGCTGAATTTTATTTATTTATGTATTTATTTTTTATTTTTAGAGGGTGAAGATCATTATCTTATATATGAATGAACTGAATTGAAGAAACATTTTATAATTAAAAAACTGTGCTTTAGCTTCAGTCCAGACCTTGCCCCAGTTAAGTTCAGACTTTGCCTAGGTTAAGATGTTGCCGATACTCTGCTGCACACAGGAGGAACCATTTTCTCTCTTTTCTCAAGTTTCCTCTACCCCAGTAAATATCAAGTCAGAAGGTGAGAGGCTGAAGCAGGGGCCTACCTGTGTCAGACTTTTCTAAACACATCCAATAATATACAGGCACAGGATTTACATGATTGTATAATCCTTGAGCTAGAATCACAGTACAGGAGGTACATGCTGACCTTGGATGATGCCTGATCAATGATATAGTGCAGTATTTCCAAAGAGAAAAGCAAATGAAGGCATTGTCAGGGTAGTACTTTATTCTCTGTAAGAGGTAATAATTACCTATGTTATACATACACATTACTTAGCATGCATGCACTTAACATGAAAAATATGATGCTAGATCCACTTCTTCCAGTACTAGGAACTGAAGATTTACCAATAAAACAGATCTATGACCCATTCCATAATGAGCAAAATACTCTTCTAATGTTCTTGATACCTTTCTGGCTGATCTACCAACATATAGGCAAATAATATACAGGAGTTTATTGACTAATTCATATTGTTATCAGTAACAAAGACAGAAGATCAGAAGCACATGTGCCGCGTGGAGAGGGTGGAAATTTAGCAGGGTCATACAGATAAAATGGTTCATTATGGGAATCAATGTGCCTGAAAGGTCAGACTTTAACCCATCAAACATCAGTGGAATGACAATAGTTTTCTAAGAGGATGCGTGGGAAGTGGAAAACCTTCTGTTATTACAAAGAGGGGCCAGAAACAGGTGATTTCCATTTACAGCTACTATATACCTGTTTTTTGGTATTCTGCAGTCTTGTTAACTGCAATATGAATGATGTTAGTAATGACTTAGAAAAATATCAACCAATAAAAAGCTTGAAATGCATGAGCCAAAAATATTTCCTCCAACATGACAAATTGATATCTATCCAACTGGAAGCTCAAATATTTTTACAACATTTTGAAATATACTAATTATACCAGAAGCATTCTTATAACAGAAGCATATGTACAGTATATAAACAATTTAGCATGTTTCGAATGTAGCCAAAAAAAAAAAAAAACTTTACAAATATAGTGCTACATGCAATTTCTTCACATTTTAACAGTAGGGCGTGCACTGATCCTATTAGAGGTGTGACATTACTGAGAAAATATAATTTAAATGAAAGACAAAGGAGTTTTCCAGTTTTTTGAAAAACATGAACTACAGCGGATTTCCTGCATGACAACTTAAGGAACATAAGGAATAGTTTGATCTTGTAGTTCACACTAATGCACTGAACACCTAAATTCATCTGTTGTTTTCTAGACATGCAAGAACAAAGATGTATTTTTTTTTCACGCTCAACCTCTTTTGTAACCAGTCACAACAGGTTATTAATATCAATAATGTATGAAGGAAATTGAGGCTACATGCACAAAGAAGGTTTGGCATGTGTGTGTCAAATCCCAGCATTTTCAGGCATCCAGGAGGCACAGGTGCAGCATCCAGCCTGCTTCCAGCAGCCTGTCAAAGTCTATGACAGGTTGAAATATGGGGTGACTGAATGCAGCTGGAGCTGTAGCAAACGGTATTCACAAATATGGCCATATGCATTTAGATAATATTTAATTCTCTATTTGTTGGATCTCAGTGTCTGACTGCAGTATCCAATGATATCCCTTCATCAAGAGTGGACAACCTAATGCCTGATGTTTAGGGCTGGGTTCACACTGCAGATGGATACGGCTGACAGCAGGGGTCCGGTGCATCCCTGCTCTCCGTTTCAGGGATGAATCAGGCCCAAATTGTTGTCTGGATTCAGACCTGAAATGGAGCCAAAGACGCAAAGGACCCCTGTGCAATCCATTCTGAAGCCGCCATGGAGATGTGTGAACCGGCTCCATTGTGAGCCAGTCACAATCTCCTGTCATGCGAATTGAATCTGTGGGAACCCCCATCCAATTTGCACTAGTGCGAACCCAGCTTAAGGTCTCAGGCACAAGGGTGCTTTGATATTCAGGGGTCTATGTCTAATACAAAGGAATCCTGAAAGAACTTATAACTGAATTTTTCCTGAGAGCCTTGTAAGAGTCTTGAGGGCTTTATGGCTTCTCTTAGCAGCCGTAGAACTTGTTCTTATCTCATGTATGGTGTTTATTCTTTGATTTAAATTTCTGGTGGCAAGTAAAGTAAAAGATGTGACCTGTACACAAACTGTCAATTTTTATCAGGTTTTTTTTATGATTTTGACATTTCTGAGCTAGCATCTTAGTTCAGAAAGCATGGTTTATGCTCTTGGTCTACCCTTTGCTTTCCCTATCCATCCCTTCCGCTGTAGTTTCAATCAGTTACTGTCCTTAGACTCTCTACCATTTCCCCATTAATTTAATACCCAGTTCCACCCAGTTGGAATTCTAAACATCATTGCATTGTTTGCAAATTTGGAAAAATGTGTACTGTTAAGGATTCCACGCACTCTTTACAGTGTATTTTTATTTAAATGTATATCTTTAGGTAACCTTTTGTTAATGCATGAAAATCTTAATTTTACATGTTTACATTAGGATTGTGGCTAATCAATGAAACACACTGTGCATTCTATACCTTAAAAACATATGATGAAAAAGAAAATGCTCTTTATGCCTATGTGATATATACTGTGCATTGTGCTGAACAACCAGTTATTATGGAAACCAATTACTGAAAACAATTCATCCATAAAAATCATCACTAGAAGTTAATTCAAAAAGAAAATTGTTCTAAAAGTCCGGACACGGCAATATTTGCAATGAAAGAAATGCTTGCTGAACAACAATTTGACCAAAATCCAGCATTTGTTAGCAGATTTTTTTTTCCCTGTGTACAGATTACTGAAGTGCAAAATTTAGGATAATAATAATTCAGTTCATTGATCCACTAAGCCAATGTTTGATTTACATTTCAGCCTAAGTTAAAATGGAAATTTGTTTCTAAAGAGAGGATTAATTAAGAATGATGTACGTATACTAATACTGGAAGCAATTAATAAAATAAAATTAGAAAAAGCAATTTTAAATACAATAAAAATATGTCTTTAAAGCTGGCCATACATGGTAGATCGAGTATGGCATGTTCATCCCTCATACTAGGCTTTTGGATTGTGCAAATCCATGCATTAATTATTGGCAGTTTAAATTAGGTGAGATCGTATTGGCTGCAGGGACTTTCAATGTCTACAAAATTTATGCTAATAATCCTAAACGTTCAGTGGTGTTTGGGGATGACTGTATAAGACTGCCAACATCCAAAAAACAGTATATGTACCATGCACATGTATGATGCACAAAAGTGCAGCAGGTTATTACCCCCAGTAGAAACGTAGATAGGTTTTATGGTTTTGTGTTTGTCCATCTGTAGCACTATCCCCGTAGGGCTTGCTGTGTGATGACTTCTTAGACTTCCTCTGATTACCAGCACACAGTCACTTAGGAAACAGTTCACACATCCCTACTTACTCCCAATGGCTCGTCATACAATAAACAGTCAAGGGGGTGTTGGTTTTAGGTTGTTTTTTTTTTGGGACTTGGATGGGAGAAGGGAATCATGGGATACTCCAGCTGTAACTATTCACAATGGATAAGGACAACTCTCACTTGGCCTTACCTAATTGCTTGTGGAAGCAGCTGCACTGATAAATCCATACTGCCACATTTATGGAAAGGGTTAAGTCTCCTTGCTCTTTTCACTCCAGCAATAGACTTGGTGAATATACATTATCTTTGGGACACTCACTAGCATCCCCGTTACTGACACCCGTCCACTGACTCTTCTAGCTGCAGGGGTGACCCCCTCAGGTCAAGCCCCTTGATATAGATCTGTACTCACTGTACTGCAGAATCAGATCCCCCAGTGTCTCCCTTTTCAGTCAGCTTCACCGGACCTCTGGGTTCAGTTCCTCACTAGCACTCTCCAAGCCCTCAGGTCGACTACCTGTAGAGGTGGCATGGCACCTCTACAGAGATGGAGGCAGCCGCCCCTTCCCTCCGGGACTCCGCTATCCAGCGGAAAACCCCCAAACACATATGCTCCTGGTTTTTATACAGTATCCCAGCATGCACCAAGGCACTTTCCCTCTGCCAAATCACCAGGGCTGTATCAAAAACCTGTGCACTAATTTGTCAGGTTTCCTCCCACTGTCCAATATGCCTCCCTATTGGACCAGTGTGAAACACTCTGGAGACAGAACGAGTTGCACCTGAGCACAATGAGCAGACCTTACTAACAGATCCTGCTCTGGTAAGCAGAGAACAATCTAGATTTACCCACAGTCCTTCTGGTAATCAGACAGGACCCAAAACTGTACTTTCTCTCTAGAACTTACCTAGGAGCAGGGGCGGCCCGTGCATAGGGGGCGCCAGGGCGCCGCCCCCCTACCCCTAAAAAAAAGAAAAAAAAAAGAAGAAAAATGACAAAGCGAACAAATAAAGTTTTACAAAAAAAAATTGGGTTCGCCGGCCTCTGTAATGGAAGTGGTGGCTAGGGGGGGGTGGGGTTTACGTCCCAGAAGAGGCGCCGATCGGCTGCCTTCTGGGGGCGTAACCCGAGCGCAAGTCTTTGCGATTGGACACCCCCACTTTCTGATATCCTGGCTGTGATTGGTCCAGTCTCCAGCCTGGACAAATCATCATCTAGGACATCCGATCCCTGACGTCACAATGGGGGCGGTGCCGGTGCGTGAGTCAGTCACTCACCGTCACCGCCGCTCAGAGGGCGAGGGAGAAGCCGCTCACCTTCCCCCCGCCGCCGCCGCCGCAGAGAGGACGGACTGGATCGAGGAGGGAAGAACCCGCCGCGGCCGCCAGGTAAGTGCATTAAATTGAAGGGAGCACGCACGCTGGTCTCTGCATTGATTGGGGGACAATGCTGTGGGCACTCTGCATTTATTGGGGTACAATGCTGTGGGCACTCTGCATTTATTGGGGTACAATGCTGTGGGCACTCTGCATTTATTGGGGTACAATGCTGTGGCACTCTGCAATCATTGGGGTACAATGCTGTGGGCACTCTGCATTTATTGGGGTACAATGCTGTGGCACTCTGCAATCATTGGGGTACAATTCTGTGGCACTCTGCAATCATTGGGGTACAATGCTGTGGCACTCTGCAATCATTGGGGTACAATTCTGTGGCACTCTGCAATCATTGGGGTACAATGCTGTGGGCACTCTGCAATCATTGGGGTACAATTCTATGGCATTCTGCAATCATTGGGGTACAATTCTGTGGCACTCTGCAATCATTGGGGTACAATTCTGTGGCACTCTGCAATCATTGGGGTACAATGCTGTGGGCACTCTGCAATCATTGGGGTACAATTCTGTGGCACTCTGCAATCATTGGGGTACAATGCTGTGGGCACTCTGCAATCATTGGGGTACAATGCGGTGGGCACTCTGCATTTATTGGGGTACAATGCTGTGTCACTCTGCAATCATTGGGGTACAATTCTGTGGCACTCTGCAATCATTGAGGTACAATGCTATGGGCACTCTGCAATCATTGGGGTACAATGCTGTGGGCACTCTTGCATTGAAGGAGGCACAGCACAGTGTACAATGCTGTGGGCACTCTGCAATCATTGGGGTACAATGCTGTGGCACTCTGCAATCATTGGGGGACAATGCTGTGGGCACTCTGCAATCATTGGGGGACAATGCTGTGGGCACTCTGCAATCATTGGGGACAATGCTGTGGCGCTCTGCAGTGATTGGGGACAATGCTGTGGCGCTCTTCATTGAAAGGGGCATGCACGCTGAACTCTGCATTGTGGGGGCACAGCACAGTGTTCATTGCATTGAAGGGGGCACAGCACAGTGTTTATTGCATTGAAGGGGGCACAGCACAGTGTTCATTGCATTGAAGGGGGCACAGCACAGTGTTCATTGCATTGAAGGGGGCACAGCACAGTGTTCATTGCATTGAAGGGGGCACAGCACAGTGTTTATTGCATTGAAGGGGGCACAGCACAGTGTTTATTGCATTGAAGGGGGCAGAGCAGAGTGTTTATTGCATTGAAGGGGGCACAGCACAGTGTTCATTGCATTGAAGGGGGCACAGCACAGTGTTCATTGCATTGAAGGGGGCACAGCACAGTGTTTATTGCATTGAAGGGGGCACAGCACAGTGTTTATTGCATTGAAGGGGGCACAGCACAGTGTTTATTGCATTGAAGGGGGCACAGCACAGTGTTCATTGCATTGAAGGGGGCACAGCACAGTGTTCATTGGATTGAAGGGGGCACAGCACAGTGTTCATTGCATTGAAGGGGGCACAGCACAGTGTTCATTGCATTGAAGGGGGCACAGCACAGTGTTCATTGCATTGAAGGGGGCAAAGCACAGTGTTTATTGCATTGAAGGGGGCACAGCACAGTGTTCATTGCATTGAAGGGGGCACAGCACAGTGTTCATTGCATTGAAGGGGGCACAGCACAGTGTTTATTGCATTGGAGGGGGCACAGCACAGTGTTTATTGCATTGAAGGGGGCACAGCACAGTGTTTATTGCATTGAAGGGGGCACAGCACAGTGTTCATTGCATTGAAGGGGGCACAGCACAGTGTTTATTGCATTGAAGGGGGCACAGCACAGTGTTCATTGCATTGAAGGGGGCACAGCTTCAAAGTCACGCAATTTTTTTACTGCGTTTTTTGGCGCGAAGCCATACCTATTACATTTTTCTTTTTGCGCCCCCCCCAAAAATTTTGAGCACCAGCCGCCACTGCCTAGGAGGGTGCTACACATCTATTATAGGTTTGATTTTTGTAAGTATCCACAACAGCCTTTATGCTGGTCTATACTGGATATACTGTTATATAGATATGGTTGTATGTACATATTTGCACTATATCAATTGATGAAAAACTATATTTATACTTTAGAAAGGATTGAGTACTCAAATCTACCCTGAAGAAGGAATATAATTCCGAAACATGTTGGGATACCTATCAGCAACTCATGCGGACTCACCACAGTTCTTCTTTTGCAGTACTCAGGGTGCATTCCATTATCTTTGAGTACTTGTTTTCATATGGATTAAGCTCTATATATTTTTGTCATGATTTACATGCATGTTAGTAATATTTATTATTTCTGGGCGTATCTAGCCCTTGATATTATCCTATTGTAAACTGGTCTCAATAAAAGTGATGTTGTCGCCTTTTAAAACGTATCTACGTTCCTACCTTATTTCTGCCTATAAAGTCCAAGGGGGGTTATATCCTGCTGCACTTTTGTGCATCATACATATATAGTCCTAAAAGTGTAACATGAAGTAAATAAGTTACCCTTAACTCTTCCTAATCCCAAACCTAAAATAAACCCCTAAAAGTTCTAGTTGTCAGGCTGGCATGCTGATACAGTGGCTTTAATACTTTCTGAGCCACTGACCTGAAAAAGTATGCAGATCAGGAGTTCTGCACACTTGTTCTGCTGACTCAAAACACAACGATGGCAGAGGCTGCCAGGTAGCTAGCAATTCCAGGGAGAGTTTGGTAGTACAGCATACATACAGTATTTCCCGAAACCTACTCTTGAACCTTAGGCTGAACCTACCACTAAACCTAGCCCTTAGGGCAGATTCACATTGTTGCAGTGTAAAGGCAAATTTTTTTTTTTTTTTTTGTTTAATGGGCTGTCAGTCAATTGCAATGCAAGTTTTAACATGCCCACACCATATGTAAGAACAAAGCACACTACAATGCACAGAGTTTTCACATATGTGTGTTATGTAAATATATTGGGTGTCATTCCAAATGAATGAAATACAATGTACAGTGATCCATGTCACCCCAAAACTCAACCTAAGCTTTAAATCTAAAACTGATAGACGCATATAGGTTGATTTACTGAAGGCAAATAGACTGTAATTATGTTAGCCTTCAATTTGCAAAGAATACCCAATCATGTGCAAGGAAAATAATAATTAAAAAAAACAGAAATTTTGCATGCACATGATTGGATGATGGAAGTCAGCAGAGCTTCTGCTCATTTACTAAGCACTGGAGCAACTGCACTTGCAGAGTGCAAAGAGCACCGTCTATTTGCCTTTAGTAAATCCACCCCGCAATATCCAAAATTCATTGAAATAAATTAGAACCAAAATACAATGCATATAACATTTTTACCAAAGTTTATACAGCTGTCTTGGAACTTGGTCATTACATACAGTACAGTATACGGTATATGGAAGTCAGCTAACCGGCAGGGGCGTTTCTTTCACTGATCTTAATTGGTGGAATACCTTTACCACTCCGACATATTCTTATGACAAAATAAACCACACCAGGCTAAACTGACCTAGAGTATATTATGAATTAAATTCGGTAAATAATGGTAAAGTTATACAAATTTGGAATAATGAACATATAACACAGTGCTGCAATACAATATTGTCATATAATAAATCTGACTTCTGAGAATAACACTAAAGGTGACTGGGTCCAGGATTTATCACTTATACAATTTAATCTGAGTTATGACAAGACCACCCAGAAAATAGACAAAGCAGCAACGCAAAAAAAAAAAAATGTGAATATAAATTCAATAGGCTAGACTGTCCCTAAAACTCAAAGGTGGTCCTGTCAAGTTCAAATTAGCATTCAGAGCTTTGTTGCAAGAAATAAAGCAACCCCCAATAATATAAATGATGTGACAAATACCAGTATTATTGGACAAGATGGAATAGTTTCCAGATATTTATTTTTGCAAGCTTAGTTGGGGCCTTTTCTGGGGGTATATTGTTGTTAAAGTTTTATTATCCCTGTCAGCTTTCAATTTGTACGTAGCTTTTTTAAAAGAAAAGGTGTTCTCAAGAATAATCTTAAGAAGGAAAAAAGATGCCTATTGAACTGAGATAAGTTGAGGTAAATTGTAACTGGTTACAACAGGATGAGAAAGTTAAAAAAAAGACTTTATTCCAGCAAGTTGGCCTAGGACCAGTGAGTTAAATGTATCCTAAGATTTATTAAGTGGACAAATGTAATGTTAGTCCTTACCACATGACTAAGGGCTCCATCATAAATGTATTACTTAAGTTCTAGATTTCCCGAGTTTAAGTTGAAACACCAAGAGTGTAAGATGACTAGAGATGTCATTCTGATGTGCTGTGAAGCTTTGGAAGAATGCTGACACTGATCTGAAAAAAATTTAGATATTTTCACTTAGGGGTGTACTCACTTTTTTTGCCAGCAGTTTAGATATTAATGGCTGTGTGTTGAGTTATTTTGAGGGGGACAGTAAATTTACACTGTTATACAAGCTGTACACTCACTACTTTACATTGTAACAAAGTGTAATTTCTTCCGTGTTGTCACATGAAAAGATATAATAAAATATTTACAAAAATGTGAGGGGTGTACTCACTTTTATGAGATACTGTAGGTGTGTGAGGAAGCGCAGTGAGAGCTGGGAAGGGGAAGTAAGGAAGAAGGAGGTAATTTTGTAGATGGTTTTTAAGGGGAAAGGATGGTGCGGAGGGGAGTTCAACTAGCACCAACTATACTTAGTACAGCCATTACAAAAAAAAAACTGTGGGTTCCCTGACTGATAGAACAGGTTTTTTTTTTCTTTGCCACTCTTACTCTTAGTATTTTTAAGAGAAGAGAGGTAAAGCAGCCAGAAACATCATAGCAGGTGAAATACACACACGGTACAAGATCCTATATGTGCTATGATAAATCTTAAGGCCCGTACACACGTACCGATCGTCGTCATACAAACGTCGGCGGACGAAAGATCTGCCGATTGTACGCGTGTTAGTATGGTGCCTCCGACAGCTGTCTGCGCACAATCCGCGGACAAAAGTCTTTCTTGCAAACATGAAAATTTTTGTCTGCGGACACCAGAACGGACGATTGTTCGCCTGTCAGTACAGAATTCGGCCGACACACAGCTACAAATCCCAACACGCATGATCAAACCAAATGAGTTCCCGGAAGAATTTCTCTAGTAAACTCATCATTTTATTCAGAAAGAACTTTCGGCTCGCGGCAGTCCAAGAAATAGGTGAAATGCGGAGCACATGCTCATCTTGATAAATGTGAGAAGAAGGAAGATGCTGCTCATAATGCCATACTTTTCTAATAAAAAGGCATGTGTTCTGTTATGATGAAGATAATGTTTGTCTATTCTATCTGTTCTATCAAATTTTATAATTAAATAATTTGAACTCTTCACCATTATTATTTTGTAAACAGCAAAGATCTAACTATTGATATGACACTTTATTCTTGTATGAATTAATGTCTAAAACATATTTTTCAGGTTATGCACAATATTAAACATGTTAACAAATTCAGATAGGCCATTTTTTATTTTCATTTTCTTTATTTTTTGTATCTCAGCAAAAAAAACCAAAGAAAACATTAATACTTTCCGTATAACTAAACATAAAAAAGGTCCATTTGGACAAAATTAAAATAGAAACTGGCAAACAGGGGTAAAATAAATAATAGGGGGTTACAAAAATTAAAGTTGCTGGTAACTGAAATCAGGTTGCCATGAGGGCAGGTTTGGATCCTGCTGGCCATATTGCCACTGGCCATGTGGCATTTGGCGAGGTGGTGGGTGTTGTGGAGGTGGAGGTGGAGGTGGAGGGCACGGGTGCTCCTGGCATGCATGGCTGTGCTCATTAAGGATCCCGTTTTCAGCCTTTTGCAGCACATCGAGGATAATTTTTCTGGCATACTGACACTGCCTGAGGTCCACCTTATCCAAAATTTTTGCCGTCATGTTGCCGAAGGACTCATTGGCCTCCGGTTTCCGACGTAGGGCTATGGTGGCCTCCTGGATAAATTTGTCTGTGATATCATCCACGTGCTTCCTCTTTTGCCTCCGTTTGGCAGGAGGAGGTGGTGGTGGAAATAGTTCCACAGGCTCCTCAGGCTCCCCAGGCTCCCCAGGCTCCTGGCTGCAACCTGGCTCCTCCTCAGTGACACTTCCCTGTTGATGAAATGAACAATTGATTAGAATGTTATAGTGTATATAAAAAGTCATGTTTGTTATATTATTGTGAACAAATAGCAGACTTTACATACAGTGGCGTATCTAGGGTCTCCAGTGCCCTTGTTGAGGAGCTGTATTTGGCAATAACCCCCCCCCCCAAGATCAATGTAAAACTGTAACCCACCCCCCAAACAAAAAATTAAAGGGCATTAAAAGTTTCTAATTTGCCCCTTGTTTGCCCAGTGTAGAGCTCTCTAGTGGGCAATCATTGTCTCAGGTGTGAAAAAGAAAGAGAGGGTTGAGAGCTAGAGAGAGGGAGAGAAAGAGGGGGTGTGAGAGAGAGAGGAGGGGGTTGCAGAGAGAGAGGGGCCTGAACTTGCAGAGGGCTTGATGTAGGGCATTGAGGGTGAAGCAGTGCAGGGAAACAGGAATAAGGGAGCCACCTGCCTTGCTGACCCAGAGTGAGAGACCAGAGACATGGAAGCAAGGATGGATGGATCATTTGCAGGAGCTGTTAGTTTTGTATTAAAAAAGGTTGAGCCAGAGGAATGCTGAGGCTACAGCAGTGTTTGTTAGGACCAGAGGTGTGCTGGGGATGCAGCAGTGTTTGTAAGACCAGAGGTGTGCTGGGGATGCAGTGAGAGGCAGTCTCAGTCTCCTGGTCTTTTGGCTCAGCTGCTCTCAATGTTTTACACCTGCATGAAGCAGCTCTCAATGTTTTACACCTGCATGAATCCGCCTGCAAACTGGGGGTTCTGGGGTGTGCAGGCTGAGTGGATTGTTAAAATAAACACTAAAACAATGCCAATGTTTTTGTGACCCACCCCCCTTGGCCTGCGCCCCTGGCGGTTGCCTGTCATGCCAACCCCTTGCTATGCCCGTTTACATAAAGGGTCAATTATGGTTTAGCTTATAATTTTGTTACATGATTACATTTTAGCAGACAATATATTGTGAAATGCCATACCTGAGTAAAACTCTCCTCCAGGAAATCCTCATCCTGGCTTGGATCTACAGACACTGAGCCCTCTGCCGAAGTCGAAGGCAGCGTAGAAATTGACGGCCTGGATTCCATGGTGTCTGCCAGGAATCGCATGTTATCATAGTACCACAGCCGTGGTACATATACATTCCGTGCACCTGCTCCAGACTGGGTGGACTCTTCTATTTTTTTTACCTCCCGCCTGTAGGCAGTGCGAATGCTGTTTATTTTTTTGCGTATATAATTAAAATTTGCCCCAGGACAGACGGGCTTGTAGAAGGCCACCAAATGTTCCATGGCCTGTTTTTTTAGTTTCTTATTTTTATATTCTGCCGACTTCACTTGCCACAAACACGGCAGTTGCCTGTACTCATCAATGAAACTTATTAGAAAGTTGTGGCTGGTGTAATTGTCCACCATATTGCAGGACAGTATATGCCTGCAAGACACAACACAACACAAAACATATTAAAATAGCATGTATTTTGGCACATAATAAAGATATTCCTAATAAAAGCTGTATAGGGCCCAAAACACACACTTTCTATTAAAAGAGTCGTACCTTTGTTTGTGGGGAAAAGTCGTGATTCGCCGCTCGATCGTGCTCCAACCCTCGATATGTCCGCTAGCGAATCGTCGGCCGAACGAACTTGCGTCCTTTAAATACAGCGCAGGCGTCAACTCCTCCTCCAGTGGCGGGCTTGTGCAGGGGTGTGTACGTGCCGAAGATCAGGCCTACATGCGACACTTACACCTGAAGCAGAGGAACAATCGTTTTTTAATTACGAACCATGTCTCAACAATCTGGGAGCTCAATTAGTGTGGGCCGAAGTGATTGGGCCACCAGAAAATCAAGGGCTACACCCATGACAAAGGCAGAAATGGTGGAGATGGTCTCCATTTTACAAAAAATGGACTATGATGGCAAGTTGGCAAATTACGATCGGCCCAATGCCAGGAAAGATGGCATCATGGATAAGGTGGTGGCCTGTTTGGTAAAAAAATTCGGTGTGGAGCGATCGAAAGATCAGATTCGTAAACGGTGGTCTGACCTGAAACACCGTGAGCAGGATCAGCTTTCCCAAATCCATCGGATTTTGAAAAAAAGTAAGTTTTATTTATTTATTTTTTTTTTAATCATGCAATATGTTTTTTATAATTTGGTGTATGTTGTATTAACATGTCTAGATTATAATGTCTATGTAAAAAGTTAGATTACTCATTTTAGTTGTCATGTCGTGATTAGATCGATCTATTGTTGATGTTTTAGTATATGACATTAAAAGTCAGGAAGCCATAGTTAAAAATATATGTATTGTGTTGCAACGAACGTTCTTTCCTGCACGAATCTTCTCAGCAAACATTCCTATTAATCACAGATTATTATTCAAACCTTTAAATAGGAGAAAAACGTAAACTCCGTGCCAAACAATGGGAAAGGAGGAGGAGAAGTTTGGCAGCTCCATCGGCAGTTGTGGAAGAAGAGGAGGACATGGGCCCAGATGGTGGCACAGATTCGACTAAAGGTAATTGGTTCCTATGCACTGTCAAACATTAATGTACCATATTTTTCGTAGATAACCATGTACATGTCTTCATATTTGTTACTGAAAGAGCTATCAAGCAGGGCACCATGTCCTAACAAATGTACCTCTTGTGACTTTTATGATATGGCCAATGTTTTGTATTATGTAGATGAAGACATTATGCCTGAGGTTATTCTGGTGGAGCCAACAAGTGACCAGACACCAGAACAACAAGAAGGTTGGTAGTCACAGATTTTTGTGTAGTGGGATCATAGAAATATGTGTACTTGCAATGATTGTTTAACCTTATATTCTTGTATTCCCTTACAAATTTACATTGCAGATGTTGCATCATGCCAGGATGTGGCATCCCCAGCCAGCTCAGAACCCAGATCTCCTGGCAACTTGCCAAGCAGCGTGGAAGCCACTTCCCAAAATCTTGAGGATCCCGGACCAAGTGTCCAAGAGCCAATTGTGTGCCCACGTAGGTTTTTTCAGAATGATTTTTATCAGTGTTATTTTTAGCCTCCAATTTACAACACTAGTTCCCTATGGGAGCCTCTTTATTTGAATGGAAGTCGCACCGTAAGTCGGATCAGGATGCTCTGACTTGCGGGGCCACTTGCGTTGTGAAGATTTTTGAGGGGGAACTACACCAAAAAATTGAAGAACCCACCGTGGGTGTCCCCCCCAAGTTCACAACCCGGCCTTTTGTGTGTGGTATTGAGTTTGAGGGTATGCCCACAACAAAAAAACAGCGTGGGTTACCCCCCAAACCCCTACCAGACCCTTATACAAGCATGCAGCTTGTCAGGCCAGGAAAGAGAACGAGCAAGCGGACCAAACACCCCCTGGACCACAGCAGGACACATGCCCTCAACATGGGGGGGTTTTGTTGCTTTGGGCCAGGGGGCCTCTGCACCGCACACCCAAAAGCACCTTACTCCCATGTAGAGGAGGACAAGAGCCTCATCCCCACAACCCTGTCTGGTGGTTTTGGGGGGTCATGCGGCCAGGGGGTTCCTAGGACTTTGGAAGCAACCTTCAACAAAGGGTGGCCCCCAGATCCCGGACACCAATCACTGTGTGAATGGGTATGGGGTACATAGTACCCCTACACATTAACCACATAAATGGAAGTGTATGTGAATAACGACAGGAGACGTTTATGAAATGTTCTTAAATATCTTCATCCGGTTTTCTCCACTCTGCTCTTTGGATCTTCTCCTCTCCACTCTTCTGCTGTCCAATCTTCTGCTCTTATGTTGTCTGCTCTTTTGCCCTAGGCTCTTCTTCTTCCTCCTGTCCTCCTCCAATGCTGTTGCCGTGCATTTTGGCCGTCTCTGTTCTCTGTAGCTTAATATATATACATTACGACCATGCCCTCACAATGACGTCATCATGCGTTCACACCCCTAATGAATATATAGTAAGCTCAGGAGACCGGCAGAATCATCAGCAACAGGATCAGAGGAGGACAGGAGGAAGAAGAAGAGCCTAGGGCAAAAGAGCATAAGAACAGGGTAGGTATTAACTCGAGAGTAATTAAAAATAACCTGGACACCAAATGTTTCTCTATTATGACCTCATGTAGGTGATTCACATTGACTCAGTTGTATATTTTTTTACAGATCATGATTTACCTACTTGCACTTTAGCAAAACTAACCCGTGAGGCACTCCAATGTTGCTCAGACCTCGAGCAAATCAAGGAAACAGCAACGGCATTGCAATCAAAAATGCGAGATTTTGTCGACACGATTGCCAAATTTTAAAAAGTTTTAAAGACATTTTTTATGTTTTTATTGGTTCCTTTTCTTACAAAAGTTTTTTAATATTTTATGATATCTTGATGGCACTCAGTTGTTAAGAGTGTACCCACGTTTGGGAAAAAAACTTGAAAACACCCTAACCCTAACCCTAACCCTGTGAATGTTTTTAAAAAAAAAATTTGTAGGGGGCGGAGCCGGCTAGCGAGGCAGATGGAAGCGTGAGCCAGAAGCTCCTCGCTAAACAGACACACCGGAGCAAGTAGAACACAGAGGGTCAACCCAAAACCAGCCAGCTACGCACCGGACAATCCCAGGCATCACCCGAACATGCCACAAAAGCGCAAAGACCGCTGCAGACCTGGTAAGATGATAGACTTCTTTTCACCTCACACCAGGCCGCTCAGCCAAGATGGCGCCGGCCCGCCACGAGCTCCCAGCACTCAGTCACAGAAGCCTTCTAGCTCGGCACGGAGGGGATCCTCCCCGAGCTCCCTGGCGGACCCTTTGCTCCTTGCTCAGCATTCGACCTCAGGATCACAATCTAGCAGTCCTGTGAAGTCTAAGCAAAAAACCTTCCATGAACTGTCTCCCCCTCACCGCAGTATATCTGTGGATGACACCCTGGAGTTCCAGGACACTCTAGCAACCATCCCTGCTGGGGATCACCCCGTGCTGGCATCGATGTTTAAAGATGTAATGCTGTCTTTGAGGTCAGCTATCCATTCTGACATGCTGCAACTGGTGTCACAATGCAGCTCAGCAGTCACAGCAGTATCTGACAGGGTCTCCACCATAGAAAACAAGATGGGGGAATTCGCGGACACTTTTAATAATATGGTGGACGCCCATAATGAACATGATGATGATCTGGTTTGGCTCAAATCAAAGGTGGCTGATCTTGAGGATTGTTCCCGAAGGAACAATGTCAAAATCAGGGGCATTCCTGAGTCGGTTAAACCACCAGACCTAGCAGCATTCCTTACATCTATTATGCAGGAAATCCTTCCTAACACGGCTCTGGGTGATCTGGCCATCGACAGGATCCACAAGCTACCGAAGCCCAAACATATCCCAGACAAATATCCTAGAGATGCCATAGCTAGGATCCATTTTTACACAGTGAAGGAGCAACTTATGGCAAAAGTGCGTAAAGCGGTGGATCTCCCGCCTAGTATGCAGGGCCTGTCCTTCTATGCAGACCTTTCAGCTCACACTATGAACCGGAGGAGGAATCTAGTGACTATCACTAAACCCCTTAGAAATCATCATATCCAGTATCGCTGGAACTACCCTGCAACCCTCATTGTTACTAGAGGGGATAAGGAATTTAAAATCTCCACCCTGGAACGGGGCATTGAGCTCCTTCGACAGTGGGACATTCTGGAAACGACAGATCCTCCTGGGGCTCACACGGCCACTTGAGATCCTGAGCTACCTGCTTCGAATTGATCTAAATGACCTCCTGGAACTTCACTGATCCCTTGGAGTTGACCCTCCATATGATCCAACACTCGGCCCTACCGTCTCCGACTGTTCTGTTCGGCTACTCTCGTGTTTTGTGTTCTCTTAAGTTCCCCGGATTAGCAGTATCAACACTGCTCAGATTTCCAGTTGGATATCGCCTCATTTTTAAAAGAAAGTTGGCACGGTTCGCATACCTGTGCCCATATAAGGTTATTTAACGTTTGTTTGCAGGGCTCTGCATACATAGTGATTTACACTGAACTGTTGATAAATTTATCCCTGCTGTTTCTTTTCTTTTTTTCATCTTCTACCGTTTATGACCCACGGTAGCATCTCTCCAGCCCTACAAGGTTCCACCAAGTCAACCTGAATTCTACAGCCTCACTACAGGACCTCCTGGACTGCCAGCATCATCGCTGTTACCGACGCACCGGATTGGGGTAGGATCTCTTGGACATTGTCACCCGCTCTGCACTGAGACACTGTTTTTTATTTCTTTCCCACATTGTTGTCTTTTTGACCGAAGTTTCACTACTCCTACCACGTCATGGCATTTAAACTGACCTCCCTCAATGTCCATGGGTTGAACAGCCCATTTAAAAGGCATATGCTCTGGCGTGAAGTGAAATCTCAAAAATGTGATATTATGCTAATACAGGAGACTCATTTCTGCGCCACGGATCCTCCCAGACTCACTAACAATCAATTTCCACACATCTACTACGCAAATGGCCCCAAAAAGAAGGGAGGTGTGGCCATTATCGTTAAGGACTCTGTGCCCTACAAATACCATGCTCATCTTTCGGACCCGGACGGTCGCTATATACTCTTACACTGTGCAATTAATAATGTTGAATATACCATCCTCAATATCTACGCCCCAAATGTGAGACAATTTTCATATATCACTAAACTATGGAAACACCTCCAACCGAACATTAGGGGTCATGTGATCCTGGGGGGGGACATGAACCTAGTAGCTAACACACGCCAAGACATCTCCAGCGGGGCCCGCACATACCCCCGGAGATCAGACCTCACTAATTTTTTAAAATCCACGGGCCTCCAAGATGTATGGCGATGTCATCACTCTACGGAGCGAGATTACTCCTTTTTCTCAAAGGTTCATGCCTCCTACTCGAGGATAGATATGTTCTTTACAGACAAATTCCTGCTACAAAAAATTGTGGACTCTTCCATTGGTCAGATCACATGGTCGGACCACGCCCCCGTGTCGATGACGGTTGGCCCGCGGGTGTTCTCCACGAGGGCTAATAGGTGGAAAAACGACACAAGTGTCTTTTGCGATTCGGGGTCTTCGTCTGAGGTCCGTGAGGCCTTGGAGGAATTCTTCCGAACAAATGAAACGGGGGATGTATGCCCACTGATTGTATGGAATGCTCATAAGGCTTTTATGCGTGGTTTCCTTATGTCTAAGAGTGCTGCACTGAGGAGGCAGAGGAGGCAGCAACTGGACGATCTTTTGAAAAAGATCCAAAATTTAGAAACATTAAACAAATGCACCCCCCTTCCAGACATTAGCGACCAATTATCCGATGCACAACATGAGCTCCGATCACTACTGATAGGACAGCACCAGGCCCATGTACGCAGACTGAAGGCCAACTCCTTTGCCCATGGCAACAAGGCTGGCAAACTGTTAGCGACTCAACTGAAAGACAAGCAGGCCCGACAGCGTATATCTAATTTGACGCACCATTCCTCGAAACAGACATTGACCAACCCTAAGGATATTGCCGACGCCTTCAGCCACTATTATGGTGAGCTGTATAACTTACATGATGACGTGACCACCCCACAACCATCACCAGACGACATTGACAAATTTCTCGCCTCGATTTCCCTACCCAAATTACAAGCCACAGACTTACAGGAACTGAACCTCCCTATAACGGATCTTGAAATCGAAAGAGTCATTCAATCTCTACCCATTAATAAAGCTCCTGGCCCTGATGGGTTCTCTTCGGAGTACTATAAGCAATACACGCATATTCTAACCCCGAAACTCCGGAGGGTATTCCACAAGGCTGCCTCCTCTGCCTCCTTCCCCCCTGAGATGTTGGAGGCTACTGTGGTTACATTACCTAAACCGGGGAAACCCCCGGATTGTGCGAAGAACTTCAGGCCCATTTCTTTGCTAAACGTGGACCTGAAGGTCTACGCAAAGATTCTGGCAAACAGAATCTCGAAGTTCCTGCCTGGCCTTGTCAAACAAGATCAGGTAGGGTTTGTAATGGGCCGTCAGGCCACCGATGCTACAAGGAGAATGCTGAATCTCATCCACCATGCCGAGTCCACTCGTACTCCCACTGTGTTCCTGTCCCTTGATGCCGAAAAGGCCTTTGACAGGATACACTGGGGTTATCTTCATAAAGTTCTGCAACAATTCGGCATGGGGGGTGAGATTCTAGACGCAATACTAGCATTATATAAGGCACCTTCGGCCTATGTGTACACAGAAGGAATGTTTTCCTCCAAATTTAGTATAACAAATGGCACTCGCCAAGGGTGCCCATTATCCCCATTGATGTTTGTCTTATTGATGGAACCCTTTGCAGAAAAAATTAGAAGCCACCCAGGTATTAGGGGATTAGATATTAAGAACATCAACAACAAGATTTCGCTGTTTGCGGACGACGTCATCTTGTCTGTGACATCTCCCCGGACCTCTTTGTTGGCAGTCCGGGAGGTGCTCAAAGAATTTAGCTCGGTTTCATATTACAAGGTGAACGACACTAAGTCGAACATGTTAGGCGTAGCAATTCCCGAACACATGACGAAGGAGATTCAAGGCAGTGTCCCTTTTCAATGGGGTAATGGCCATATCGACTACTTAGGTATCAAGCTTACCAGCAAGACGGGGGACCTTTACAGATCAAACTTTACACCGTTCCTTGACGTCCTCACACAGGAGTTAGCTAGATTAGGCAAATTCTACCTTACTTGGTCAGGCAGGAATGCTGCGTTTAAAATGCTGACATTTCCAAAGCTCCTGTACCTGTTTAGAGCACTCCCCATCAAGATTCCCTTAACGTTTTACAGATCAGTACAGTCTCTAATATCTAAATTCCTCTGGGCCAGTAAAAAACCCCGTTGCTCCCACATGCACCTGATCAAACACCCTCTCATGGGGGGTATGGGTGTCCCAGATGTGCGGGATTACCATATGGCTGCTATACTCACCCAATCCATACACTGGTTGAAACACGCACAGACACCTAGCTGGAGGTCCATTGAGCAAGCAGTGGTTACTCAAGGTACCCTAACGGACCTCATTCTCAGTATTCCATTGGCTAATGGCATTTACCCAATGGCGCACCCTACTATTATGCCCACAATACAGGCATGGCGTTACTTTTATGCTCACAGTGCCAAGCGAACTAGAAGAGTAGATGTCCCTATTCCTTTGACGGCGCTCTCTTTCATATCCCCAGGCCTACATTTGAGGCACTGGTCCACATATGGCCTCCACACGCTTAAAGATATCACACACAACCCGGCAGGTTTTTCCTTCTCTGGATGGTGTACCCGCTATCCGTTGTTTGCCAAGGAATTTTTCACATACTCTAGAGTGTCCCACTTGATTTCCAAAGTATCCTCAGTCGACATCCCTTTTCCTGAACCGATTCACATGCTGTGCTTCGGAATCAATCAACACACGAAAGGAATAGGTAAATTCTATGCCTCCCTAAACGATAAGAAGACATTTGTGAAAAACGCCTATCACATAAAGTGGGAGGGGGATCTAGGTCAGGACTTTACAGAAGTTCAGTGGTTACGTTCTTATACCCATACAGCTACTCACACTAGATGTTCCAATTTTAGGGAAGGTCTTTTAAAAATACATCAGCGGTGGTATAAAATGCCATATTCTATTGCCAAATACTACCCAGGCGTCTCAAACTTATGCTGGAGACAGTGTGGGCAAGTTGGAACTCTACTCCACGTTTTGTGGTCCTGTGTCTCCTTGCGGAGTTTCTGGGCTTCTGTTTCTAAATTGATTGCGGAGGTGACGGGAATGCTAAACAAGGTTGCGGTAGAACAGGCACTACTAGGCATAAATATTGACAGATACCCTCCCCAATTGCGGACAGTGGTTCAGAATATCCTTTTTGCTGCAAGGTTGTCCATAGCACGTAGGTGGAAATGTGAGGATATCCCTACCAGGAGAGAGGTGGTACAAATAGTAGGAGAATCATATGCACACGAAAAAACTCTAGCTATCTCTGCTTTTAAAATGCAACAGTTTCGGGCGAGATGGTCCGCCTGGACTGACTATGTTGGACAGCGTGGTACCCGATAATCTAAATTTCTCTTGTCATGTATGTAATTGATACTGTGGAGGTTGTGCTGGGGGACGTGGGTGGGGGGAAGTGGGGGATGGGGCTAAGAGAGGGGACGCAGCAGGATCCCTTTGGGGCGTCCCCCCCGGAGTGGCTATAGCGCCGCACTGCCCCACCCCGCGCCCTCCCCCACGGGTCGTGGCGTGAGATTGATTTCGTTGTATGTTTGGGTGCTACGCTGTCCTTGACATTTATACCAATTACTGCTGCTGTGGGTCATATCTTCATACCTTTATACTTTAAACTTTTGTTCAGTCATTTAATTGTAATTCTCAGTTATCCAATTATTCATAAGTTATGTTATAATGCAACTGTTATGTATGTAACTCATTATCTTTGCAAAAACCAAATAAAAAGATTTTCAAAAAAAAAAAAAAAAAAAAAATTTTGTACATTCAACAATGTGTGTTCCATTCTTTATTTGACTTTCGTTGGGGGGTCGAGATCTAAAGCTGTGTAAAGAAGCATTACATGTATGATGGCTGTCCTATTCCCACATTTACATGTTAATGAAAGCATTTTGGACACTGCCATATGCGAGTTGCTGGAGGTGTCAATGAAATGTTAAAGATCCCAACCGTTTATACGCATATCACAGTGCGATCTGACATTTCATACAGGATTGGATCATACAAGTGTGAACGACTGTGCAATCCTATCCTGATGCAGCTGAATAAATGCATCATGTGCGACTTTTGTGCGAGTGTAGTGCGAATTGAGACATACACTTTGTATGGCTACATTCACACTGAACACGCACACAAGTCGCACATGACCCTTTATTTCTGATGTATCAGGATTGGATGGCACAGTTCTTCAGACTTGTGTAATACAATCCTGTGGAAAAAGTAAGTGGTGGGTCACCCTTATGCGATGCAGGAAGGATGCAAAGTCGCAGACTTCCCACATTGCATAAGTGTGACTCAACACTCAAGGTACTAGCAGTCCTAGGATTCAATATGGCATTGATATTGGCAGTGTAGGGAGATCAGTGTAATCTATAGTGTATTGCTTGTTCGTTGCTCTAGTTCACTTTCCATTACTTATATATATAACACTTTGAGATGAACAATGATCAAGTTTCACATAACACTGACATATCCTAACATTGGTGGGCAGTCAGAAGGATGTCATAAATGAACACAACATAACAGGTGTAGGTACGTTGTTAATACCCTAATGTATTATATTAAATATATACTATGGGCAACTTCTGGACAAGAACCACCAATGTAAGGTGACATTAGATGAACCATGGGTGTGACCTAGTTCTCAATGTGACAGGGTTTGTGTAAATTTTGTGGGGTGCAGAAGGCCCTTGTATTTACACCACTGGCTCAAAAATAACACATGGCCATCATCACTTTGGATCAGCTGGTGAGAGACTACAGTAAAGAAACACACTGATGAATGTATTAACCCTTCCAAAGTCACACATATATAACACATGATTAACCCAAATAATTGTGTTTGGCATATGTGCCCAAATGATTAGAATCCACAATACTGAATCATTGCAACTTTGTTTTAATGTGTTGAAAAATAATATATCTCTGACATTTATCTTGTGTGTCCAATCTTTAACAAGATTAATGGGTGTGTGACAGTGATTGCTGCCAGGACACAGCTCCTCTCTCCACGAAATAGTCCAGATATTCCTGGCGGATCTGACGGGCCCTGTGTGATGCCAATGCTGACCGTCCAACTTCCATTGACGTCATGGACTCCACTTGGTTAGAAGGTTGGGCCTCTCCACTTGTACCTGGCATAGCAGGGTCAGTATCCAGTTGCTGCAATACATAATTTTGTGCATTCCTGCGTAGGAAGTTGTGCAAAATGCAGCAACACAAGACCACATTATCCACTTTGTACAGTGCCAGGTTTATGGACGTCAGGAATATCCGGAACCGGTTGGCCATTATCCCGAAGGCATTCTCCACAACTCTGCGAGCTCTGGACAACCGGTAGTTGTAAATCCTTTGGTCTGGGGTGAGGTTCCTCTGAGGGTAGGGCTTCATGAGATGCTCCCCAAGCGCAAAAGCCTCATCTGCGATAAACACAAAGCTCATACCCTCAACAGTTTGCTCCCTGGATGGCAGGTTCAGAGTGCCGTTCTTTAGACGACGAGCGAACTCCGTCTGATCAATAACTCCCCCATCCGAATTGCGGCCATTTTTGCCAATATCCAAAAAAATAAACTCATAGTTTGCATTAACTATGGCTAGCATGACTATACTAAAAAAACCTTTATAATTATAAAAAAATGTGCCAGAATTCGGAGGGGGGACAATGCGGATGTGCTTGCCATCAATAGCACCCCCACAATTGGGAAAATTCCACTTCTCCAGAAATTGATCAGAAATCTCCAGCCATTGCTCTGCGTTTGAAGGAAACTGTGGGGAAAAAAAAAAAAAAAAAAAATTAGTGCTTGAGCACATCACATTATTAATTACACACACAGTTGTCTGTTAAATGCTTATGCAACTTGCTAAAAAAATAAACAACAGGAAGGCAAAGGTTTGGATATGGGGATGTAACATCTACATACATTTATTTTCAACCTCCTATTGTTCTTATATTGTAAAGGGCCATACACACTATAAGATTCTCTGATGACTTTTTCGTGCAGATTTACCTTTTCTATGTAGTGCAAGGGCCTACCAGATTGCATAGGATTTGAAAGTGTTTGTTGGACCTCATATTATTTGGTTTTGGTAAATCGGAAGGATAAATTGTTCTGACAATCTTCTAGTGTGTATGGCCCATTATACTCACCAGCTAGAGCTGAGATTTACAAACTACGGCCCTCCAGCTGTCGCAGAACTACACATCCCATGAGGCCTTGTAATTCTCTGACATTCACAGACATGACTAGGCATGATGGAAATTGAAGTTCGTGAACAACTGGAGGGCCATAGTTTGAAGACCTCTGAACTTGAGCTTTGGTATATGCTGACTTTGAGATTTAGCATGTGGGTGGGGGATGGGTAAGTAAAACTGGGCATTTATACATCAATAAGGGCTTGTGGTCAGTGAAGGTTTTAACATCATTACATAAACATACAGAATCATAGGTGGGAATGGATGGACTGATGTATTTTAGATAAATCATTAACTAGGTACTAAAACATTGGCCAAGGAATAATTGTTTGAGGGAAAGCAATAAAATTTGAAAAATTCGACATACTGTTAACAGGCAATGCGTTTAGGGACACATAGGAGAGAATGGTGGGGTGGTTAGTGGGTAATTTTACAAATGGTTAAAGATAATCTACATCTTTACTACTATGTGCATGCGGACAGAGGGTAGTTTACAAATAATGGCCTGTGTCAATTGCTGTACATCCAAAAACATCATAATTCGGGTGAAACTAGTAATACATGTAATGTAAAAAATCAAACATACCTTGATATAGTCCTTCTGCAAGACCTTGATGATGGCAGAGCAGGTCTCAGGGATGATGATACCAAGAGCTTGGGGGGAGATGCCTGTGGTGAACTTCAGATCCTGCAGGCTTCTCCCTGTTGCAAGATACCTCAACGTCGCAATTAACCTTTGCTCAGGAGTAATTGCAAGCCGCATACAAGTATCCTGCTTCAGAATATAGGGGGACACCAGGGCAAGAAGACGGTAAAAGATGGGATCCGTCATCCTCAAATAATTCCTGAAGTCATCAGGATTATTTTCCTGGAGCTCCCTCAGCAAGGACATATGAGAAAATTGATCACGGTTAAGCAACCAATTTTTCGTCCAGGAGGTCCGCTTCTTCTTCCTATTGCTCGTACGTCGTCTCAGAGCCAAAACTCCAACACTAACGACAGCAACGGACGAATTCACGGTCGCCATAATAAATTCTCGAACGATGTTTCGGAAAATAGCGAAATGTCGTCAACCAAACAAATGCTACCGAAATCAGCGCGAGATGCCCAGAAGGGTCACGGCCAAACACTCACTTCCTCTTTTGTAGCGGCGAACGTGCGTGGAACGTAGTGACGTCATTTGCTGTCGGAAGACAAATGTCCTGGGCAAGTTTTGAGCACTTTTCAACAGACAAACAACAAACACACCAGCCGCGAACATTTGTAGGACGTTCTGTCGGCCGACGATCGGTACGTGTGTACGGGGCTTAAGTGTGTGTGTGTCACAACAGGAAATATGTAATGCATTCCACTGGATAATAAGCATAAAAGAACAAAATGTGGCTAGGTATACCAACATGGGTTCTGGTTTAAAAAAATAAATAAATAAAAATAAATGAGAAAAAAAGGACCTTAAAAAAAAACAAAGCTGATGGGGCTACATTGGTATTCCAGATTTACAAGGAATTCATCAAGAAATGCAAGGGGGCAATTAGGGTGGCTAAAATAGAATACTAGAAACACATTGCTACAATATGAAAAACAAATCTCAAAAATGTTCTCAAAGATATCAATAATAAAAAGGTTTTGAAAGAACAGACAGGTCCTGTAACAGATAAACATGGGAAGCAGGTCATAACTAAAAGAGAAAATGCAAATGTATTAAACCATTCCTTCAATTTTTACAGATGAAAAATATGGGCTTAATAGTTGTGAAAAAGGGAGCACGGCCTGGCCCCGGAAAATGATGGCTGTCTGAACACAGGGCTTCCGCTCCTCCACAGCTCATCCCAGCACCATGCAAACACTATGTCCCGCAAGAGATCCCAGCTTAAGGGATCGCTCCAGCTCCTAGATCTAGCCTCCAGCCCAAGATGGCATAGACCGGGAACAAGACAATGCCCTTGCCATTCTCACAGCCTGTGCCTCTTCGGACATGGAGGAGACATCGGAGCAGCAGCTCCATACCGCCTCCTCCTCCACCAACAGAGGTAAGCGATTGGCTAACTCCCTGGCTCACTCCCCTGCCAAACCCCCCTGTGAAGCGGCAACATGGAGCTGGAACTTGTAGTCCTGTGGCTCACGCTCTCCCCACACAGTCTCTTGCAGCATTTGCAACCACCGACAACTCTGCCTCGGAGCATGCTCTTAAAGCAATGTTGCTCTCGTTACAAGCTGATATGCAGAGAAAATTTAGAGCCTCCATTAACAATTTACATGACAGGATTGATTTTCTGGAGGACCGTACTGAGAACATTGTGCAGCACTTATCAGCGACCACTACAGCTCATAACACTGTAGTAGATATTCAAGATGAACACTCTGAAGCTATACAACAACTTTTCCTGAAAGTTGCCAACATGGAGGACTGTTCTAGGCGTAAAAACTTAAAAATCAGGGGGGGGGGGGGGTCCTGGAAGCTATCACGTCTGCTAAAATAGTTCCTTTTCTTCAACAACTATTTCATAAAGTACTACCATCACTCACATTACAGGATATGCTCATTGACTAGGCCCACAGAATCCCCAAACCTCAACATTTGCCAGCCTCCCATCCCATGGGTATCTTGGCCCTAGTCTATTTTTTCCATTCTAATAGCACATCATGAGAGCCGCCAGATCCATGCGCTCACTTCCTGAGCTGTTCTCCAAAATCTCACTCTATAATAATATCTCTTCAGCCACGCAAGGCATTTGCACCAGTCACTACAATACTCATGTAGCATAAGATCATGTACAAATGGGGATTCCTACAAGGCTACTGGTCACATAACAAAACCAGCAAATTTTTATTATGCTGCCCAAAGATAGGATTAAAAAGCTGCACAATTGGGGTATAATCTCTATCCCCCCACCCAAGACTCCCACTAATAAGACGTCTTCTAAAATTACCATTCCATGGGCTTAGCGGGACACATCCTAGCTCTCTGCTGTCCCTAGTACCCACAGATCTCCTGACATGGAAGTTAATAGATTTTTCTGGATGTTACGTGAACTCGCCTCACCCCACTGCTAACTGCTATAGCGTGCAAAGCACACAGCAATTCTCAGGTTGTTCTTATCTCTTTACTATTTTTGTATTTGCATTGTGGTTTATATATACATATTTTGTACGGAGTCCCTAGTACCTCTGTGGACGTAACCCTTCTCATTTAAAATGCGTGCATACATTGCATTTGTACATTTAGTCCTCTTAGTTCATGTAGTGTAACCTTAACTCTAGCAGAATCACATATCTTCTCTGTGCCATATTGACATTTTCATACCTTGTAGCTACTGTACGTCGCTTAAAATTACATCTCTGAATGCCAAGGGCCTTAATAAGCCTTTCAAGCTCTCCCTGTTATGGTGCGAGGCAATTTCCCAACACGCCGATATACTGTGTGTCCAAGAAACAAATTTCTCTTCTACCAACACACCTTATTGTGCTCACAAACTCTTCCCTCATATTTTCCACTCTCAAGCTAATAAGAGGATAAGAGGGGTTATGATCGCAACAGGCTCCTTGATCTTCTTTATTCTGTCACATGTGGAACAAGACCCCTCTGGCAGGTTTTTAATACTGTCACCTTCCTTCAACAATAGGCCACTGATAATTGTTAATACCAATAAATAAATACATAAAATCCTTCTACAAAACTGTCATGCAAAAGATTCAACATTATCACAAAGACCAAATTATTCTGTGTGGCGATTTCAACAAAGTAGTTTACCCCTCCCTAGATATCTTCAGCTCAAAGAGAAGGCCCTGTCCTCCATTTTATTGATGGAAAACGTTTACAACCCTTGGAGATGTCAACATGGCACTGAGAGGGACTACTCCTACTCAAAATCTGAGAAAACCTATTCAAGGATCGGCCTGTTCATGACCTCTAAAGGGCTGTTGCAACATATTTCTGATTCCTCCATAGTAGTGATTTTGTGGTCCAACCACACACCCATATCCATTACCCTTACCTCAGCTTCCTTCAGCACAATCCATAAAAAGTGATTTTAAATACCTCTCCGCTCAGTGTTGAAGAGATTAAGGAACAGGTCAGGTCTGCAATTAGTGATTATTTCAATCTCAACTCTGTAACTAACTTTACCACCCTTTGGAATGCCCACAAATCTGTAATTTGGGGAACTTTGCTGAAACTAGGGACCCATGAGAAGAAGTGCAACTCAACCGTTAATCCAGAGGCGTAACTAGAACCTTCAGGGCCCCGGTGCAAGAAACCATGAAGGGCCCCCCCGGGACCCCTGGCCAGGGCCCTTTCCTTCAAGCCTGGGACTCTTCCCACTGATCCTGGGGCCCTTTACTCTCATTGCGGGGTCCTTTATTACTGTCCCGCAGTGGGACCCTTTCACAAGTTCTGCAGTGGGCCCCCTTCCTGCCATCTTGGGGCCTCCCCACGGTGGTGGAATGCCAGGGCCCGGTCGCAAGTGTGACCTTTGCGATCCTGGAAGTTCACCCACTGGTGTCAGTAGTTTTTATTTTTTGGTATTTTAATTGCATTATTTTTTTTATCATTTTATTTTATTTTTTTACAATGTCACTGACTAGGACTCTGTCCATTCAGAAAAGGAAGGAGCTGGTAAATTACATATTTACCGACCCCTTCCTGGTTCTCTATTGTGACACATCCCCTGCAGCAGCCGTCAGGAGAGGGAAGGGAGCACAGTCGGGGGGGGGGGCAGGGGAGCACACAGGGGCCCAGAGACAGCAGAACACAAGTGAACTGGATAGGAGGAGTGGCGGGGGCAGCATACAGAGGAACCAATCTCCTCCATTTTCCTCCTGCAGCTATAAGAGGAAAAAGGAGGACAGTGATTTCTCTACATGCTGCCCCACCGCCCCTCCTATCCAGGTATACAGGGGAGCCACACGGGCCCCCTGGAGCATGGGGCCCGGTTGCGATTGCAACCCCTGCAACCCCTGTAGTTACGCCCCTGCGTTAATCCATACCTATATAGCAAACGATCCTTAGAAACCCGTAATAAACTAGCCCCCTCAGATACTGTCCTTGCCGAACTTCAAAGACTTCGGACTGAATGAAGCTCTTATTTACAAAATGGCCTTGAATTCTACCTGACAGAAACTTCACTCACATAATACTCCCAGGGTAACAAGGTGAGTAAAATACTAGCACAACAATATAAGCGTAGAGCGGCACAGTCCAAAATTCCATAATTTTTGGACATTCGGGGTCACAGACTCATTAACTCAAAAGACATTGCTAATTGTTTTGGCTCTTTTTTTTCCAAATGATATAACTTACATCTCTCCCCTTCTGACCCTCAGCCTCAGGCCGCTATTAAAGCCATCCCTTTACACAAAGCCCCAGGGCATGATGGCTTCAGGGATGGATACTACAAAACCTACCAAGATCAACTTCAACCCCATTATTGTAACACTCTCTATAGATTTTTAGCTACTGGAGATATCCCACCTCAAGCATTATCAAACACCTTCTCTACTGATCTCCATCGATGCAAAAAAGGCATTTGATAGAGTACACTGAGAGTATCTGGAGGTAGTCCTGAGAAAATTTGGCATTAAAGGCAATTTTTTACAAATCATACTAGGTCTTTGTTCTCCCCCCAGTGCTAAGGTTTGGACCACAGGCATCCCCCCGATTCATTCTCCATCAACAATCGTACCCGCCAGGGGTGCCCACTCTCACCCCTGATTTTTCCTGAAGCAATCTGCTCCAATACATTCATCTTTGGAATATTGAAACTAAACACTTCCCACAAGATTGTCCTTTATGCTAATGACATCATTATTTCACTTACAGACCCGATACGTTCGCTACCCCCTTTATGCCAAGTCCTAGAGGACTTTAGTGCGGTCTTAATGAAAAAACAAAATCATTCTAAATCATCTATGATTCGGATCTCTCTTTCTCCATCAATCTAAATCGATATATCCAAAGTTTCCCTCTTCTCCTGGGCACCCAACTCCACCATGACATATTTGGGCATTCAACTTACTTCTCCTTCCGCTATGCTTTTATGTACAAGCCTCACCTCTCTACTTCAGAAACTTCAATCTGTTAGTTCACCTATGTCATCTATGTCGTCCATTAAAGCTTTCTAGGCTGGGTCCATAGCCCTTAAATGTTTCTCCTTCTACATGTTCTTGTTTGATTAGAACTCTGCCGCTGCCTCATAAATATGTATGGCAGCCCCTCCTTACTCTCACCCTTCAACCCTGAATTCTACCAACTTCCAGACCAGGGGGAAGTGCCAGACAGCTGCCAGATGAGTCATTCAGAGTCACTGAACCCTAACCCAGCTTCAAAGCCCAGACTCCCACGGGGGGGGAGGAGTCTGCCCGCGGCTGCCCAATGCTTATACTATGAACAGTGCCGTCCTTGTAAGTTTTATTCTTCTGCTTTTATCATTAAAAATGATTATAGACAGAGAGCATTAGATTCTCTTTATTTATATCTTCCCGGATGACACGTCCATACTAAGCCCATTCTAGCACAAGATCTGTAAAAGAAGATAGGTGTCTTCAGTGAGATTTCATGGCGTAGTGACCCTTAGTGGTCGATTGTTGGAGGTGAGAGGCATTGACACTATGTGGTGGAGGGACTCACTGCGTTTAAGTGGTGTACACTGCTCACCTTTTCCTACACTGAAGGCATCCTTTTGCTGTGGACTTTATGGACTTTACACATCATAACTTCTGTTGTGCATAGCGTCATTTTGTCAATTTTAGCGCTGTACTATTGTTAATTTTTTGTCTAAGTTATAGGTTTTGTTAGGTTTGACCTATCCCAGTGTTCAGCTGCTCTTAATAATTCCATGCGATTTAGTGCTGAATAAAATTCTTGCTTTACTTGGACCTTTATGACAATCAAAGATTCCCTTACTTTGGAGGGATTTTTTCCCACTTCCTGTTTGCTTTGGGACAGGAAGGGAGGGAGATCCCCAATGTGATACAGGTGGCAGAAAAAAAAATGTTCAGGGGCTATAACCCTCCCTTACGCTATTCAAAATGAAAAAAAAAAAAAAGGATTGCCTTTAGTTCTACTTTGAAGTGTTTGCAAAACCCTGACAATAAACTTTTTTTATTTGAACCTTTTTTGGTCTGGATAATATACCATTATAAGTGTATTGTTACAGTATACATTTTTAATAAGTTCATAAAATCCTGCTGATTTTGCCATAAATCTTGTGAGCTGATAACTTCCTGTACTGTCATAGAGAAGTCTATGATCTTTGTCAGAAATAAAGTAGGCAGGGCTGACACCATATGTATGTGAAACCAGTGCTGTGTTGTCATGTCAAAGAGAAAGGTAGAAGCACACTATCTATCTGATCATGTGACCTATGATTTCACCTGAAAAACTTATATTATTCAGGTATAATTTACACTGTCTTCACCATATACTAAATATTAGAAAACTATTAATTTTATAAAATAAAGTCTACAGTATAATGCCTCAAATAGTACAGTGCAGTCATATATAGTTGACAATGTTAAAAATACAAATGATCTGAATAACATTGTGGCAATGAAATCATAAATAAAGATAAAAAATACAATGGTGTTCTGAACTTACATGAAAAAACAAACTCAATAGTGATACAGAATGTTCAATAAACAACTTCAACTTCAAACATATACTTGAATCTTTCTTTTCTCTCTTCTGTGTACAAAATATCACCTCAACATGTTTTGCTGCTATGGCAACTTCATCAAGGAGATCAAGAGGTTCCTCTTAAAGAAGTCGCAATAGCAACAAAACGCGTTGAGGTGGAGCACCAGTACCCACATAGTGAGCTGGCTGTTACCTTGTGTGTACACAGCACCTTTAGCAATAAATGACTTTATAAGAATGGATTACACTATGTGAGAATTTCCTTGCTGTGGATGAATTATACTCCTTTGGCCTGGTACAGCCATCTACATAGACAGAGAAGGATTCCTTAACCACTTTACCGCTGCTCACTAGAGCTCTACTGCGGCAAAGTGGCTCGATAACGTCTGGAGACGTAGACCTACGTCGCCAGACATTCCCCTCTCTTGGCTCTCCCCTCTCTAAAAATCGCACAGGTGATCAAATACCACCAAAAGAAAGCTCTGTTTGTGGGAAAAAAAGGACGTAAATTTCGTTTGGGTACGGCGTGGCATGACCACGCAATTGTCAGTTAAAGTCGCACAGTGCCGAATCGCAAAAAGTGGCCCAGACGTAAGACAGCAAAATCCTCCGGTGGTAAAGTGGTTAAGAAAGGCTTAAAGTGATTCTAAACCATCATCTTGTAAAACAACCCATTCAGTTTAAAACTGAAACAAAAGGCAAAACATCTGTGTATAGATATAAAAAGACATTATAAATACTAGTTTTTCCCTTTTTTTATAAGTGATCACATTCCCTCTGTTGTCATCTGCATAAGATCTAGGAAGAGGAGAAGCAGCAGCAGCACACTGAACTCTCTAGTGAATGAATGTGCAGTGAGAACGTGTCAGGACAAGACTGATCATTGGAGGAGAGCACACTGAGTTCCCAGCATAGCTATAGAACTGACCATGGCATGCTCTCCTGCTTAGCGTGGTCAGTTTCTAAAAGGAAGCAGAGGGACTGGCAGGAACACCAGGGATTTCACACAAAGGAATAGAATTGAACACTTTTCTATACAAGTACATGGTACAGCAGGCACATATCAGGCTGGGCTAACAAACATTATACGCCTGGTATCACTCTATTGAGGAGGCTATACACTGCAGTCTGGAGTCTTGAGCAGCCATCCATGCTAACAGAGGAGGGTTCCTTGTGAGACAGCTTAAAGTTGTGTGCCTTTTATTGAGAATGAAAGTCACAGGGTAGAAAGTGTTTTGTTGCAAGATGCATGATATTTTTTCAGAGAAGAGAGCAATAAATGATTAAAGTACACAGTTTATCTTTGCACATTTGTTTATTGAACATTCTGTATAACTATTTGCTTTGTTTTGTTTTTTTTTCATGTAAGCACAGGACACCATTACATTTTTATTTGTATTAATGTTTTCATTGACACATCGTTATTTGGATCACTTTAAATGTTCTTTTTCTAATTATTATTATTATGAGGTATCACTTCACTGTACTATATGGGACATTATAGACTTCATTTATTTTATACTTTTAGGGGTTATTAAACACAGCAATGTGCTTGGTGTTTTACATATTTTATGATTATCGCTTGGTTCATTCGGGAAATATACACTATATTACTAAAAGTATTGGGACGCCTGCCTTTACACGCACATGAATGGCATCCCAGTCTTGGTCCATAGGGTTGAATATTGAGTTGGCCCACCCTTTGCAGCTATAAGCGCTTCAACTCTTCTAGGAAGGCTGTCAACAAGGTTTAGGAGTCTGTTTATGGGAATGTTTGACCATTTTGTCAGAAGCACATTTGTGAGGTCAGGCACTGATGTTGGACAAGGAGGCCTGGTTGGCAGTCTCTGCTCCAATTCATCCCAATCGTGTTCTATTGGGTTGAGGTCAGGACTCTGTGCAGGCCAGTCAAGTTCCTTCACCCCAAACTTGATCATCCATGTCTTTATAGACCTTGTTTGTACACTGGTGCACAGTCAGTTGGAACTTGAAGGGGCCATATCCAAACTGTTCCCACAAAGTTGAGAGCATGTAATTGTCCAAAATGTCTTGGTATGCTGATGCCTTAAGAGTTCCCTTCACTGGAACTAAGAGGCCAAGCCCAACCCCTGAAAAACATCCCTACACCATAATCACCCCCCCCCCCCCCACCACCACCACCAAATGATTTGGACCAGTGCACAAATCAAGGTCCATATAAACATGGATGAGCAAGTTAGGGGTGGAAGATCTTGACTGGCCTGCACAGAGTCCTGACCTCCAACTGATAGAACACCTTTAGGATTAATTAGAGCAGGGACTGTGACCCCAACATCAGTGCCTGACCTCACAAATCTGCTTCTGGAAGAATGGTCAAACATTCCCATAGACACACTCCTAAACCTTGTGGACAGCCTTCCCAGAAGAGTTGAAGCTGTTATAGCTGCCAAGGGTCGGCCAACTCAATATTGAACCCTACGAACTAAGACTGGGATGCCATTAAAATCCATGTATGTGTAAAAAGGCAGGCTTCCCAATACTTTTGGTAATATAGTGTACCCGTAGAATAGACAGACAGACAGACAGACAGACAGACAGACAGACAGACAGACAGACAGACAGACAGACAGATAGACAGATAGATAGACAGATAGATAGATAGATAGATAGATAGATAGATAGATAGATAGATAGATAGATAGATAGATAGATAGATAGATAGATAGATAGATAGATAGATAGATAGATAGATAGATAGATAGATAGATAGATAGATAGATAGATAGATAGATAGATAGATAGATAGATAGATAGATAGATAGATAGATAGATAGATAGATAGTATTGCACAGAGTGGGTATCGTTTCCAAATATTCATTTTAGCTACCTAGGGGAAAGTAAAGAAAATGACATGTATAAATACAGTATACTTATGCATTGCATTATACCTTTTAACACTTAAAATTTGAATTTTTGCAAAAATGATACTATGAGCTTAAAAAGCACATTAAAAGCATTAGAAACCCATTTATACTACACTTACTAAGCACTAAATATTTTCTAAACAGTAAAAATGTGTCAAATCAACTTTTAACGTGATTTTCCCTTTACTAGAACAAATCAGTGAGGAGCAATGTGCATAGTAAAGGCATAATCTCCAGGCACAGTGACTCATAACTCCAGCCTGACATCTCCTCTCGACAGCATCTTGACAACTGGTAAAAACTCCAGTCTGTGCTGCCTGAGTATCTACATAAAGAAAGCACCCTTCATTTAAAGGAATACTGTGAACCAATCTGACATCACCCCAAATTCTGTTGGCCTATCAGAGTGGGGTATCAGGTGTGATAGAGCTGGTCTTGTCTGTGATGGGTGACATTATTGGGGGAGAAAATGTAGGATTTAACTCCCAGGCAGGCATCTGTACTAATGGCAGGTCTGCTAGTGCAGTGCATTAAAAGAGACATTGGTCTACAATGCCTGCTAGATATGTCCATTGATGGAACACTCGGCATTCCAGCCAAGCGGCCAACTGTCACTCTGCAGCCCTGATAGCAGGAAGGGGGCACTGCAGATTTGATTAAGAGAAGAAAGGGGACACTGCAGCTGTGATGAGGGGGGCACCACATTGTACCCCCCAAACAAAACACTGCACCCTGGGTAGCTGCCCCTTACCCTTCTCAGAATTATTGTGTGTTGCAGTTAAGTGTAGTAAAAATATGTATGGCAAGCTGCGTTTTTTTTATAACGCAAACACATATAAAACACATGTAAATGAGTGTAAACACAATGCAACATAAGTAAATGTGACTTTGGGAACAAAAAAACATACAGAACTGCATGAAAAGCACACAGTTTCTGGTGTGAATGGGCCCATAGGAGACTAAATTGCACCAATACTACCACTTCTGGACCGGAAAGGTTTTACCCCCTTAATGATCAGGCCATTTTTTGTGATACGGCACTGCGTTACTTTAACTGACAATTGAGCAGTCATACAAAGCTGTATCCTAATAAAATCAATAAGTAATCAGTAAAAAAAATCCCAAAAAGTGAAGATTTATTGGTTTGCGCAAAAGTTATCGTGTCTACAAACTAGGGGAAAGATTTATGTCATTTTTATTTATTTATTTTTTTACAAGTAATGGTGGCGATCAGCGATTTTTAGCAGGACTGAAATATTGGGGCAGACAGATTGGACACCTAACTGACATTTGTGACACTTTTGGGGGAATCAGTGCTAAAAATATACACTGTTACTTTACTATTGACACTGGCAGGGAAGGGGATAACACTAGGGGCGATCAAAGGGTTAAATGTGTCCCTAGAGGGTGCTTTCTAACTGTGGGGGGATGGGCTTGTTGCATTAACACAGAGACCTGTGTTCTTAAATAAGAGGAACACAGGATCCCTGTGTTCATAACTGACAGAACAGCAGTCTGCCGTGTTTACAACAGAAGACCGTCATTCTGTCTCCACGGGAAGCGATCGCGGGTGCCTGGAAGCAATCGCGGCCACCGGCTCCCCAAATTGGCTTCCCCTGTGATGAATGGACGCGCGTGGTCCCGCAGGGCGACGTACAGGTACGCTGTTTTCGCAGGAGAGAGCCGACCTGCCACAGTAGATGTACTGCTGTTGGTCAGCAAGTGGTTAAGTCTTTTTGTTGAAGGTCAACAGCTAAGCTCTCATCTCTGTCTCAGCCCCTTTCCCTGGCTGCTGACATATGCCTGCTGCCTCCCAGAGAGCAAAAACACATAACTGTCCCAGAAAAGGCAGAGGTGTGTTTGATAAGGAAGCTGTGATTGACAAGCTTAGCTATGCCTTCATTTTGAGGTACGAGAGGCAAGATGGCTGTGCCCAATGGGTGAATCATGTGGTCTTCGGGGACAGACTACAGTAGAACTTCTTGTTCACTGATTTTGCATCGATTAATGGTTTTAAGGTTGCCCAGTTTATATTTGGCTACACAAAAAAAACCAAAGAAAAGAAATTGGGACTTTAAATGAGGTCAACTGGACTGTATAATAGATAAATGAATTTATTAAAAAAGGATCACATATACAACCGAAAAGGACACATACAGAGAAATGGCATACAATAGATTATAAAATTCACATTAAATAAGAATAAATGCAATTTCACATGGATCAAACTGGGATCTCTAAAGAGTATAACAAATTTAATATGACATCATGCTCCTTGTAGCTTTACAGTCTCTGATTGTACCAAACTTGGAAATACATATGAGTTATTTTAGGCTCGACGCGTTTCTTGGACCTCCGTCCATTCATCAGGAGCTTAAAAACAGGTTGTATATCTGAAATTGATAATCTAAGTTATAACAGGATATGAATTATAAATTAAAAATAATTTAATTGTAAAATATTAGAAAAGGAGAAATAGGTAGAAAAACACTACCTTGAGTAATATGATATGTTTGAAAAACACTATCCAATCCCGGTATGGGAGGGCAGGGCCGATTCGGAAAACACCCGGCCCAGGGCTGAGGCATAAACAACACCCAGCATGGGGGGCAGCCGGAAAAAAGGGAAACCAAATGTAAAGTAAGAACCAGAACTCCAAAGGCAGCACTCCAAGAATTGGCAGCACTCCAAGGGATGGCAATGGAGGCACGCTGGGACCAAAAAGATCTAAATATATATATATATAAAAAAGTATATCCATATATTGGGTCAATAAAAAGAAAAATCTAATCTCAAAAATTCTCATTTAGGAAAAAATAAGATAGACAAATTAGCCCAGGAAAGGTGCCAGGAATACAGCCAAGGAAATGCCATCCTAATAAAGGGTGCCAAAGATAGATATGTAAAACTAGTGCAAATAATGTGAAAAATAAGAGAAAAAGAATAGGGAAAAGAACTAGCATTCATATAGAATGAAGGAAAGGGAAATAGAGAAAAAGAATATGTGGAGATGTGAAAAAAGGGGAGAACAAAAGGGAAGGAGGAACCCCCAGATAAGCGCTGGGTGTCAGTTGAATTGTTAAGACAGAAGGAGAAAGTGAAAAAAGTTTGTGATGAAAATGATACACAAATGCCCCCAAATGCATCACATGCTTGTATCAACCAAAGGTGTAGTGCTCAAAATAGTGCATAGGTGGCTGGAGGTAAAGACTGGGTAAAAAAATGTATTACCAGGATTGCAGAGCGGTAAAGTGCAGATTTTTAGATATATATATATATATATATATATATATTTTTTTTTTTTTTTAGATGTTTTTGGTCCCAGCGTGCCTCCATTGCCATACCTTGGAGTGCTGCCAATTCTTGGAGTGCTGCCTTTGGAGTTCTTGTTCTTACTTTACATTTGGTTTCCCTTTTTTCCGTCTGCCCCCCATGCTGGGTGTTGTTTATGCCTCAGCCTCGGGCCGGGTGTTTTCGGAATCGGCCCCGCTCTCCCATTCCGGGATTGGATAGTGTTTTTAAAACATATCATATTACTCAAGGTGGTAGTGTTTTTTCTACCTATTTTTCCTTTTCTAATATTTTACAATTAAATTATTTTTGATTTTTAATTCATATCCTGTTATAACTTAGATTATCAATTTCAGATATACAACCTGTTTTTAAGCTCCTGATGAATGGACGGAGGTCCAAGAAATGCGTCGCGCCTACAATAACTCATATGTATTTCCAAGTTTGATACAATCAGAGACTGTAAACTTACAAGGAGCATGATGCAATATTAAATTTGTTATACTCTTTAGAGATCCCAGTTTGATCCATGTGAAATTGCAATTATTCTTATTTAATGTGAATTTTATAATCTATTGTATGCCATTTCTCTGTATGTGTCCTTGTCGGTTGTATATTTGACCCTTTTTTAATAAATTTGTTTATCTATTATACAGTCCAGTTGACCTCATTTAAAGTCCCAATTTCTTTTCTTTGTTTTTTTTGCATATGCATTTAGGGATGGAGGCAACTGGACAGACAAGGTGGCAGACCATATTTCTTTTGCTCTATATTTGGCTACAGTTTCTTTTGAAATATATTTTTTATTGAGTTTTTGAGAAACAAAAGAAACAAGAAAAAAACATGGAAGTAGCAATAACAAAATGGCATACAGACATATACTAAATGGCCTTAATAATGAGTAGCAAAGAATGTTCAAAAAGAAAAGAAGATAAACAGAGTTGCAGAACATTTCTTAGTGGTTTTATGGACTTGTCCTGGGAGGGAATAAACAGAGTTATCAAACAATTAACACTTAAGGTTAAATGAGAAATTTGTTCATTTATGTCAGTTATTAGTGTAACCATTGTCTCTTGAAAATTGGAGCCATACATCCCATGAACTATTGAACCTTGCAATGGAGCCAGACTGCAGGGCAGAACATTGTTCATGGCTTCAGTTCCTTTAAACATTAGCAAATTAAATTATAATTTTAATATTTTGTTTAAGTCCAGGGTTGTGCAAAAACCTAGAACGAAAAAATCTGTAGGTGTACAAAAAAACGTGCATATGAACACACACTAAAAATTGCACTTAAGGGTGTGCTTTTAGTCCACCCCCCGAAGGAGTAGGACCTCCACCCTAAACCCCCTGGGGTGCAAGGCTCCTGACAGGGACAAAGGGTTTACATTGTCTTAATTGCCAAAGGAACCCCCATGAAATATACACCAGCCCCTCATCATCCCCCTCAACGAGAGTCTGGTATGTATTGTTGGGGGTCAGTCTGCTGTTTTTTTACAAAATAAGGGAAGCTTGCAGGGAAATATAAAATATCAGCAATTTATATACCATTATCCTAGAGATGTGCCACTTAAAAGGCAGGTTTGGGAAATCCCCCAAGGAGTTTTTTTCTTTTTTTTTTTTTGAAATAGTGAATTTTTATTGTTTAAATGTGAGTAATATTAAAATAACTGTACTTTGCAAAAGTGTATATTTAAAAATGTTTTGTTCTTGGTACATGTGCCCCAGGGCAGTGTCTAGCCTCCCCATGCTCTTTTTTTTACAATCCCTTATCTATTAGTCTTGATTGAAGATGGAAATAATTAATTTTACAGATTTGGCTCCTATTGACTTCAATGGGATTAGGATTAAAAATCAGAATTTGTGATATGTTCGCCAAGCATCCCACAAACCTATCCGGGGTACATCCATCTCATCCCGATTTCCTTACTCCCCCCTATACCTAGATTAGAAGAATATCTTAAACCCAGAATTAAGCAGAACAGAATGTATAATGTACCCTACAAATGTATTCCTTTTTATAAGATAATAACACTACTATATAATGTTATTTATGAATGTATATTTTTTTAATGAAGTTCTACAATATCTTAGGCTTTAACCACTTGCCGACTGCGCACGACTATATATGGCGGCAGTCAGCCCCTCACAAAGTGATATAGGGGTACGTCACTAGCCTGTGAGGGTCTAGGAAGCGAGCGCGCGCCGCCGGATGCGCGCTCACGCTCGGTCACGGACCCCCCCTGCGCGTGTGCCCGGCAGACCCGATGTCCGCCGGGCACTCGCGATCGTCCGTTACACCGGGAGAAAGGCAGGCGGCTGATGTAAACAAAGCCATCTGTCATTCTCCCCTGTGTAAGAATAGTGATCATACGGTTCTGCTATGTAGGACCGTTGATCACTGTTCTTACACCTCAAGCCACAACCAATCACAGTTAGAAGCACGCCCCTAGGGACACACTTAACCCCTCCCTCTCAAAACAAAGTTAACCCCTTCACTGCCAGTGTCATTTTTACAGTAACAGTGCATATGTATAGCACTGATTACTGTAGTAATGTCACTGGTAACCCCAAAAGTGTCAAAAATGTCAGTCAAGGGTTCGCCGCAATGTCAAAATACGCTTTTTGCGATTTTTTTTTTAACAAAAATATGTAGCATAAAACAAATTGGCCTAAAATGTTAAAAAATTTAGATTTTTACATTTTTTTGGGGGAATTTCATATAAAAAAATGTGAAAAATATTGTTATTTTTGCAAAATTGACGCTATTCTTTTGTTTATAGCGCATGATCAAAAAATCGCACAGGTGATCAAATACCACCAAAAAAAAGCTCTGTTTGTGAGAAAAAAACGACGTCAAATTTGTTTAGGTACAGCGTCGCACGATCGCGCAATTGTCCGTTAAAGTCACGCAGTGCCGAATCGCAAAATAGGCCCTGGTCAGGAAGGGGGTAAAATCTTCCGGGGCTTAAGTGGTTAAACATACAAAACAGGCTAAGGACCCAAGTTTTTTTTTTTTTTTTTTAAAGTGACAGCTATTTTCAGCAGAGTTTAAACTTAAAAAGAAATAAACTCATCAGACTAAAAATAAAGATCCTTATTGTTGCGGTAAAGCTGTTTGAATGCAATCTTGGCCTTTTTTTTCTCTTTATAGACTTCTTAACTTACTCTGCAGGCAGAGGGGTGTGCTGTCTCAGAATGCCCCTCCTCCCTTCCTCCTAATAAAAGAAAAAAAATGCTTGTGAAGACTCATGGGATTTATGACATAATTTTGGCCTAGTCCTGAAACCTGGACGCAGGTTTTAAGAGCAGTTTTTTTTTATATAGTGCATTTTTATTGTTTAAATTTGAGTAATATTTAAATCATTGCTCCTTGCAAAAGTGTAATTTAACAACAAAAATATGTTTATGGTACATGTGCCCCAGGGCAGTGCCTAGCCCCCCCCCCCCCATGCTCTTTTTTTTCCAATCCCTTATCTATTAACCTTGAAGATGGAGATAATTCATTTTACAGATTTGGCTCCCATTGACTTCAATGGGATTAGGATAAAAAATCAGAACTTGTGATATGTTCACCAAGCATCCCGCAAAGTTATTTTCAGCAGAGTTTAAATTAAAAAAAAATATAAATATATAGTCCCCTGACTAAAAATAAAGATCCTTATTGTTGCGTTAAAGCTTTTTAAACACAATCTCGGGTGTTCTGCCTTTTTTTCTCTTTATAGACTTCTTAACTTACTCTACGGGTTGCTGGGCAAAAATCATTTTCTGCAAGAGAAATAACAGGAAATCAGATGTAAATGGCTGCTGCAATGAAATCATCGAGAGAGTCTGATGGACTCAATGTCATTGCAAAGAACTAGAGACAGCTGTCTGAACTCCTGCTTAGATTCACAGGATTTTGCACAAGACTGATGTATATAGATTGAGACATGCAGTTCTGATGCAAACAGTCAGAGACAGGATCAGAAGGAATCTGTATATTAGAAGGCAGGATCATGGAGAATGCTGATGTATGTCATGGGAAATTGGATTGTCGTTTTACTGGTGAGCAGGACGAGTTAAGCAGGTGGTACAAATTTTTATTCTAAACATGAGTCGCTAAGTTCAGATGAGTTAGCTGTCCCCAGTTAACAGAGTTTGGATGAAACCTGAAACAGATGGGAATCTTTATTCTGAATCAGCTGAGAGACGGATATACAAGATAGAACACTTATAAATGGGTTTATAATAAAGTGAACATTGTGCCGCCTGCAAAGCAACAAAAGATTCAATTAGACCTACAAGAAAATGCATGAACATTGAAATAATGACTGAAGGGACGCTTAAATATAATAAAGGAAACTAGATGATAAAGATGATTTTTCATAATCAGGTTCTTGTTTTGTTGCCAGAAACATCCCCGGCTAAAACCTGTTCCTTCAGCTCAAATTGAACGTAGAAAATCTGGAAAATTTGCCAGCCAGCATTACAGTGTGGCATAATCATTACAGATGACAGCTTCTTTAAACTCTTTAGCGTTGACAGCGGCTCCCTTTCCTCTGTCTGTTATGGAGGCACACCTGTTTACCCAGCAGGCAAGGATAATGTTGGGAGTCAGTTTTAGTTTGCTTTTCTTGTAAGATAGTGACACTTTTTTACTGTAGTGTACTATGTGACGGCTGAGGTTTTTATATTCATCCGCTGATATGCATGAGGGGATAACCATCAAAAAATGTTTTTTATACAGAACAGGATTTAACCCTCCTCTTATGTTAGCTTTCTGTTACTATCCATGATGTTAACGGGTCGGTTTTGACCCGTGTCTTAAATCAGCCATAAAATACCCTCTGAACAATTATTTATCATCCAATTTGTTTCTTACCTCTTGGTTACCTTGTTTGGCTTCTTTATCCTTGAAAAGATTGGTTTTAATATTTTTCGTGTGACCCCTTAGACCTTCCTTTTGATAGCATACCTCTCATTTTCAAATTTAAAAAAATGATAAAATAAACCAGCAACTCTGAAATGTATTGGTCCTATGTTTCTTTACTTTATTTAGAGAAGCAGACAAGCAGGAAAAGAGATAGGCCCCTCCCTAACTACAGCTCACAGGGTTGAGAGGTGATTGGCTGTCAGTGTTACTAAGCAGAGAGAGTGTTTATGATTTCAGTTTTGGCACTTATTAGTGTCCTAAAATCCTATATTATAACTGGGTCAGAATTGACCCCAACACCATAAACGTCTTAATTTTCACCACAGTATTTTATAATTTAGTGAAAAGGATTCTTTTTCTATTACATTGTTTAAATAGAGGTTCCTGACAAAGTAAAAAAATCTTGATGCAATAAACAAATTTATGTGATACTTATAGACATTCAAAACCTGAAAACGGGTCGGTTCTGACCCTAACACAAGAGGAGGGTTAAATAGCTCCAACAGTTGTGTATCACTTTTGAATATAAAGGAAGACAGTACAATATGATTCAAGACAAGGTTGGGAGGGCCCCTGCTTGTGGGAGCTTACAATTATCAGCCTCAGAACCTGTGAAATTAATGTGTCCTGGTTTAAAGGGATGAGGTGGCAACCCTAGTGTGAACGTCGCTTAAAACCTATCTCTTCAGGTAATCCTATCCTGCCTCTACATAACAACTTTCTCCATCAACTCATATCCACACAGTTATTATCTTTTGTATTATACTCTAATTGCACTTCTACACTGAGAGGCGCTTCTCTCCTTGTATTTATACCTGCTACTGGAATCCGCTTCAGGTTCTCATTTGGGAAGCTGCCATTTGTGAATGGACTTTACTACTATCATAAGGCTCTTAGACTGTATTGTCTCTTTATATGAACAATATGATTATATCTTAGTCTTTTGTTTTTTCTGGTTTTATTTTATCCAGGTCCCTTATATATGTCCTCATCCATGGTCACAACCCACTGGAGACTACCCATTTCTGCCACTATTTCTATATATTAATGCACCTAAAATGCCTGCAAAATGTGCCTAAAACACACCAAAAATTCACTGCTCAGATGTGAGCCCTAATGTGGATATATAGTTATCAAAAGACAATGATCTTCATTAAATCCAGCAATTTTTATTGCTGTATGAAGACTTCATATCCCAATTTCAGCACCAAGTATCTATACCGTTCATCAAAGACAATGGGTAGATTAGTTTGGCATCCTTAGGATACAATCCCATATATATATATATACAGTAAATAGATATTCAGTATTCAGATCATACTCCTGAAAAGTATTTTCTTGTCATCTGACTTTCTAGCCTTACAATTTAGTTGATTATTGGCATGCTAGGACATCCTCTGTGCTTTTTTTACCTTTTTGGTAAAATGTGTTTTGTTATAAAGAGTTGGCCTATATCTTTGTTTTCAATGCAGTCAGTTCCTGGTGAGCTGTGACTTCTGCTACGCTTTGCTGTTTCTACATAAGAGCCACACCTTCTTCTTAGATCTAGCTTTAGGTCATGTGATCACATTTTAGGTTTCACTATTGTTCTGTTCCACTTCCTGGTTGGTCAAATGATAGCGGCGTTTGCTCCTGGTTCTTTTCCTGACCTTTTTAATGGGACATTGTTCTTTTCCTCCCTGCCTGTTATTGAGTTTGGATTTCTGACCTGGCTTGACCCCCGATCTCTGCTAGCTTATTCTCTGACCTGACCCTGACTTTCTGCTACGTTTTACACACTACCTTCTCTCATGCTCCTTATTCTGGTTTGTTTCCCCAGTTTTTCAGATTTTACCCTGTGAGTACTATGTCCTGATAACCAGAAAGATAATTACATGTTTCTGGCAAAGAAATAATAACCCCAGCACTAACATCCATGTTGAGAAACTTTCATCTAACCAACTCATAGAGACTAGTAGCAGAACCCTATGCCTGCGCTAATTAAATAATTTGCAGGCATAGGGCTTCGCTCCTATCACACTTATATATGTGTATGTGTATAAATACATATAAGTGTGTGTGTATATATACCCCTACACAGAAGTTCAGATGTTATGCCTGCCTCCAAAGACGCCCAAAAAATGCCCAAAAAAACGCCTGCAATAAAAACGCCCAGGTGTGTTGTTGCAGGCGTTTTTTTGGGCATCTTTGGAGGCAGGCATAACATCTGAACTTCTGTATAGGGGTATATATACACACACTTATATGTATTTATACACATACACACATAAAGGTGTGATAGGAGCGAAGCCCTATGCCTGCAAATTATTTCATTAGCGCAGGCTTAGGGTTCTGCTACTTTCACACCTATATGTGTGTATGTGTATATATACATACATGTGTGTGTATATATACCCCTACACAGAAGTTCAGATGTCATGCCTGCCTCCAAAGACATCCACAAAAAAGCCCAATAAACGCCTGCAACAAAAACGCCCAGGTATGAAAGTAGCGAAGCCACTATCCTGCTCTACTGCAATTCTAATACAAACTATCTATTTTCTATGGCGGTCACCCTGACATGGAAGGGTTTGGTCACCCTGCCATAGCAGTCAGAGTCAGTTTACCCTACACTACACTACAGTCACCCTGACACCTAACACTTTCCCTACAGAAACTAGATTATTAAATCTAACTATAGTGGAAAATAGTACCCTAACTACACTAGATATCCCTTTCCTCACACTAATAATTGCTAAATGACACTTTTGAAGCAGGAGTAACAGAACTACTTCCACTCTCTTCCACATCCCTGTATTACAATGCTAGAGTTTTGGCAGGGCTATCTTATATACTGGAGGGCGTATTCACTACTGATTGGCCTCTGGACCCCCTAGTCACTCCAATCACATTCCTAGCATCCTCCTGCCCCCTCAATTGGCTTTTACTGATGGTTCTGGTCCAATCACAGGCTTTTAAAGCCCAGTTCCTGTCCCATTGCATATTGGTCGGTTCTGGTTGCCGAATTCCGAACATTTTCTGCAAAAAGTTCGGAATTCGGCCAAATTTCAAACAGTCAATGTTCGGGTCGAACCGATGGTCGACCCGAACCGTTCGATCATCCCTAGTCCCTAGGATTTACAGGGTCATTACAGGAGAAAGTTAAAGTGAATCTGTAGTGTGAATTAGCATCTATAGCTGGATTTACCCTTCTTCCATAACTGCAATTTCTTCTCCATTCAACCTCTTCTCTCCTTGGCCACTAGTTGGCCATTGTTGTAATTTCTGTTCATGCATGCTTGAGTTATAATGTCCTGGCAAAGTTGGCTCCATTTTATAGATGCCAAGTGTAGTCTGGGAGTTTTCATTGCACTACACATGTGCCACAGGCATTGTACATAAAAAAAAATGTTAGGAGAGAGGGAAAGGAGTATTTTTTGGCAGTAGAAATACCCAGATTCTGTTTCACCAAAGTTCCACTTCATAGGAAATTTTAAATGCCTGATTATTTGGTCTCAACAAAGAAACTCTTCTCCGGAAAAGATAAATTAGGACATGTGGAATCTTCCTGCCTGCAGGTTGGTTTTGTACAATACAAAACAGAACAATACACTGATATACTGTATGATGAACTCTGCTTTAACTTTGGTAAATGCACAATACTGGATTGAGAAAGCCGTTAGTTGAAAATTGTCAAAATACATTTTTTTTTTGTTTTTTGTTTTTCCTAACTGGTTTCTGGCATCAGCAACATTAGTGGATAATCAAAAGAGCACCATATTGAGGTTATCAGGACTTTAGTAGAACCCACTGCTAGCAAGTAGCAAGCCTTTGATTTTAGTTCATAGGGAGCTGTTGAAATTAAATCTTCACATTCTAATTGATATTGCTTTAGAAAAAAGGCTTTTACAAATAAGGCTGAAATCCATTACATTTTTCAGCCTCCAAAACTTGACGAGTGGTCTCTTCCTTGTCTGTAACAGCAAACATGGTATTACACATTACTGGCAAAAATACAAAATATTACTAGTGAGAACATTATTAAATGCCAATTACATGGTTATTTGACACAGTGAACAAAAAAGTGCATTACTGAATAGTGCTAAATATAGCTAATTACAGTAGCTTGTGTTAAAAAGAGAAAAAAACTGCTGTCATTTCAATTAGGCATTCAGGCAGACAGAGAATAAAATGTGTTTCCATTGTGGCATGAGCATATGTATGTTTGGTTCTCCAAAACAGTCTGCATTTCATTTTAAAGTTTTGGAAAAGTGAGCACAGAAACTCAGTTCATTATAGATCCATGTATATACTAAATATTTTAATAAAAAGACTATCTAGATGAAAAACAAAATTATTGGCATTAGATGCCTTTACCAACTGTGGGGACCCTGCCCCGTGCCATTGTGCCCCTAATTAAACACATTTTTTTTTTTTTTCAGCTAGGCAATATTTACCTGAGCATTATTTATATACATTTTTTGGACTCTGCCAGTTTTGTTAATCACAATCATGGTTGCCAACCTCACAAAGTGACATTTTCTGATACAACACAAAAATCTATGGACAGAGCCAAATGTTTACTGACAGTTCAAACAGTTAGCCAAAATGGCAATTTTAGGTGCAAATATCAATATTTAAGATACAAACATGTAGTTGGATCAACAAAGAGTTTAATTGCTTGCTGCCCACCCACAGTATTTTTAATGCGGCAGCTACAGATACTGTGACATACTGTTCGTTCAACACCTTGGACAGTTTTTAGGGCATTGGTCATTCCATCATAAGTAGATGTGGGTCAACATACTTAAAAATACACATAGAAAAAGAGAGAGGAAATAAAGGGATAAATACCCTAAATAAAGTAGGTATTAAGTGAACCCAGGCGGTATGAAAGCTGGTATAGCTGCAAAGGGTAGGCCCACTCATTATGTAACCCCATGGTCTAAGTCCTGGATGCCATTAAAGTTCATGTGTGTGTAAAGGCAGGCGTCACAATACTTTAGACAATATAGTGTATATTATATATATATATATATATATATATATATATATATATATATATATATATATATATATATATATATATATACACAGGGCTTTTTTTCCTCATAGAATAGGTGCAGGAACTCCCCCCTTCTGAGTCACCCTTCATTTATGCTCCCTACCCACTCTGAGCACTGTCCCTTGGTTCCACCTCCTACCTACCTCCCAGTACTGCTCCTTTTAGATAATACAGAACCAGGTATATGTTTGTGTTACTAGGTGATTTGCACAGAATTTATTGATAACAAGAAAGACAGTAAAATATATCCCCTCCAGTAAGCAACAATAGACCCCATCCCAGAGCGCCTGCCCCCTGTCTAAACCTGCCCAAGCCTGCCCCTGCATATGCGCAGTTCCTTTAAGTGTCAACAAGCTGTACCTATAAACTGCACCTTTATGTGTCAACAAAACTACAAATGTGTATAAATGTAAAGCTAGGCGCTACTCTTTAAACCTCTGTGCCAATAAACAAAACCTATATTATGTGTGTAAAAATGTTACAACTAAGGCTCGGTTCACACTGGGGCGGCACGACTATGTACTACTTCAGGGGCGACTTGTGCATTCCCATGCACCACGACTTTGGAGCGACTTGCAAGGACTTCACATAATGGAAGTCTATGCAAGTCGCTCCGAGGTCACCCCGAAGTAGTACAGGACCCTTTTTCTAAGTCGGAACGACTTGTGTCGCTCCTATTAGAACGGGTCCTGTAGCAGTCAATGGAAGTCGCCTGACAAGTTGCGCTGGTGTGAATGGAGTCTAAACATAACAATGGACCCTATAGCTTTTGGTGTCACCAAAACAACTCCAAATAGTGTCCATTAATATGTGGAATAATTGCCATATAAATTATGATACCACATAATCAATTCAAATGCTGTCCAATAATGTGTGGGGTTATTCCCATACACCGTGCCTTTAATTGTCAGTGACAAGCTCTTCAACCCAAAACAAAGTGCTCCAGCATGTGAAGTAAGATGACTCACTCACCAGTAGTATATGGCCAAAAAGACCTGCCAAGCCTTTAGGTTAAAATCAGCAAGGAAGAAATTATGGATCCAATGTTTATCATGTGCTCCCCTGCAGCTCCTCTCCCACATTCAATAGGAATCGCAGATCCAAGTAAAGAAATGTATTCATAATGTAGCATGTTTATTGAAACCAAAAGATCAGACAAACACAAACTGTATGCACTTACACTGATTTTGTCACCAACAAAAATGCCCTGTAATGTTGCCAGCTCACCGTCCACCTCCACAGAGGATCAGCGTGTGTGTTCCACCGACCGTTTCTGATGTCACGTGGCAGCAATGGTTGGCAGGTCTTTATGGCTTACCATGTTTTTGGCCATATACGTCTGGTGAGTGAGTCATCTTACTACATGTGCTGGAGCACTTTGTTTTGGATTGAAGAGCTTGCCACTGATACTTAAAGGAATAGTGTATGGGAATTACCATAATTCCAATTGTTTTATGTGGTATCATAATTTAATGAGAATTATTCCATATATTTATATGGACACTATTTGGAGTTGTTTTGGTGACACCAAACGTTATATGATTCATTGTTTTGTCTGGTTGTAACATGTTTACACATATAATATATTTTTTATTCATTGGCACAGATTTTTAAAGAGTAACGCCTAGCTTTACATTTATACACGTTAACTGCTTCTGTCTGTTACTGGGAAAGATGTACCTGTAATCAGTGTTGAAAGGAAAATCACTGAGTTATGAAAAATTATTTGACCCAACCAATCTCAGAAGTTCTTGTTAAGAAGTATGGTTTGGGAAGATGATATATAATTGGGTCGCATTTTCAGAGTGTTTTTTACTCCCTGGGCTTCTGCCAGGATAGCATGTGTGTCTAGAATGATCATTGAGGCATGTGCCAGAGGCCCAGGAACATAATTTGCCTGCTGAAGTGGATATCTGAAAAATAACTGGGTTTGTAAAGAATCTTCTTGCTGAAGACTGTTGCAGAGTCGCTGGGTGGAAGTTACATCTAGACATTGTAAGAAGGATTCAGCGCTCATCAACCAAGGTATCTTTGACTGCTCTAAGGAGGTTAAGAGCCAGATGTATTAGAGAGAGATCCACTGCTACCCAGAAAGACTGATACTGATGGTGCCATAGGAGGAACAACCACAATTTAACTTTTATTACTCTAAATTATAAATAAATGTACTAGGATTCGCAGACTTGTATTGGTAAAATGGCCGAGGCCGAGGCCTTTATTATAACTTTACAAACAATTTATTTACAACTAGTTCAGCCATAGAGCTCAAACTAAACTCATAACACACATCTTTACTCACTTATGTAACTTAGCCATGAAGCCCAAGTTACCCATAAATATTAATATATAATTAAAAAACAACCTCAACAACGAAGTTGTCACAAACACAAAGAGAATTTGACATAGGGGATGGGTGGGAGGGACAAAGTCTCGGTCTGCTCCCGCTAACTAATGCTGCTAACTTATTTTCTTTGTTCTTTTATAGGGAACTGTTTGGGATTTAAGGTTTCAAAATTTAATTTTTAGACCAATCCTTTAAAAGGTTAAACCAACGGTCCAATTGTTTTAATTTATTTAAATAACCTATCAGCATACCGTGCTTAACTGGCCAATCACCATATACCTTTGTTGTTGTCCTGCCATGGCCCCATACATGCATGGCAGTTATTTTAACCAGCCCTGCATTTTCATTCTACAGAGCCTTAAGCCTAGTACAAACGCAACTATTATCGGCCGACCGATCGTCCGTCTTTTGTCCAGAGTGGTGTTTTGTTGGTTGGAATGTGCCTAGACTGCACACGAATTTTCCCGGCCGACAAAATTCTACTTCAGAAGTGATGTCATGTGTTGGTTTGCTTTCTTTGTGTTCTTTCTTCTCTGAGCATGCCCAGTCTTCCCTGCCAAAATCTGTACTGACTGCACGAAAATCGGCCGTGTTTTGACCGAGGACAAAAATTTTATAGCCTGCACACCAGATTTTTTTTGGCCGAAAAGTCGGAGTCGGTTGTCGGAAGCATCATACTAAAAAGCCGAAAATCGGCAGATCGGTCGCCGGACGAAAATTCCCTGCCGATTTTCGACGCGTGTGTACGAGGCTTTAGATCTGTCTGGATGTTCTCACAAGGCCAACAATTACCAAAAGGCTGCTTTTAAAATGCTTACTAGTACAACCAGGATTCCTGTCCTTTTTTTGTTCTATTGTTGAGTGTCCTGCACCCCTAAACCCTCTCTATTCGATTTAAATTCAGCAATAAAAGGCAAAAAAAAAAACTAAAGCAATTGGTGCCCAACTTTCTGTAGCACTTACACCTGAAGGGGCCTCTGAGAATATGCCCAGGTTCTCCTAAAAAGTACAGAGGATGCCAGTCACAGAAGCTCAGTCCCACACACACCAAGAATTAGGTATCAATCTAGAGGATGTCTTTTTTGAGTTTATTGCTGAGGAACTTTAACAGGAGAGGGGTTTAGGGTCTAGGATACTCGAAAAAAATCAGTGGCAACAATAGGAGGACAAACTTTTCTCTAATCTTCAAATAAGAGCTTTTATAGAGGTAGCAGTCCATATAGTAACTTCTGGCACTTAGTTACCTTTTGACACTTGATCAACTAACAGTCCCCAGCAAAGTCTTTACTCACAGTGTCCCAGAAGTTGTCTGTCTTCTCGAGACCTGAGACTGCAGTGCAGTGCCCTCCAGCAAATGTAATCCTCAGGCAATCTTCCCTAGGCCCTTAGATAGAAAGCTGCTGAGGACCAGACTGCAGTTTCTTGTCTTAGTGAAGCTGCCTCCGAGGCAGCAGCCCCAAGAAAACCTGAAAGCCTCCCTTGAGGGAAAGAACAATCTGTTCAGGCCTCCTGCATAATAGTCACCTCCCCAGCCACATTCTGGCCACCTCCTTCCAGGAATTGGCAGGTGCATGATAAATATTCAACTGATGATATTCTTCCAGCTTTACCTTGTTCCTTGTACCACTTTCATTTTGTTGCCATGTCCCAACTTTTTTGAGACTTGTTGCTGCCATCAATTTCAAAATTACCTTATTTTTTTCTTAAAATGGAAAGTTTTGTGTTAACTTGCATTGAACAGCGGTATAATGCCTCCCCCATAGGCTGTGGGCTGGAACATGAGCACACTGGCTATTACCCTCTCTACAAATATGGCCTGCTACAGACCAACTTCCAGGGCCGGACTGGGAATAAAAACCAGCCCTGGAAATAATTTAATACCAGCCCCATAGCATTATTGAGAAAATTCTGGTTATAAGTGGTAAAAGTGGAGCAATCATCAAGGGGGACCCCAGGAACTCTGGGAATGTGGGAGAGGGGGTTACTGATATAAGGGGGGCCTTTATATCAATGCCCTCTTACAACACTGTATTTACTCCCCCCTTACATCACTGACCCCCCCCCCCCCCCCAGACTGGCCTGCGGGGCTGTCCCTGACCTCCTCTCAGGTGTACTGTGCAGGGCTTAGTCAGTCGGCTCCAGCTTGGTGGCTCCGGTTTTATCCTATAGTCTCCTCTCCACAGTCCACATATGTCTAACTTCTCCTATGGCGCCCATCCTGGCGGCACTCCAACTCTTGACTCCTCTCCAGACTCCCCCTCAAAAAATGCAGACATTATTAAAGACAAGAGATGGTCATAGACTGCAGACATGATACAAGAGAGGGTCATAGACTGCAGACCTGATACAAGAGATGGTCAGAGACTGCAGACATGATACAAGAGATGGTCAGAGACTGCAGACATGATACAAGAGATGGTCAGAGACTGCAGACATGATACAAGTGATGGACAGAGACTGTCTGCACACATGATACAAGAGATGGTCAGAGACTGTCTGCACACATGATACAAGAGATTGTCAGAGACTGCAGACATGATGCAAAGAGATGGTCAGAGACTGCAGACATGATACAAAGAGATGGTCAGAGACTGCAGACATGATACAAAGAGATGGTCAGAGACTGCAGACATGATACAAGAGATGGTCAGAGACCACAGACATACAGGAGATGGTCAGAGACTGCAGACATAAATACAAGAGATGGTCAGAGACTGCAGACATGATACAAGAGATGGTCAGAGACTGCAGACATGATACAAGAGATGGTCAGAGACTGCAGACATGATATAAGAAATGGTCAGAGACTGCAGACATGATACAAGAGATGGTCAGAGACTGCAGACATGATACAAGAGATGGTCAGAGACTGCAGACATTATACAGAAGATGGTCAGAGGCTGCAGACATAAATACAAGAGATGGTCAGAGACTGCAGACATGATACAAGAGATGGTCAGAGACTGCGGACATAAATACAAGAGATGGTCAGAGACTCAGGACATGATAGAAGAGATGGTCAGAGACTGCAGACATTATACAGAAGATGGTCAGAGGCTGCAGACATAAATACAAGAGATGGTCAGAGACTGCAGACATGATACAAGAGATGGTCAGAGACTGCAGACATGATACAAGAGATGGTCAGAGACTGCAGACATGATATAAGAAATGGTCAGAGACTGCAGACATGATACAAGAGATGGTCAGAGACTGCAGACATGATACAAGAGATGGTCAGAGACTGCAGACATTATACAGAAGATGGTCAGAGGCTGCAGACATAAATACAAGAGATCGTCAGAGACTGCAGACATGATACAAGAGATGGTCAGAGACTGCGGACATAAATACAAGAGATGGTCAGAGACTCAGGACATGATAGAAGAGATGGTCAGAGACTGCAAACATGATACAAGAGATAGTCAGAGACTGCAGACATAAATACAAGAGATGGTCAGAGACCAGTGCCCACCAAATGCAGCCTTATCAGTGTCCACCTCTCAGGTGTACTGTGCAGGGCTTAGTCAGTCGGCTCCAGCTTGGTGGCTCCGGTTTTATCCTATAGTCTCCTCTCCACAGTCCACATATGTCTAACTTCTCCTATGGCCCCCATCCTGGCGGCACTCCAACTCTTGACTCCTCTCCAGACTCCCCCTCAAAAAATGCAGACATTATTAAAGACAAGAGATGGTCATAGACTGCAGACATGATACAAGAGAGGGTCATAGACTGCAGACCTGATACAAGAGATGGTCAGAGACTGCAGACATGATACAAGAGATGGTCAGAGACTGCAGACATGATACAAGAGATGGTCAGAGACTGCAGACATGATACAAGTGATGGACAGAGACTGTCTGCACACATGATACAAGAGATGGTCAGAGACTGTCTGCACACATGATACAAGAGATTGTCAGAGACTGCAGACATGATGCAAAGAGATGGTCAGAGACTGCAGACATGATACAAAGAGATGGTCAGAGACTGCAGACATGATACAAGAGATGGTCAGAGACCACAGACATACAGGAGATGGTCAGAGACTGCAGACATAAATACAAGAGATGGTCAGAGACTGCAGACATGATACAAGAGATGGTCAGAGACTGCAGACATGATACAAGAGATGGTCAGAGACTGCAGACATGATATAAGAAATGGTCAGAGACTGCAGACATGATACAAGAGATGGTCAGAGACTGCAGACATGATACAAGAGATGGTCAGAGACTGCAGACATTATACAGAAGATGGTCAGAGGCTGCAGACATAAATACAAGAGATGGTCAGAGACTGCAGACATGATACAAGAGATGGTCAGAGACTGCGGACATAAATACAAGAGATGGTCAGAGACTCAGGACATGATAGAAGAGATGGTCAGAGACTGCAGACATTATACAGAAGATGGTCAGAGGCTGCAGACATAAATACAAGAGATGGTCAGAGACTGCAGACATGATACAAGAGATGGTCAGAGACTGCAGACATGATACAAGAGATGGTCAGAGACTGCAGACATGATATAAGAAATGGTCAGAGACTGCAGACATGATACAAGAGATGGTCAGAGACTGCAGACATGATACAAGAGATGGTCAGAGACTGCAGACATTATACAGAAGATGGTCAGAGGCTGCAGACATAAATACAAGAGATGGTCAGAGACTGCAGACATGATACAAGAGATGGTCAGAGACTGCGGACATAAATACAAGAGATGGTCAGAGACTCAGGACATGATAGAAGAGATGGTCAGAGACTGCAGACATTATACAGAAGATGGTCAGAGGCTGCAGACATAAATACAAGAGATGGTCAGAGACTGCAGACATGATACAAGAGATGGTCAGAGACTGCAGACATGATACAAGAGATGGTCAGAGACTGCAGACATGATATAAGAAATGGTCAGAGACTGCAGACATGATACAAGAGATGGTCAGAGACTGCAGACATGATACAAGAGATGGTCAGAGACTGCAGACATTATACAGAAGATGGTCAGAGGCTGCAGACATAAATACAAGAGATGGTCAGAGACTGCAGACATGATACAAGAGATGGTCAGAGACTGCGGACATAAATACAAGAGATGGTCAGAGACTCAGGACATGATAGAAGAGATGGTCAGAGACTGCAAACATGATACAAGAGATAGTCAGAGACTGCAGACATAAATACAAGAGATGGTCAGAGACCAGTGCCCACCAAATGCAGCCTTATCAGTGTCCACCAAATGAAGCCTTACCAGTGCCTGGATCACACACATTAGCAATCTCCTGCAGGATCAGGGAGCTTGGATTTGAATTGCCTGGATCAGCCACTGTAACAAAGTCCTGCATCCTAGACCAGCTCCTATGATACACATTACACAGATTCAATTTCACAGCATTGGATCAGTAATCCATTTATCACAGGAGACGGTCTAGAAGGAGGGACTTTGTTACAGTGGCCGCCGAACATTTTAGACCCAAGCCTTGTGTGCAGGGGCGGACTGACAGCTCATGGGGCCCCCTGGGCAATAGGAGATTGTGGGGCCCCTGTGTCTCTGCCCAAACTCAAGCCACACCCACACAAAGCCCCACCTACATATTGCAGCTCAGCTGCATAGAGGGGGCATTTAAATATCTACTGCTGCATAGCTTGCATTGAATATCCAGGCTAATATTCATAGAAGCTGCTGGGCACTTTCAGTTTAAAGATGGCTGCTGAAGAGAGGAGGGAGCGAGGGAGGAGAGATAGGAATAGGAGGGAGAGATGGGGGAGATAGGAAAGTAGGAGTATAATGGGGAAAGGGGAGAGAGGAAGATGGGAGTGAGAAACAAAGAGGGTGAGAGAGTAAATAAGGGGAGGCGGGGGAGAGAGAGGGGGTGAGATAGAAGGGGGTAAGAGAGAGGTGGTGTGTGAAAGTTAGGGGGGGTGAGAGAAAGAGGGGGTGGGGGGTATTAGATAGAGGGGGTAAGAGAGGGAGAGGGGGTGAGAGAAAGATAGAGAGCGGGTGAGAGAGCGAGGGATAAGAGACAGAGAGAAAAGGGAAGGGGGAGAGAGAAGGGTGTAAGGGGGGGAGAGAGAGGGTGGTAAGAGAGAGAGGGAGATAGGGAATGAGAGAAAAAGAGGGGGATAGAAGAGGGTGGGGGAGAAAGAGAGAGGGGTGTGTGGGATAGAGGGGGGTAAGAGAGGGGGATTAAGAGAGAGAAAAAGAGACCAGGGTGTGAGAGGGAGTGAGAGAAAAAGAGACCAGGGTGTGAGAGGGAGTGAGAGAAAGAGAGACCAGGGTGTGAGAGGGAGTGAGAGAAAGAGAGACCAGGGTGTGAGAGGGAGTGAGAGAAAAAGAGGGGGTAAGAGTGAGGGGGTGGGTGAGAAAGGGGGGAGGGAGAGAGGGGTGAGAGAGGGGGGTATGAGGAGGAGGTGGAAGAGAGGGTAGGTGAGAGAGAGAGGGTGGTAAAAGAGATGGTGGGGAAGATAGAGAGGGGTGAGAGAGAGGGTAGGTAAGAGAAAGATGGGGGGGTGAGAGAGAGAGGGGGGATAAGAGGGGGGGAGGTGAGAAAGAGAGAGGGGGTGAGAGAAAGGGAGGGAAATGAGAGAGAGTGGGGGGTATGAGAGACAGTTGGTGAGAGAGAGAGGGGGGAGGTGAGAGAAAAATGGGGGTGAGAGAGAGGGGTGAGAGAGGGGGGGGTAAGGGAGAGGTGGTGAGAGAAAGGGGGGTTGAGAAGAGAGGGGGGTGTGAGAGAGAAAGGTCTACCCTCTTAAAACTTGGCTTTGTTCCAGAATTCCTTACAAATTCACCATCTGCCACAGTAATGCCTCTTACTGTTCAGGGACGTAACTAGAACTTACAGGGCCCTGGTGCAAGAAACATTAAAGGGCCCCCCTCCCCCATCAGTCCTTCCCACTGATCTGTTCTGCTGTGGGCCCCTTTCCTACTGTCTACGGTGGCAGAAAGCAAGTGATATGTCCCCAGCACACCAGGGAATTCCACATAAGGGTCCAGTGCAGTAGCAGAACTACCAAGATTGCAAAGGTGGCACTTGTGACCGGGACTTGGCGTTCCGCCACTGCCAGGTACCCAGCTTTCTCTTGCTGTTTGTCCCTGCTTTTGGCAATGCTGGTCTGGCTTCTGTCTCTACGCCAGTGGTGGCAGTCTATTAGGACCCAGGTGCTGGTTACATTATGGGGCTGATGGGTGCATGCGGGGGAGAGCTTGCACTATTGGTTGTAGACAACTGAGATCCCGCCTGTCATCTAGCAGCAGTAATGTTGCAAAGCCTTCTCTATTGACATGTCAATCGGGATGTGATCCAGGTGATTCTCCCAGTTGGATCTACTAAACACAGTATTTATTAGCATCAAGAGTACAATCACACATATATCAACCATAAGTTCAGCAGCCATGTGTGCTGGCCCTCCTGCACATGCGCTCATCAGCCCCATAAAGTACCCAGCAGTGTGTCCAATTCTGCTGCCGCAGCCATGGATTTAGAGACCAGCGCTGCTCAATAGCAGGGATAGGACAGCAAGAGGAGGCTGGGAACCCCAATGATAACGGAACACCAGTCGCATATGCGACTTTTGTTATCCTGGTAGTTCTGCCACTGGTCCACAGTGGGAGGATTCCCCCATCCACTTGGAATGTGTAGATGGGGGAATTTTTTATTTTCATTCAATCTAAGGCCCCCCTTTCAGATTGGGCAGACATCATCCAGCGGATCTGCCTGCTCAGCGGGGATCCCTCCACTGATCCTCACTGGGCAGGTGGATGACAGGTCCATGTCCACCCCACTATGCAGAGTGGACATAGACACAGCCTGCTATTCTCTGTGAGGCAGTCAGATGGAAATGGGCCAACTGTCCATTTCCATCTGTCTGACATCTGATCCGATCCGCTGGATGGATGGGGAATGGATCCCCATCCGTCTGTTTTTAGCAGATTGGACCAGATTGGATGCTGGTGGGTTTTAGCAGACACATTTCCACTGACATCTGCTGCTGGCTGCTGCATAAAGAACAATGGATCATGGTACGGTCGGGTCTGCCTAGAAAAACTGACAGGCAGACCCGATTTGTCCGTTATTGGCTGCCTAAGTGCTGAAAAGTGAAGTTTGGGAAGCTGCTGGAGGAACTGAGAAGGGGAGGGAGACAGATAGGGGAGAGAAGGGAGGGAGATAGGGACAGCTCACTTCAGTGATCACAGAGCAGAGATCTCACATCGCTCACCTGGGAATCTGGTAGCTGATCATTGACACAGCTGGGAATGTGTAGCAGGCTATTTTTCATATTTCCCGCCCACACATCCTCCTTCCACACATCCTCCTTCCACACATCCTCCTTCTCTTTGGCAGGCACAGCTGCATGCCGACTGCCGTGCATAGGAGAGTGGGCGGGGCCGGCCAGGCTGAGACACGAGAAACAGGGGCGGGAGGAGGAGGAAGTTGTATTCCCCTCTGCTCTCCTGTCCCTAAAGGGAAGGAGGGAGTGTGCTCGCTGGGCTGTCACACACACTCGGCTCAGCTCCAGCCTCCAGCCACCGGGCACTTTAGAGGAGGAGGTGGGAGGGGAGAACTTTGGCGTCCCTCCCCTCTGCCTCAGCTCGCGGCGCACCCGCTGTGCACTCGCCCAGGAGCGGTCTTGGGCACCGCTGCAGCCACAGCCCCAAGCGGCCCCAGGGCAGGCGGCCTAGCGGGAAATTTCCCGCTATCCCGCTAGGCCAGTCCGGCCCTGCCAACTTCTCCCTCACGCCCACCACTGGAAATCAGCCGGCAGAATCAAACGTGGGTGAATGTACTACTGTGCATGCCCCAGGATTCTGAAAAGTAACAGTAGTTACTGTCACCAAGAATTGACAAGCTCTTTAGTGACAGAATATACAGCAGATGACAGGTCCTTTTCACATGACAGGCTCCTTTAAACTAACACCTCCTTTGCTTTGACCTGAAGAAAGAGATTGAGGACACAATGTTAACAATTTCCCTCTCCGATGCCACTCTGCACTGCACTGAACCCCAGAATTCTCATGACAGCACTTCAAGGTTCAGTGAGACATTGAGGAAGGTTGGCGAACATGGAAGGCATGATCACCAATCTAATTTATTGGTATCAAAATTGAGTTGGTTCACCCTTTGCAGCTATAACTGCTTCAAATCTTATGGGAAGGCTGTACACAATGTTTAGGGAACAATTTACCATTCTTTCAGAAGCAAATTTGTGAGGTCAGGCACTGATGTGGACGAGAAGGCCTGACTCGCAGTCTCCTCTCTAATTAATCCCAAAGGTGTTCTATTGTGTTAAGGTCAGGACTCTGTGCAGGCCAGTCATGTTCCTCCACCCCAAATTCGCTCATCAATGTCTTTATGGACCTTGCTTTGTGCACTGGTGTGCAGTAATGTTGAAACAGGAAGGGGCCATACCCAAACTGTTCCCATAAACTTTGGAGCATGACATTGTACAAAATGTCTTGGTATGCTGATGCCTTAAGAGTTCCCTTCACTGGAATAAAGGAGCCTAACCCAACCCATCCAATGTGGAATAGACTCCCTCCAGAGGTGGTTCTGGCTAGCTCACTAGATTGCTTTAAAAAAGGCCTGGATTCTTTCCTAGGTGTACATAATATAAATGGGTACTAAAAAATTTTTTTTAGGTAAAGTTGATCCAGGGAATATCTGATTGCCTCTCGGGGGATCAGGAAGGAATTTTTTCCCCTGCTGTAGCAAATTGGATCATGCTTTGCTGGGGTTTTTTTTTTTCGCTTTCCTCTGGATCAGTGTATAGGATTGTGTATATGGGATTGTATGGTTGGGCTTTCAATACTGTTTTTTTTTTTTTGGTTGAACCAGATGGACTTGTGTCTTTTTTCAACCTGACTAACTATGTAACTATGTAACCCCTGAAAAACAACCCCACATCATAATCCCCCCAACCCCCCCAACAAATGATTTGGACCAATGCATAAAGCAAGGTCCATAAAGACATGGATGAGCAAGTTATTTGTGTAGAAACTTGACTGGCCTACACTTTGACCCGATAGAACACCTTTGGGATAAATATGAGCTGAGACTGCGAGCCAGGCCTTCTCATTCACATCAGTGCCTGACCGCACAAATGCGCTTTTGGAAGAATGGTCAAACATTCCCATAGACACATTCCTAAACCTTGTGGACAGCCTTTCCAGAAGAGTTGAAGCTGTCATAGCTGCAAAGGGTGGGCCAACTCAATATTGAACCTTACAGAGTAAGACTGGGATGCAGGCATCCAAATACTTTTGGTAATATAGTAATATAGTGTAGCTACAGTAAGGGCCTCCCTGGCATACTGCAGGTGTTTTTGCTCGGCAGTACCTTTTGTAGCAGGAGCTTTAAAGAGGTTTAATTCTTTATTTTAAAACAAAAAAAATATATAGATTGGAAGAATACTATATAAAACATCTGTTTAAAATAAAATTCACCCAAAACAATCATAGTTTCCTCCTAATTGGGACTAATATGGTCACTGTGAGAGCATTTTACAAAAAGTAATACGTTTTATACCAGCCTTGTTTTGACCCAGTCAAGTTTACTGTTGCAGTGAAAAATGTAAAACCTTTAAAAAGAAATATATAATTAACAAGCCTTCTATCGTGTAATTCTTTGACAATAGGAGAGCTTACTAGTGTCTTTCCAGGTTCTTCCAAAACAAGCACATCAATACGGCTATATAGCACAGAACCCTTTTACCAATTCCTCTCACATTCTTGCTAGTGTGTAAATAAATTATGTTAGATTGAATTCCAGCTTATTTTTACAACTACTCCTATTTTTTTTTTTCTATTAAAGTAAACAATGAGTTTAATTAATTTTCCTCATTGATTCTCCATATCAATTCTTACGAGGGCTAAAAAAAAGAGAGCAGTATCACTATCTATTGGCCTTCAAATGCCAAGTGTTGCTATGTTCTTGATTAAATCTCAAATGCACATTATTATAGATCTGAACTTCATTATTGGCAAGACAGATTGTATACGCACTTTAATTTGTTCTTTACTCTCTGATAATTACAAATGAATTGCAATCTCTGTACTGGACAATGGCAGCGTAACTAGTTCTAATTTGAAAACCATGTACTTTGTGATCAATAATACTAAGTAGCAGGGCACATCTGACTCCGTGCATACATTGAGGAGCTCATGTGACATCTGGTCCTAATCCCGCAATTGCCCCTTGGCTCTGTTCTAACCATAAGAAATGTCACAGTTTCAGCCTTTCCACAACTGATACAGCTAACCCCTTGAGGAAAGCCCTCATTTACATTTTTAGGTTCTCATGAAGAGATTAAGGCAGAGAAAGTGTTCCGTTCCTGAGATGTGGCAAGTGTCGACATGCACTGACAAACTGTCAGAATTGTTCAGTAAATGACACTTCATAACCCACACACAACAAGTAATTATAGAAATAGTTAAAAATACAGCATTTTCAATGGCAACGTAATCAAAAATGGAAATAAATACTGTTTTTGTTTTTTTTTAAATCCTTTTTAACACATCTAGTATAACTGCACATCCAACCTACTCTATGTATCTGTTAATTAGAGAGAAAAAAATGCAGATCTGCATTCTCCTTTTCAGATTCCAAAGCTGAATATGTAATTTTATTCAACTTTAACTGCCGCAGGAATGATAAAAGTGCATCAACAACCTTTATCCTGCAACAGATCAAACATTTTTTTATGCACAGATGGAAAATTTTATAACAAATAATTATGGTTTTATGAATTTCTTTAGCTTCTAAAACGTACAAATCTGACATACCTTTGTACCGGAGCAAACGCTACTACCCGTCTTACCTTGCTTTTGTCATTTAAAATCATTAGTGATTCCCAAGCATTTAACTTTAGATTTTAAAGACTTAAAATAAAATAAGTTGGTTTGAGTATTTGCTGTGTAACTATACATTGTATAATACTGGCTCAGTCAAGTCTTTGAGGCAACCAAATCATTGGGATAACATCAAACAGGAGTGCTGGGGTTTGATGTGACTGGGTTAAAATTAATGGCCAAAGATGGATTCCATATCACAATTTTAATCATGTATTTTCCAGCTCTTCTTTAATTGATAGCAACACCCTTACATCGCACATTCCAATTTTCTGCAGTCTTCTCTTTACCATGTTAGCAAGCTTTGTTTAAAAAATAATAATAAAAACCCTACAACCTACAAAAGTGTTACCACTAATTACAGTTAAGTGCATATTAGGCCTTTTCATTTTTTTTTCACTTAGCTTCTGAAATCTGTGTAAGTATTTCTGAGTATGCAAAGGTAAAAGGTGCTAGAGATGAAACCTTCATGGGGTATTGAATTCCAAATTTTAGTAGCACTAAGATGATAATTGCTTTTCAAGATCTTTCTGCTAAAATATACCATTCCCATACCCCTCTTATGATGGAGGTTTCTGTTGTTCAACCAGTATTGATCCTATTGGAAACTAGTGGTGATATCATTAAAAGGTAACTCCACTTTCGTGGGTAAAAAAATAGCAAAAAAAGAAAAAACAATATAGCGTATACAATTGCGGCATAGTTAATTTGGAGTATCCCACTATTCCCTTCTCCTATCCCTAATTTAAATAAACACAAAACAACCAAATACCCCTGTACTTAATTTTGAAGCTAAGAAGGAACTAGAAACTGTCATTATTAGCTCCCTTAGCGGTATCCCCGAGCGTGGCTCGGGGTGGATTTTCCATGCTACTATCGGTATCCCTGAGTAACGCTCGGGGTAGATGTGCAAAGCCTGCAGCGAGGGTTCCTTACCTTCTCTCGACGATCCAGCGATGATCTCCCATTGCTGTGATCGCCGCCGAGATCCCCGCTGCTCATCCGTCGGTCTGATGACTTCCTGGTTCCGTTCCCTGCAGCAGAAATGGTGCATGGGAGCGGAACTGGGAGGGAAATTCAAAAGTTGCACAAAACACACACACATAAAAAGGAGGTGATACAATGTAATCTGAAATTATATATATATATATATATATATAAAATTTCAGATTACATTGTATCACCTCCTTTTTATATATATGTATATTATATAATAAAATTATATTATTCATTAGATTATAATTCATGCGTTTGTGTTTCAAATTTATCACATCTGGGATATCTACTAGAGTCTTGTTTTGGTCAAATTTAAGTCAGTAATTACTAAGAATTGTAGGCCTATAATACATAACGCCAAATTTCCATGCACCGTTATGTACCGCTTATTAGTACCGATTTTGGTACATAATTCCTGACATAATCATACCGCCAGGGAGGTTAAAGGCTGGTAACTCAGGGAGACCCGAGAGGTGTACATCTGGCAGTTCTTATGGGGGGACAGTGCTACACATGGCTGCTGGGTGCTGATTTTGTTAACTTATGACCGATAGGTTAACAAAATCCGCACCTAGCAGCCATGTTATGAGACACACTTTGACAGTGCCAGCCAGAGCCATTATAGAGTGCCTGCTGCCTGTGAGTTATGATACTGTCCATTATGCCAGAGAGAAAGACACAGTGCAATATAGTCTATTCACAGACACCCTCAAAGCACACCTGTGTTGAAGGCTTGAAGGCACTGGCAGCCCCACAATGGGATCTACTTTCTATCTGTTCCTGCTCCTGGACACTGTAAGCTGAGTTCAGCTTCCTCTCTCTGCCTGTCACAGCCGCCTCCCGCCTCACAGCCTCTAATGTCTCACTCTCCAGTCCCCAGCTACTACTGGGTGGGGAGCGGACCTGAGCAGAGAAAGATCACTCCACTGAGGAAGGCAAGAAGATAGGCTGGCCAGGACTTGAGTTAAGGCAGAAGAACTTTTGAGCGGGAGCGGAATGGGCATGCGTCGAAACTGAAGAAATAGTCCCGTGGGGGTGTGTAATTCTGAATTTTTTTTTAATTCTGCACCGACTGTCTTTGAAATTGCCTTGGCCCTTGTTCAAATCCAATCCGGGGAAAGACTTGGTCCGGGCATAGTGTCCTCAGTCCAGGGACTGTCCCCGGAGACATCTGGTCACCCTAACCTAGCGTCACAGTGTAAAGATGCAGATAGAGTCTGTTTCAGCAGTGAAAGGGTCCCTGCACAGATGTGAGACTTATTGGGGACATGTGGGTGTTGCCCACAAAAGAGAGAGTTCTCGAAAGTGTTCTGCAAGAGATGAAAATGTTAAATTCTAGGTGCATAACTATTCAACCTATTGCTATATGTAATCTAAAGTACCCCATTCAACAACTAAGCATCTAGGTGGAGAACTTGTCATAACTTGTTTGTAATAATAATTTTGTTTGATGTACATATTTAGTTTCTATATTTCTTCAAAGACACTTTTTGACTTTATGTTTATCTAAAACACATTTCTGGCAGCAGTTCCCCTCAAAACCACCTGCAATAAATCAATCCATATTTGATAACCCATTCAATCAATATGCCACACACAAGGAAGTAGATTTTGATTGATAGTTGAATGATAGGATAGTGAAGATTATACCCCAGTACCTCTGGAGAAAGAGAGCACACATGGAGGATGGAGGAGGAGAACATTTCTCGCATCAGGTAGCAACATTGGTCATTGGGAGAGAGCTACTCTCTTCTAAGTCTGGAGTTGTGCCTTAATGGTAATTTCACATGACCGCAAACTACTGTCTAGAATTTAGGCATTAGAGTGTGCAGTTTAACAGTGTCCCTGCGAGGGCGCCTCATAACCCACCGACATGTGCCCTCATCAGGAGGATTTCCACGTATTTCCTATTTCTCTGACAACTTGTAGCACACAGAGGGTAACCAGTAAAGGAAGTGAAGATAAAGCATTCCAATGGGGAAAAGCCATTAGAAATCTGGGAGTCAGAGCAGGACCAAGGGGTAGGAAGAGGAAGAGGCTGCCTTGGCAGTTCAGCGGGAGGGGGGAACAGAAAGGAAAAACCTGCAATCTATGCTGCTAAATTGGTTCAGAACTAATGGTGGAGGGGAGGAGGTATTTTGACTTTTTCTCCTTGGGTGGTAAAGGAACATGTCCCAACCCTGCAGTTACAATGCTGCTCCATTCCACTGCAATATATGTTGTATTGCCTTCATTTTCCTTGGCTTTTTTTCCCCAGTGATAGGATAACAGGAAGGCTCCTTTCACACTGCCACAATCTGAAAGTTGCGCGACCTACAATGTGACTTTGCCAGGCAACTTCGGCACAACTTTGAAGCAACTTCAGGGAATGCCTGTGTAATATTCCTGTAACGTCAGATCCAAATCACATCAATTAAGATGAGGATCCGACTTGGAGGCGACTTCCATTAAAGTCTATGGGCACAAGTCAGATACAAGTCATTTTGAAGTAGTACAGGAACCTTTTCTAAAGTTGGAGAGACTTCAATAGTGCTAATTAAGACAGTTCTCATTAAATGACATGGGATTTCACATGTCACGCTACTTGGGGTCTCACAAGTCAGATCCCAAGTCACAGCAGTGTGAACCGAGCTGAAAGAAGGAGAAATCTTCTCAACCAAAACACCAACTGCAATAAAAAACAAAAGTTCATTCTTATTCTAGCCAAATATGTATGCTGAAAAACAAATCATTACAAACTCTGGGCATCCAGTCCCACTGCTAGTATGCCAGATACACTAATTATTCTTTACAGGCTACCAAAAAAACTTTATATAAAAAATCAATATTAGTAGTGTAGAATCAATGGTGGAATCTGTGTTGTTATCCCGGTCAGTGATTCCCTCTGCTTTTCACAAACAGCTGGATCAGACTGCATTTCTTTCCTAAAAATAATCCCATACCATACACTAATGTACTCACCCCTCCAGTTCTATCATGAGGCCATCTTTGATTGGTTGTTTCTGACTGTGTTCAACTTGCCACTCGCAGATTCTCATTACATAAAGCGATGTAAGGGCTACACTGTATCTCCACTATACTTTTCTAAAATAACTATCCATTAAAATGTAACAATGTCCCTGTAGGGCTTGCTGTGTGATGACCTCTCAGGCCACCTCTGATTACCTGCAGACAGTTACTAGGGAACAGTTCACACATCCATCCTTACTCCCAGTTGCTTGTTAGTCAATAAACAGTCCAGGGTTTTTGGTTTTATATTTATTGTGGAACTTGGATGGGAGAAGGGAATAGTGGGATACTCCAACATGAACTATATACAGTAGATAAGGAAGACTTTCACTTGGCCTCACAAGATTATTTGTGGAAGCAGTCACACTGCTTTAACCATACTGCCACTTGTATGGAAGAATTAAGTCTTCTTGCTCTCTCCAGCAGCAGATCTGTTGCAACTACCTTATCTTCAGGACACTCTCTAGCATCCCCTTGACTTACACCTGTCCACTGACTCTTCTACAGAAGGGGTGGACCTCTTAGAACAGGCACTACTAAAAAAGACTCCCTGCAGGCAGAATCAGATTCTCTCCGGTGTCTTCCTTCCAGTCAGCTCTTCAGGACATCTGAGTTCAGCTGCTCTCTGATTCCCGGCCCTAAGATCGATCACCTGAGGCCGCATGGCAACTTCTACAGAGGAGAGGCAGCCGCCCCTCCCTCCAGGACCCCGCTTTCCAGCTGAAAGACCCAGAGCACACGTGTCCTTGGCATTTATACAGTATCCCAGCATGCGCAGAGGCATTTTCCTCTGCAAATCACCAGAGCTGTACTAAATGCATGTGCACTCATTTGTCAGGTTTCCTTCCACTGTCCAATATACCTCACTATTGGACCAGTGTGAAAAACTTCAGACAAGCTGAGCTGCACCTGAGCACCATGAGCAGACCTCACTAGCAGATCCTGCTCTCTGGTAAAAAGCAAGCAATATAAATTTACCTGGCAATCTCTCTGGTAAGCAGAAAGACCTAAAAACTATACTCTCTCGTCTAGCACCTACCTAGGAGTGTGCTACAAAAATAACATGCTGTTGTATGTTAATACAATGCCTTATGTAATATTACCAAGAGTATATTTGTGTTTGACATAAAACAACACGACTGCTCCAGGCAATATTTATGTAATCTACCATTACATCATTTGTAGGTCATAATCCAATACATTTGTATTTCACTCCAGGGTCAATATACAATGCGGTTGATTTGCTAAAGGCAAAAAAAAACCTGTTCATTTTCCAAAGTAATTTTCCCCAAAGCTTAGTGAATCAGGCGAAGCTCTGCGACTTACTTCCATCATCCAATTAGGTGCAAGTACAACATATTTATTTATTTTTTTTACTGCTTTGCCCGTAATTGGGTATTCTTTACAAAGTGAAATTTCACCACATTTACTAAGCTCTGGGGAAAATTCCCTTGCAATCCTAAACTTCTCTTGTAGAGGGAACAGTTTATTTGCCTTTAGTTAATCAACCCCATTGGCATTAGATGTGTTTTTTGTTTGGAGGGAAAAAAAATGAGTTCACTAAACAGTGTATGGTGCTCAGCTAACATGACATTGTCAATTCTCTCGATAAAGTTTGGCACCTGAGTATACATTATAAAGGTCAATGCCAAAATAGCAATGCAGGGCACTAGGAAGAGCTGTGTTGTTTTCTATCTAGATGTCCCCTATGAAAGCTCTCCAATTACTTGTATACATTTGCTATTGTTTCCCTATAGCCTTCATTAGGCCATATGTAGTCTGATAGCTCACTGTACTCCCACTGAGCACTGTGCGGAAGCTTTAACCACTTAAGCCCCGGAGGATTTGGCTGCTAAAAGACCAGGGGGTTTTTTGCGATTTTTTACTGCTTGAATTTAACGGACAATTGCGCGGACGTGCGACGGTGCACCTAAACGAATTTGACGTCCTTTTTTCCCACAAACAGAGCTTTCTTTTGGTGGTATTTGATCACCTGTGCGATTTTTTGATCATGCGCTATAAACAAAAAAAGAGCGTCAATTTTGCAAAAATAACAATATTTTTCACATTTTTTTATATGAAATTCCCCCAAAAAAATGTAAAAATCAAAATTTTTTAACATTTTCGGCCAATTTGTTTTATGCTACGTATGTTTGGTAAAAAAAATCGCAAAAAGCGTATTTTGATTGGTTTGCGCAAAAGTTATCGCGTTTACTAACAAAGGGAAAGATTTTTGTCATTTTTGGTGTTTTTTTTTTTTAACGCGTAAGGGCGGCGATCTGCGATTTTTCTTTTCGGTACTGCGACATTGCGGCGGACAGATCGGACCCTTGACTGACATTTTTGACACTTTTGGGGGTACCAGTGACATTTTTGCAGTAATCAGTGCTATACATATGCACTGTTAATGCAAAAATGACACTGGCAGGGAAGGGGTTAACTTTATTGGACAGGGAGGGGTTAAGTGTGTCCTAGGGGCGTGATTCTAACTGTGTAGGGACATTCCTATTGGTGTAAAAACAAAGATCAACGGTCCTACATAGTAGAACCGTCTGATCTTCATTTTTACACCAGGGAGAATGACGGGCGGCTTGTTTACATAAGCCGCTCCGCCTTTCTCCCTTCACCGGAGCGATCGTAGTGTGACCGGCGGACATCGAGTCCGCCGGTCACACGCACTGACTTGTCTGTGAACGAGCCGTGGCGGGCGCGCGCCCACCCGCAATTGGCTCGCAAGTCAGTGACAGGCGAGTGACGTATCCATACGTCACTCTGCCTGGCCGGGGGTGACCGCCGCAGTATATAGTCGTGCGGCGGTCGGCAACCGGTTAATAAAAAATGGACACAAGTAGATTTCCAGTGCATACAATTTCTAAAAGCATCCATCGACAATAGATGCCATTGTCTAATATCTTTAGCATGGTGGTGGCAGCATCATGTAGTGGGGGTGTTTTTCAGCAGCAGGAACTGGGAGACTATTTAGGATGAAGGGAAAGATGAAAGCAGCAATGTACAGAGTCATCCTTGATTAAAACCTGCTCCACAGCACTCTGGACCTCAGACTGGGACTAAGGATCATCTTCCAACAGGACAACGACCCTATGCACACACCGGGCACTCCGATGTGTAGCACGCTTCTCCTATACCGCGGTTTTTACTCTGCATGCCTTTTTAAACAGCTTTTATGTAAGTGCAATACTTTTTCAATATAATTGCTCTGTTTGTACATATTACACTGTTGACCTGCTTTTGTCCTTCTGAGGTGGTGCCATTCCTGCCGGAGTTAGGGCTCTTTCACACGGAGCGGACCGCATTGCGATCTGCTCCGGCACTTTTTTTTTCACGGAGCGGATGACACTTGTGTCATCCGGTCCGTATGTCCGCATATCATCCCATCCGTTTGCAGATGATATACGGACATAATGTATGTCTATGGGCATTGCGGATGTCAGCGAATGACACCGCTGACATCCGATTTTGCGTCCATTCCATTTTTTAAACGGAACAAAAATAGGGTTCTGTTCCGTTCCAAAAAACGGAACAGAACTGAAAGGACGAAAATCGGATGTCAGCGGATGGTCATCTGCTAACATCCGCAATGCCATTGACATACATTATGTCCGTATATCATCAGCATAAAAATAGGATGATATACGGACATGCGGAACGCCTGTGTGAAAGGGCCCTTACAGAGGGACTTAGGCTTGCTTTTTCATCCGTACTGTCCCTGCATATAGGAGCCTGGGAGTTATTATTGGCTGGAGGAATTGAGAGGGATCCCTTTCCATACTAAGTGCATCCTGTTTTTACTGGCGTTGTTTGACCGCTCTGTAACGGGAGGGTCAGACTTTCTGGTAAGCAGTTTTGGCCGTTACTATTGGGTGATATTATGATTTTCCTACTGTGTACACTGGGGATTGGATGATCGGGATTGGCATCCTCCCTCTTTTCTCTTTTCAAGGACTTTGGGACTTTATTTATATATGAACTTTTTTAATTTGCATATATTTTTATATGTATATATCATTGGCGCTGTTTTTATTTTATTATGACCCTATGCACACAGCCAAGATAACAAAGGAGTGGCTATGAGACAACTCTGTGAATGTCCTCGAGTGGCCCAGCCAGAGCCTAGACTTGAACCCGATTGAACATCTCTGGAGAGATCTGAAAATGGCTGTGCACCAACGCTCCCCATCCAACCTGATGAAGCTTGAGAGGTCCGGCAAGGAAGAATGGGAGAAACTGCCCAAAAATAGATGTGCCAAGCTTGTAGCATCATACTCAAAAATATTTGAGGCTGTGATTGGTGCCAAAGGTGCTTCAACAAAGTATTGCGTAAAGGCTGTGAATACTTATGTACATGGGTTTTCTTTTCGTTTTTCATTTTTAATAAATTTACAAAGATTTCAAACAAACTTCTTTCACATTGTAATTATGGGGTATTGCTTGTAAAGTTTTAAGGAAAATAATGAATTAAATCAATTTTGAATAAGGCTATAATATAACAACATGTGGAAAAAGAGAAGCGCTGTGAATACTTTCCAGATGTACTGTAGTAGCTTAGGCTGTTCCACCAGTTGCTTCTTCTGTCCACAGGACAGAAACACCTCTGTATAGCTTGTCATGTCATAATAAGTCATTTAACTAGTGGTCAGTGACATTTTTTAGAAATACACTGCAGAAAATGTTGTATTCAGACTGACAGGGGCACAGTTTGCCTTTTGAGATGCTTCTATTTTTAACCTGGCATTTCTCTCATTCACGTGGCTGCCCCATTAAATAAATCCATATAGATGTTGGAACCTATATTTTTTTAAATGGGCCCTATCTAAAAACACCAAAATCACAGCCAGATGAGTTTACGGTTTTAAAACAACCTTGCTGATCCCACTGAATTTTGCAGACAAATATTTAATACTGAGAGGGAGGTTGCACAGACCATTATTCTGCAATCACACACTGAAACCCTGTGAGGAGGCTACTAAATCTGGCCAGAAAGTCTGTATAAAAACCCTGTCCTGAAATGTCCTGAATAGGATTAGTAATTACAGGTACATTTAATAGTTGCTTGGAATATTCTCTGCTATGAAAGTACACAGGCACCTGGCTTAGATCGGCATGCAACGGTGCATTAATCATTTTCAAGAACTCATGTTGACTGTTCTGCTTTAAATAGTGTTTTGTTCTTTTATATCACAGTGCCTGGCTTGGCAATCATTTATATATGGCTTGCATATTTGCCTAAAAATTAAAAATCTAGTCCATGTACAATTTCTGTTGCTATATCCATTGCTATTAATCTGTTCTTCACAAACAAAGCTGGTATTACCAGCAGACAATCAGCCTTTGTGTGCATTTCTATAGGTTTTCTTCGTTGTAATCATTCTTTTGTTATACAGTGTCACATTTCTAATAATAGCAATATAATCATGATTAGGGTATTACAGATACATACACCCAATACTTCATTCTGCCAAAACGGATTGCCTATACCACTAACTCTGAACAAATAACGCATGACACCAATCTGGAGAAAATTTGGCCTGGTAGGCCATTTTATTAACCACTTGCCGACCGCCCGCCTCATATATACTGCAGAAGGCTGGCTCGGCTGCGCGAATCGATGTATGGGTACGTCAGTTCGCAAGAGTGGTGCTGGAGTGGCGCTCCCGCCCCAACTAGGCAGCAGGGATGCCAATCCATGGGAACAGCGGCCGTGACTGCCGCCGTGCACCCACAATCGTTTCCCGATGTGAGAGGAGGACGGTCAGCTGTTGTAAACACAGCTGACCGTTGTTCTCTCTGAAATGGTCACAGAGCGCCTGTTATCCTTCTATATAGTATCACAGGTCTCTATGGTAATTTCACAAGCCAATCCCCCATACAGTTAGAAAACATTCCCCTAGGCTCATACTTAACCCTTTGATCACCACTGTGTTAACCACTTCCCTGACAATCTCATTACAGTAACAGTGCATAATTTTAGCACTGATTTCTGTAATAATGTCACTGGTCCCCCCAAAAGTGTCAAAAATGTCAGTTGGGGGTCCGATCTGCCTGCAGAATCGCAGATCCCCGCCATAACTAGTAAAAAATAAATAAATAAAAATTACATAAATCTTTCCCCTAGTTTGTAGACGCGATAACTTTTGCGCAAATTGCGATATTTTTTTACCAAAAATATGTAGCAGAATACAAATAGGCCTAAAAAGGATGAAACATTTTGATTTTTAAATTTCTTTGGGAGAATGCTATATAGCAGAATGTGAAAAATACTGTTTTTTTTTTCCAGAAATCTTTTTTTGTTTATAGCGCAAAAAATAAAAAAAAATCGCACAGGTGATCAAATACCACCAAAAGAAAGCTCTATTTGTGGGGAAAAAAAGGACATCAATTTTATTTCAGTACAGCATCGCACAACCACGCAATTGTCCATTAAAATAACGCAGTGCCGAATCGCAAAAAATTGCCTGATCATTAATGGGGCAAATCCTTCCGGTCCAGAACTGGTTAACAAATGAACAAAATAAACATTTTCTTAAAACAGAAACAATACATAATCCAGTACCTGTAACATAATGGTTGCTGGTCTTGGGAGCCACCAAAAACCAAATAAAAATAGTGTATCAGCGTTAATACTTAAGGGTCCCCAGCGACACACCACCGGCTCGAGGACAAACACACTTCACCACAGATACCTCATTGTTACCACTTCCCCGTTAATTCTCCATTAACTGGGATCCACTACAGGGCTACATACCTAAGATGGGTCACCCTATGAACTTTTCCATGAATGTTAACGCCTCCAAGGATCCCAACCGCCACAGCGCACAGGTGTAAAGCCTTACACCTGTGGGCCCCTCCACAAACGCAACGCTCTTTGAACACCATCTTGAATGCCAAGAAACCACAAATCTGTCCCTATAGCATTCAAGTGGACCCCATCAGTCCGCAGATACTGCCAGGTATCCACCTCCAGATCCTAATGCCTAACCACAAAACCCCCATTACGCATCACAAAATGACTAACTTCTTTGTTGACCTTGATGCATGCCTTGTTCAGCTTCTCGACCTACCTCACAAAATGCCAAGAAGTGCGGCCAATCACTGACCAAACCCCTATCATGTCTGGGAAGGTTGTGCGCAGTCTAAGGAAATCAAATTTAATGCCATGGATGAGTTGACGCATTGACCGAACGCCTAGGTCATTGTCCCCCGCGTGCAGCACCAATATGACTGGTGCCTTATAAAGCTGGGCGAAGCAATGCACTTCTGAAAGGACCCTGCACCATAGCAACCCAGAACACCTATCCACCTAATTGTGGCCTCTAACCTAGGAAAACCCAGTTGCTGCCCATTGTGTCGAACATCTGCCCACTTAGCCCCCAAAACACAAAAGGGTGCCCTAGGATCCACACTAGGCAAGCAGCAGCATTTGTAAAAGAAAAATAGCAAAAAAAATATGTCAGAAAATGAACTACCCACAATATAACTACCAACAGGACAGGCAAAAACAACCTAGTAGGCGTACTAGAGCAAGTCAGGATGCACATACAACCTAAAGCTGTTGGATTCTCATCTTCAGTACTGATTCATCCATACCCCATTGAGTAGCTTCAGTAGCCGCCCTGATGCGGAAGGAGTGAGAGGAGTAAATCCGAGCATCATAACCTAGATCTAACAGACAACGCCTAAATACGATTACAAACTGAAATTTAGACAGAGCCGATCCGTCCTGACAGACCCTCCCTGCAGCGGGCATAACCGCCCAAATTCCTCCACGACTGGCACTGGGCAAATGGGGAACCCCGCACTAGGTAAAGACGCAAATATGAACCTCTGCCTGCTTATCAGTTTTGAAATGCCAAAGGAATATAACCATGGCAGAATTGGAACAATTTACCTCACTGGGCTGTAGCCCACCTTGCACTGCTTTAGAAGAACTCACTAATTCACTGATCCAGAAAGCTCCATAAAATGCCAGCACAAAAGTGACTCATACGCCAAGGCGCATATGAAACTCACCTGAACTAACAGCTCCTGAAGTATACCATACTGACGGCGTGCAGCAGTTTGTCCTCAGGCAGGCGACATTCCATGGCAAGAGTATCAATAACTATCCCCAAAAACTGGATGGTCTCTGTCAGGCCCTCAGTCTTATCTGCAGCCAATGGAATACCGAAACGCTCAGCAACATATTGAATCATGGCCAGCAAAATGCCACACAAGTTGGATGAAGGGGGGCCCACGCACAAGAAGTCGTCCAAATAATTGATAATAGAATTGACCCCCGACACCTCCCTGACCACCCATTAAACAAAAGAGCTGAACATTTCGAAAAATGCACAAGAGATTGAGCAACCCATGGGTAAACAGGGGTCAACATAAAACAAGTCCAACCACCTGCAACCCAAGAGGTGAAAACTCTGTGAATTCACCAGCAGCAACCGAAAAGCCGCCTCAATGTCCGTCTTAGCAAGGAGGGCGCCTCGCCCGTAGTACCGTACCCAAAAGATGACCACGTCAAATGAGGTGTAAGACACCTCACATGCCTCCAGATCGATTCCATCATTGACCGAACCACCCTTGGGAAAGGACAAATGATGGATAAATGATACTTGTGAGGGTCCTTTTTGGGAACCAAGCCCAAAGGGGAAACTACTAGATTGTCAGGGGGGGGGGGGGTGAATGACCGGCCCCACCATGCTTCCCAAAGCTGCTTCTTTGGCTAGTTTGTCCAAACCACTTCAGGATGCACCCTGGTGGATGCAAGTTATCTACCATTGGGGGAATTTTGGCCAGAGAACATGGAATAACAAAACCAACAGTAAACCCAGACTCCAACAACCAGACACCTGCCTGATCCAGATACCTTTTTAGGAAAGGCAGCATCCTTTTCACCTTCACCGGCATTATCCCTTTTATTCACAGTATCTCTGGGACCGCCTCTGCCCTGCTTAAAGCAACAAGAGAGGGGGCGGGCATCCCGAGCAATCATGCTTAATGTGACACGCGGAACCAAATCCATGTGTTTCTTCATTAAATTTCCACCAGGACCCCGGACACTTTGCCGCCAACTGCCCTGGGGTGTTTGGACTACTGGCCCCGCTCAGAAAAAAGGATGAAGAAGAACTGCTTGTCATAACGAAGCCATGTGATCCCACTATACTTTCTGTAGGCTTCACTGATAGCATCCAAATAGCAAAAGAGAGCCGAATAGTTCTCTGGATGCTTTTCCCCAATTACTTGTCCTGAGGCTTTCCCCAGTTACTTGTCCTGAGGCTTCAGTCTATCCAAGTTGAATTTTTCCAAAGGGAGTAATGTAAATATTTCTATGTACTCGTCTTTTCAAATCTTTTCCCGCACTTCCAGCTTGAAATGCTCCCCCAAGGGGCCCCCAAAGTACACATATACTTCACATTTTGTGGAATCCGCCAGGTGGATCTCGTCAGCAGACTTACCTCCACTCCTGGGGTCTTTTGCCTTGTCCCCTGCCATCAGTGAAGTCGATGGAGTCCCTGGTGACGAAACCTGTCCTGTAAACCGAAGAGGAACCTGCGTTGGGCATCACTGGAAAGTGAACTTGTGGCTGCCCCAGGCACCCAAGCTGCCACCAGTGTAGCTACTGCAAGGAAGCCTGCATCAAAATGCTGCACCAGAGACTGCAAACCAGTCACCAAATCCTGCATGCCTAAAGCTGCACCAGACACAGCGGACCCTGGTTCTGCTATGGGAGGAGCAGGGGATGCAGTAGCCACTAAAGGAAAGCCCCCTAAAGTAGCCCCCCCACCCCCACACAATCCCAAATCCAACACAGTATTTAAGGCAGACTGCAATGAAGTACAAGTAAGGGACTCACCAGACTGACCAGGGCAAAGCCCCTCAGTCGCAGATCCCGACTCCACCACTGACGAGGTTCCTGAGACTTCCCCATCCTCTGAGCTGGACAGCTTCCCTTCCGGTCGGTCTGGAGATGCATCTTCCCAGCCATCCTGGGGAGCGCTGGGTGGCACAGAGGGACCAGGCCGTGTGCCAGCTGTGCCCCGCTGGCGTGAAGGGCTCAACCAACCACCGGATGTCCTGAGCCTCTTCGTGCTTGATTGCTGGCACCTGCCCTGGAAAACTCTGTCTGCCGGGGACACCACTTGGATGTGCATGCACAGAGCAGGCCCGCCGGCCACTCTATCCGACTGGCCAGTGCCCGCAGCTGACACTCTTCCCCCGCCAGGCTGTCCGGCTAGTCAGAGCCTCACTGGCAGGGACAGCCACACCACCGGAACTCCCGCGATGGACAGGCAGGGGCGAGGACATGGGTGAGTGGCCTGCCTGCATGAGCTCCGCAAGCGATGGGGATTCCTCCCAGGACACAGCAAACTCCTGCTGTTGCCGGCATTCCTGGAGGGTGCACACATGGGCTCCCACTGTGGTGCAAAGTTCTTGGGGACACTGGAGGACTGAAACGCTCCAGAGGCCGAGCGCGCATTACAGGTAGTTCCTTCCCCTCTGCAGAGGTCTCCCCCCCCAGCAAGGAGGAGACCTATTGGTGAAGCCGGGCTGTACCTTGGGAGGCGGCAGCCACCTGGAGCTGTCCCAGGGTGCAGTCCAGACTGCCCGTGGGAATAAACTGGCTCAGCTGGCACTGCAGAAAGGGGTGAGGATTCCTGCTTGTCTGTCTTCCAAACAGGAGTCTGTCGCACTTTCTGCTCTAACCCCTTTGCATCTCCCCATCCACAGCTCCGCCTATCCCTCCTTGACCAATCCTGGTAAGTGTCCTCCAAATGATCCCCTGCTAATTAACCCCTGTTGTCCTGAATGTCCTGTAAACCCCCTCATGAGGCCCTGTGCCTACTTTTATTTTATTTTTTTTGCTTCTGGCCTGTCTATATAGCCACATTTGTGTATTATATCACTGCTGGTAACATTCATTACGCTGCTAGCCTAGATCAACTGCTATCGAATGGTTAGGTAACATAGTGAGCCTCTTTAGAATTCCCCGTAAAGCTTGACCAGAGGAAAAGCAACGTGCTGAATGTATTGATCTATATACAGACAGCCATGTTATTTTTTGCAGTATTCTTAAAGCAAAACTTTACCCATAATAACTTGATTAAAAATAATGTTCTTTAGCAAGGAACATACATCCCACATTAATAATTATACTACCAAAATTAGTGAGTGCTGTAAATTGCCTCCAGCATGGCTCCTGTTTCTTCTTCCTGGAGGCTGCCATTTTGCTGAAGTCCAGAGCCCGAGGACAGCAGTATATCATAATGTGGAACTAAACCCATTGATTTAACAGTTAAAAAAAACAGTTACATTCCTGGAATGCTGGGATTGCTAACTGTCACATTTGCTTGTTTCTTAAACCAAGCTGTCAAACCATCAAATGGCTGGTGTCAAAACTGATCACATGTGCAGCACTATGGCAGCTGCAGATCAAACAGAAGCAGCTTCCTTGGCTGTAAAGGATAGGCGGATTTCATTTCACTTGAAGGCTGTCAGCAGATTGGCCTCTACAAATTTGCCAGTGCCTAAAAATGCCCAAAATATAGAGACCAATTGAGCATGCGCAGAACAGGGTGAGACAGTGTATTACTAGATTTTATACAGTATAGGCGCCTATTTTTAATTTTTTACATAGCTATACTTGCAAAAGTGCCACTATGAAGTGATCTAGCAGGACTTAATTTTCTGATTAAAGTTTCACCTTTAAGATATAACTGTTAATTCTTATATAGATGCATGAAGACTGTTCTAATGTCCTTCATACACACAATTCTGTTTAAAAACTGCTGATAAGAGAAACGTGTAATATTTTCTTTGCCGTACATGCAACATCTGTGCATAGTGCCAGAGAAGGAGAAGTACAGCAAAAAAAGTATGGGACATGTTAGTAACGAAAAGCATAAAACGCTATCTCTCTCTATTAGGCCTCATGCACACTGAATTTTATAAAAATGCCAGTAGCATTGCCATGTTAAAAAAATGAGTCTTTGTGCTTTTTTTCCACTTTTTAGCATTAGCTTTTTGCCACATTTTTTTGCGTTTATAGCAAGAAAAAAACAAGCTATGGGATCAAAAACATTCAAAAACCCCAGTTAGCAACATTTTACCAGCATTAGAGCATTTTTTCAGCTCAAAAACTCCTCTTAAAGCCCACTAGTTCTGGGGGGGGGGGGGGGGGGGGTTCCAGCCAGAAAACGCCCCCTGCCAAAAAACGCTGATAACGGCCTATGTGTGTATGGACACATAGGATAACATGCTGGGGAGTTTACTGGCTGCAGAAAAAAATGACAGAAGCCAAAAACAGCCGCTGTAAAAACGTCCAGCGTGCAGGATGCCATAAACTCTGCACAGCTCGAAACCCAGCCCGCGGTTTATAGTCCGTTGTTTCAAATTTTGTTGAGAAATAAGCATTTTTTATACAACTACACCTGCAACTGGTAAATGGTAAATTGTCTGGTTTTTAATGTAATGTAATGTAATATTATGAGAATGCTCGATGATACCAGAGCTTTGTTCTAGAGAGTTGGCATATTTATCAGAGTGTTCCAGTGTTACCAGAAAGTCTATTTTAAAATATGAATGTTACCAGACAGAATTCTATGAGAATTGCAGGTTATTAAATTAAATCTTTGAGAGTTGCACATTAAAGCAAGAAGGGTCCGGTATTTTTTTAAAGATATTGCTGTTACTGAGAGTGTTTAAATGTACCAGAGTGTCCTATGATACCAGAAAGAGCTGTCATGTTACCAGATTTTCTTCTGATAAAAAGAAAGAGCTGTTGTGTTACACAAGACACTGCGGGTTAATTTACTAAAACTGGAGGGTGCAAAATCTGGTGTAGCTGTGCATAGAAACCAATCGGCTTCCAGGTTTTATTGTCAAAGCTGTCAACTGCACCAGATTTTGCACTCTACAGTTTTAGTAAATCTACATCTGCGTTGTGTTACTAGAGTTTCTTATGATACCAGAAAAAGCTGCAATGTTACCAGAGTATCTTCAGATATCAGAAAGAGCCATCATGTTACCAGAGCGTCTTATGTTACAATTAAGAGCTGCCATGTTACCAAGCATTTTATGGTACCAATGTAGCCCTCTTTTGGGGAAGGAGGAGGGTTATGAAAAATGACCCTCTCCAAACAGGATAATGCTCTAAACCTGTAGATACAGTAAATAAGAGAACTAGACAGAGCCTAACTGAACAGAGGGCATTCCCTTCCTGGTAAATTAACCAGTAATCTGATCAAAATAATTGGAAGCAAAAAGAACTACCGCAACCAGCATAAAAAAGTACCATAAGTATATAGATTCACACCAGTATGGAAATAATACAAGCTTTATATAAGAAAAGATTAATACCAGTGCAAACATCTAATGTACAAACAGGTGTTATCAGCAAAGGAGCAAGCAAGAGTCCTCGTGGAATTGTGCACATATACGCTGGTATATATAGTTATTAATAGCTATATATATATATATATATATATATATATATATATATATATATATATATATATATATATACAGTGCCTTGTGAAAGTATTCGGCCCCCTTGAACTTTGCAACCTTTTGCCACATTTCAGACTTCAAACATTAAGATATAAAACCATAATTTTTTGTGAAGAATCAACAACAAGTGGGACACAATCATGAAGTGAAACTAAATTTATTGGATATTTTAAACTTTTTTAACAAATAAAAAACTGAAAAATTGGTCGTGCAAAATTATTCAGCCCCTTTACTTTCAGTGCAGCAAACTCTCTCCAGAAGTTCAGTGAGGATCTCTGAATGATCCAATGTTGACCTAAATGACTAATTATGATAAATAGAATCCACCTGTGTGTAATCAAGTCTTCGTATAAATGCACCTGCACTGTGATAGTCTCAGAGGTCCGTTTAAAGCGCAGAGAGCATCATGAAGAACAAGGAACACACTAGGCAGGTCCGAGATACTGTTGTGGAGAAGTTTAAAGCCGGATTTGGATACAAAAAGATTTCCCAAGCTTTAAACATCCCAAGGAGCACTGTGCAAGCGATAATATTGAAATGGAAGAAGTATCAGACCACAGCAAATCTACGAAGACCTGGCCTTCCCTCTAAACTTTCAGCTCATACAAGGAGAAGACTGATCAGAGATGCAGCCAAGAGGCCCCTGATCACTCTGGATGAACTGCAGAGATCTACAGCTGAGGTGGGAGACTCTGTCCATAGGACAACAATCAGTCGTATACTGCACAAATCTGGCCTTTATGGAAGAGCGGCAAGAAGAAAGCCATTTCTTAAAGATATCCATAAAAAGTGTTGTTTAAAGTTTGCCACAAGCCATCTGGGAGACACACCAAACATGTGGAAGAAGGTGCTCTGGTCAGATGAAGCCAAAATCGAACTTTTTGGCAACAATGCAAAACGTTATGTTTGGCGTAAAAGCAACACAGCTCATCACCCTGAACACACCATCCCCACTGTCAAACATGGTGGTGGCAGCATCATGGTTTGGGCCTGCTTTTCTTCAGCAGGGACAGGGAAGATGGTTAAAATTGATGGGAAGATGGATGGAGCCAAATACAGGACCATTCTGGAAGAAAACCTGATGGAGTCTGCAAAAGACCTGAGACTGGGACGGAGATTTGTTTTCCAACAAGACAATGATCCAAAACATAAAGCAAAATCTACAATGGAATGGTTCACAAATAAACATATCCAGGTGTTAGAATGGCCAAGTCAAAGTCCAGACCCGAATCCAATTGAGAATCTGTGGAAAGAACTGAAAACTGCTGTTCACAAACGCTCTCCATCCAACCTCACTGAGCTCGAGCTGTTTTGCAAGGAGGAATGGGCAAAAATTTCAGTCTCTCGATGTGCAAACTGATAGAGACATACCCCAAGCGACTTACAGCTGTAATCACAGCATAAGGTGGTGCTACAAAGTATTAACTTAAGGGGGCTGAATCATTTTGCACGCCCAATTTTTCATTTTTTTATTTGTTAAAAAAGTTTGAAATATCCAATAAATTTTGTTTCACTTCATGATTGTGTCCCACTTGTTGTTGATTCTTCACAAAAAAATTACAGTTTTATATCTTTATGTTTGAAGTCTGAAATGTGGCAAAAAGTCGCAAAGTTCAAGGGGGCCGAATACTTTCGCAGGGCACTGTATATATATATATATATATATATATATATATATATAGTTATAGTTATTAATAGTTATACCTCCAAGTGAAGGTTGCAGCAAAGTCCATTTGCAGGGGCCCCTGAGGATGATCACGATGCTGCGTCCATCCTTGTGTTGAAGACCTGAAGACAAGAGCTGCGATGAGGGGAGACCTTCCACCCATTGTCCAAACTTCCAGGAACGCAGCTTCTTACAATCAGAAACTGTGGTACTGCACGGGAGCTCAGAGTCAGTCTATTGATTCTGCACTTTAGTGCCTACCTAATAGTATCTAAAGTGACATACAACCGGATCTCTAACTTCTAAATCAGCAATCGGATACCTAACTTGGTTCTAGCCTATGCTGGTTATTAAGCCTTAAGCTAAAACTAAGTATAGAATTCCAGACCAGAAGGGACAGGGTTAACTAAAATAAAAGGAGCTGCATACAAACGCTATTGCAATAAACAGGTTAACCTACTAATATGCTGGAAGGTGATCACTACACACATACAGTAGCAGAGATCTAATTATCTGGCACTGTGCATGTGAGATAACAACAATAGAATAGAAATGCTCCTGTAATTTGACTATATATATATATATATATATATATATATATATATATATATATATATATATATATATGTATATATACATACTAAACATAGGAGCACTTGCCTAATGATCCCTTCTGATCTGATTTTAGCAGCCTGGACAGTACATGTGGCTGAGGCGTTCTCTCTTTCTCCACTTCCTGTTTTTGGGTTTTTTTTAAAGCCGGCTTCTAAGAGACAGGAAGTGCTAAAACATATTTATACATAGCATTGGGATGTTACCAGCTAACATTAGAGCACAGCAGATTCCAAAAAAGCTGTCATTTTATCAGAGTTCTCTAATATCTGAAAGATCGGTCATGTTACCAAAGTGTCTTATGATACCAGAAATAGGTGTTATGTTACCAGAGTGTCTTCTAATACCAGAAAGAGCTGTGTGTAAATTTTTCCAAGGACAGCGCTGTAAGAGTTGCACATTACTAGAGAAACTATAGCGACAAACTTTAGCATACCTTGTTGAACACAGAATGCTTTAGGTTTCTGGACAGTTGGCACCGACATCGATTTGTTTTACCATTTTTCTGTGTACAAAATGTTCAGTTCTCTAAAGATTTTATATGTAAAAGTAGACAGTAGAGAATGATGGTATTTTCTGCCTTTAACTATTTTTGTTTTCCATCGCACCACAATGCACATTATGTGGTTGACAGCTTTTGCACAGTTCTTTGAGAAGTCATTGTCAAAGAATGGCATCCCAATGCACATAGGGTTTTAATGTCCATTACTGTGACCTAATATTTCAAATGGGCCCTAAGTTGAAAAATACATTTTTCTAGTCTCTGTACATTTCTTGTTTTTATAGCCATTGGTAAAAATAAAATATATCACAGTGCATTTATATATGAATGGTATATTTGCCTACAAATCTTGTCTCTGTATATTTCCTGGTATTATACCCATAGCTAATAATATGTTGTTCGCAGACAAAGATGGTATTACAAGCAGAAACATCCTGTGTATGCGTTTCTAGGATTTTTTTTTTTTTGCTGTAATCATTCTTTTGTTATACAGTGTCACATTTCTAATAATAGCAACATAATCAATATAGCCACATTAGTGTATTATATCACTGCTGGTACCATTCATTATGCTGTTAGCTTAGACTCACCACTAGCAAACAGTTAGGTAACCTAGTGAGTCTTTTTAGAATTCTCTTTAAAGTTTTACCAGACTAAAAGCACTGTGCTGAATGTATTGATCTATAAACATAGAGCCTTGTTATTATTTGTGCAGTATTCTTCAGATATGACTGTTATTTCCTTATGCAGGTACATGAAGACTGTTCCAAAGTCCTCCATATGAATTTTTCTGTTTGAAAACCGCTGTTCATCTTTTTATTTTTTTTTTTTTAATCCCTTGAACACTAAGCCTTTTTCTGACACTTGTTGCTTACAAGATTAAAAACCTGTATTTTATGATAGAGAATTACTTAGAACCCCCAAAAATTTTATATATATACATATATATATATATATATACACAGTGGGGATCGAAAGTTTGGGCACCCCAGGTAAAAGTTTGTATTAATGTGCATAAAGAAGCCAAGGAAAGATGGAAAAATCTCCAAAAAGCATCAAATTACAGATTAGACATTCTTATAATATGTCAACAAAAGTTAGATTTTATTTCCATCATTTACACTTAATTTAATCATTTACAAAATAACAGAAAACAAAAAAAATGGTGTCTGCAAAAGTTTGGGCACCCTGCAGAGTTAATATCTTGTACTGCCCCCTTTGGCAAGTATCACAGCTTGTAAACGCTTTTTGTAGCCAGCCAAGAGTCTTTCAATTCTTGTTTGAGGTATCTTTGCCCATTCTTCCTTACAAAAGTCTTCCAGTTCTTTGAGATTTCTGGGCTGTCTGTCACGCACTGCTCTTTTAAGGTCTAGCCATAGATTTTCAATTATGTTGAGGTCAGGAGATTGTGAAGGCCATGGCAAAACCTTCAGTTTACGCCTATTGATGTAATCCCCTGTGGATTTTGAGGTGTGTTTAGGATCATTATCCATTTGTAGACGCCATCCTCTCTTTAACTTCAGCTTTTTCACAGATGGCATCAAGTTACCATCCAAAATTTGCTGAAATGTTATTGAATTAATTTTTCCTTCTACTCGTGAGATGTTCCCTGTGCCACTGGCTGCAATACAACCCCAAATCATGATTGATCAACCCCCATGCTTAACAGTTGGACAGAGGTTCTTTTCATTAAATTCTGTGCCCCTTCTTCTCCAAACGTACCTTTGCTCATTCCGGCCAAAAAGTTAAATTTTAACCTCATCGGTCCACAGAACTTGTTTCCAAAATGCATCAGGCTTGTCTATATGTTCATTTGCAAAGTTCAAACGCTGATTTTTGTGGTGTGGATGTAGAAGAGGTTTTCTTCTGATGACTCTTCCATGAAGACCATATTTGTACAAGTATCTCTTTATAGTGGAATAGTGTACCACAACTCCAGTGTCTGCCAGATCTTTCTGGAGGGATCGTGCAATCAAACCTGGGTTTTGAATTGTTTTTCTCACAATCCTGCGAGCTGTTCTGTCTGATATTTTTCTTGGTCTTCCAGATCTTGCTTTAACTTCCACTGTTCCTGATGACTGCCATTTCTTAATTACATTCCGAACAGAGGATATTGACATCTGAAAACCCTTTGCTATCTTCTTATAGCCTTCTCCAGCTTTGTGAGCTTCAAATATTTTCAGTTTCAGTTTTCTAGACAACTGCTTAGAAGATACCATGGTGCTGATTGTTGGGGCAAGGTCAGATGAGTCTGGGCATTTAAAACCTTTGAGATTGACATCACCTGGTCTTCCCAGACGATGATTGAGAACAATCCATGACAGTGGCAGGTCTCAGCCTTGCAAAGGGGCAGTGCATGCTATAAATTCTGCAGGGTGCCCAAACTTTTGCAGACGCCATTTTTTTGTTTTCTATAATTTTGAAAGTGTCAATGATGGAAATAAAATCTAACTTTTGTTGACATATTATAAGAATGTCTAATCTGTAATTTGATGCTTTTGGAGATTTTTCCATCTTTCCTTGGCTTCTTTATGCACATTAATACAAATTTTTACCTGGGGTGCCCAAACTTTTGATCCCCACTGTATATATATCTCTTTAGCAGAGACCCTAGAGAATAAAATGGAGGTTGTTGCAATATTTTATGTCACACTTTATTTGTGCAGCAGCCTTTCAAACACAATTTTGGGGAAAAAATACACTTTCATGAATTAAAACAAAACAGAAAATTTAGCCCAATATTTTTGTATAATGTGAAAGATGATATTATATGATGCTTTAAAATTGCTCACACGACAAACTACGGTACCTAACTCTCTAATCTCTATAAAAGACTCTTTGAACATTTTTTAAATGGTTTCTAGTTTAGAGTTACAGGGGAGGTCTATTGCTATTGCTTCCACTCTAACAATCATCGTGATACCTCACATGTGTGGTTTGAACATTTGCATGTGTGACTTACATATGCGTTTGCTTCTGCGTGCGAGCACGGAGGGATGGGGAGTTCAAATAAATTTTTTTCTTATTCATTTATTTTTATTTATTTTACACTGTCTCTTTCTTTTTTTTTTTTTTTTTTTGCTGTTACAAGGAATGTAAACATCCCTTGTGACAGCAATAGTCATGTGTCAGGTACGTTTTTGGAGGGATCTGGGGTCTATAACCCCAGATCCCTCCTTTGCCCTTAAAAGCATTCAATCACTAAGTATGGCTCTTTTGAATACTGACATTTTTTTTTAATATGGTGCCTTTAAGGCTCCAGTAAACCGGAAGTGATGTCATGACATTGCTTACAGGTTATTAGATCCAAGACCCCATCAAAGCCAATTACGGCTTTGTTCGCATCTCCAGCCAGCCGATAGACGTGCCAGCTGGTCGCTCAGGCCTCCAAGTGGGATGCAAGAGCCTGGGCGAGCAGTGCAAAGGGGGAAGTCTCCTCCCACTGTTTGTAATAACAGCCAAGTGGCTGAATAGCCACATTGGTTGTTATTACGAGAAAGCTGACTGTCGGCTCTAAAAATCGCCAAAAATGCCAAGCTCACATCATCATTGGAATGACAGATACAGAAAAAACGAGGGGCATCCCACCTTCTGCACCATGATCTTCGGAGGTAGACCTAAAATATGGTACTTCAAAGCAAAAAACTATCCAGCACTAAGTCTTGCTACTCCAAGTCTGGATTAGCAAGCCATCCTCCCATACTTTCTCATTCTCTCTAATGTACGGACCCTATATCACTTCATCAAGCATACCCAGGATACATTGTTTGGGGTATATAGGAATAATAATCTGGAATGTGTTATTAAGTGTAGTAACAAAAGTTTCCCAATATCAATGAATCTTTGGACATCACCAAAGCAATTGTAAAAGATCTCCCCTATTTTTACCACACTGCACACAGCACAGATGGGGTTTGGGCGAAGGCTTATAGAGTGTAGCTTTAGTGGGGCCAATATACTCTCAATAGGATAAATAACTGGGATAGTCTCTGTAAGACTTTCAGGGAGCACAAACCTCCATAATCTAGGGCTGCTTCCCACTGGTCCCCCCGAGATATCGTTCACATCCCCCTCATGCTGGGCCTGGGAAAATTGCTGTTCACTTTTTCCCTACATGGAACTCCTGTGTAGCCTGAGAAGCAATACATTAAGGAATGTATGGGGCAAATGCATAATGAAGAGCAAATAATGCTATCTGCTCTCTGTTAAGCTCTGCGCATGGCTTACATTTTACAGGCCATTCATAAAATGCAGGCTACTGTGTGGAGCTGGTGGTGCCCCAAGGAGTTCTCTCTGCTTAAAGTAGAGGACAGAGGGTCATGTGACTTTGACAGGTCATGTAACCCTCTTTGCTGCTTTTTTTACTCCCTCTTCCCTTCATTCACTTTTTGATGTCCTCCATTGGCTTTAGACTGTTGAAGCCAAATCTTTGCTAGTGATAAAGTTACAAAGGAGGTTCACAGGTACACTATATTGTCAAAAGTGTTGGAACACCTGCCTTTATACGCACATGAACTTTAATGGCATCCCAGTCTTAGTCCGTAGGGTTCAATATTGAGTTGGCCCATCCTTTGCAGCTACAACAGCTTCAACTTCTCTGGGAAGGCTGTCCACAAGGTTTAGGAGTGTGTCTAAGGGAATGTTTGACAATTTTTCTAGAAGCCTTTTTGTGAGGTCAGACACTGATGTTGGACAAGAAGGCCTGACTCGCAGTCTCCACTCTAATTAATCCCAAAGGTATTATTTTGGGTTGAGTTCAGGATTCTGCGCAGGCCAGTGAAGTTCCTCCACCCCAAACTCCCTCTTCCATGTCTTTATGGACCTTGCTTTGTGCACTGGAGCGCAGTCATGTTGGAACAGGAAGGGGCCATCCCCAAACTGTTCCCACAAAGTTGGGAGCATGAAATTGTCCAAAATGTCTTGGTTTGCTGACACCTTAAGAGTTCCCTTCACTGGGGCCATGCCCAACCGCTGAAAAACAACCCCACACCATAATCCCCCCTCCACAAAATGATTTGGATCAGTGCACAAAGCAATATCCATCAAGACATGGATGAGCGAGTTTGGGGAGGAGGAACTTGACTGGCCTGCAAAGAGTCCTGACCTCAACCTGATAGAACGCCTTTGGGGTGAATTAGTGCAGAGACTGCAAGCCAGGCCTTCTCCTCCAACATCTGTACCTGAACTCACAAATGCGCTCCTGGAAGAATGGTCAAACGTTCCCATAGACACACTCCTAAACCTTGTGGACAGCCTTTCCAAAAGAGCTGAAGCTGTTATAGCTGCAAAGGTTGGGCCAACTCAATATTGAACCCTACGGACTAAGACTGGGATGTCATTAAAGTTCATGTGTGTAAAGGCAGGCGTCCCAATACTTTTGACAATATAGTGTAGGTGCAGATGAGCAGATGACAGTTCTGCTACTCATTAACACAAAAACTATTTCAGAAAATTCAAATTGAAATGAAAACATTAACCCCACTACAAACTGAGATAAATATTTAAAATGCATGGCCCACATGCTACCAGTCGTTGCTGCTGCAGTAGTGCACCAGGTTTGCACACCATTTAATATCAGTTTTCTCTTTGTTGCTGAAAGTCTGGTATTCTGTGAGCTCCAACTGCTGACACATATTGAATAGCAGACAAGATATTCCTAATCCTACTCGCTAACCTGAACTCTCATTTTGGAGAGCGGACATCGCACAGTATAAAATGATGAGCGGAGTCACTCACTTTTATCCTGAAATCTAGAGGAGATTCATTGCAAAAGGTAAATTAAGTGGACTTTCTGACTTTAGAACAGTTGTGCTGTCTTTTGGATAACATTTGAAATTTACTGATTGATTTTCACTGGAGTTGCTCTTTTCAAAGAATGAAAGGCCGAGTAAATGCTAAAAAATCAGGCTGCTATAAGGCTCTCTCAAGCACAAGCCTCTAATGTACTTAATACTCTGGCCTTGCACTTGTATTCAACTAATGAATTGAATGTCGAGCAGAAATACTACACTGGCACACTAAAGTGTTTTTATGTGGTCTGACTTCCATAAAGAAAGGCAGGGAAAATTGTTCCCATTTTCTTGTATGCATCAGTGGGCTGAGTACAGGCCCGGGAGCTATTGAAAATTATGGGAGAAATGTGTCTACAGCATCAATTTTTAATTGGTTGAGACTGGGCTATTTTTTAAAATATAAATATAGAACTTTATTGCCTCGGACCTTGAATTTTAACATATTTAAAATTTATTGTTCCTGGCAGTCTTAACAGTAGCAGTGTTTGTTAAATAAATAATAAAAAAGATTAACTGTTTCCTTTTTCCTCTTTCCTGTTCGAAAACTATCCAAAACAATCCGATTTTTGCCCTGCTTCTAAAATCTCAAATAATAAGCATAGCATGGCATAAACAAGCCTTCATCTAATACTAAGAGAGGTAATAACAAGGCACAGATGTGAACAAATTATGTGAGTGGAAGCATTGATGCAAAGTCTTGACTAGACTAGACCAAACAGAGCCTGATGTAGACCATACCCAATAGGTGTCCAACACTATACTCTAATTCTAGTCTCTCGCTGTCCTCACTTCGTCCCCTTCGATGCTTTCTACTTATCTCTCTCTCTCTCCCATACTGTCAACTCTGGTCTCAATGGCTGCCCCCTTGGGGACAGTCATGGAGACCCTAAAAGCTGGATTATATCAGCATAGCCCGAATGAAATATTAACTTATGAGCAGTGCCATCTTAAGAGCATTAAAGGGCCCTGGGCAATGCAGTGCTCTGGGGCCCTGCCTACACAATCACCCACGAGAATAAAAATGCAAATTATCGATAAGGCTATATTGATGGGTACAGCAGTGCCAGGCTATTGACAGCTTCCAAGTTGGGCAGCTGGGTCCGTGTGAACACACACACGGATGGGAGTCGGACTCGACTGTCCTGTGTGTACCTGTTTCAGTTGAGGTGGACAGACATTTCTGCAGTTGTGGGCTCCCCCTCCATGGCCCAAGTGGCCTGACAGCAGTGCAGGGCTGACAGGCGCTTGCCACCTGCTAAGTTCAGCGGCGGGATGCACACGGGAATCGGGACTAATGCTTGCCTGGGGCTGGGTCGCTGGGCAGGTGGGGCAGCGTGCCCATTCGGTAAGATGGCCTGCTTACGAGCCTGGGGTTGGGTGTCATCTCCTACCCTATGACACAGTATGTTCCCAAATGGGGTATCGGGGGGGGGGGGGTGATACCTTATCTCAAAGTTATATATGATAATGCATTCAATGCTTTAAAAACAATTTTGTGCGTTGTCTAGTCATGACCATCATATATTAACTGTTGTTCTATATGCTATGCAATATATGTTGTTTGCCATGTTATATGTTGAAAGCACTAATATTTTATTACCAAGATGTATAACTTTCTATGAAACACGATAAGAACTATTGTAAAATTATGTGAGTGGATGAAATATTAGAAATATATATATGTATATATATATATATATATATATATATATATATATATATATATATATATAAATGTGGACAGTCTCCTGTTGCAAATTGTTGTTGACTTTCATTCATTAAATACCAAGTCTAGCCAATTCAATGCCTAAGGACAGTAACTCAATTCAGTGTCACTGCTCCCCTCCAGCAGGCCAAAGGTTAATTATACTACAGGAACGACTTGTAGCTCCAAAACCCTATTGGTATGTAAGTGGCTTTAAGTAGGTTTGAAAGCAAACATTCTGAAGCTAGGAAATACACCTTGGAGATCAGAAAGAACAAAAAAAATATGATTTATTAAATAATTAAGTAATAGCTTCCAGCCATATCTCCCATTAAATTCTAAAGGCCATTGTATTCTATATTTCTCAGTCCTTTTCCTTTTAGTTATGCTTCAGCAGCTTTAATAAATAAGTAATACGCAGAATAAAAAACATTTATTTCACAGTGCTTTGCTACAGCCCTGTAGGGCTCTTTCCTTCACTCCTGCTCAAAATAGATTGAGTCGGGAACAATCACTTCTGCGCAGACAAATGATGTGGCGGGTATAAAAAGAGACCTTTAGAAATTCAAGGTGATCAAAGAATTAAAAGTAAAACGTGCCCCTTGTGATCCTAAATTATTGTGGCAATCACTGTAAATAATACATTAATGAAGCTTCATTGTTACATATGCATGTTCATTGAAAATAAAAAGTAGTTACCGTGATAAATTAACCAAAAATACAAACCAAGACTTCTTATTCTCAAAAGTAAGAGAATACAGAATATACTGTATATAGTAAACATTTGCCCTAATTACATTTTTAATTAATATTTTTATATTTGGCCAAATCCTTCAAGCAGCACACAAGTTAATAAGGAATATTCCAGTAAAGGCGTGTTTTAAAGGGCTTTATGACACAAGAAAACACAAGATAAATTGTTCAGTTGTTCAAATATGATAAGCACAGTAATGGGAGCGATGCCCTTGAAATTAATGCAGGCCTTCTGCAGAGGTCAGTAAGTGCTGATTATAGTGATTAAGGTGTTTGTTGCAATTCACCTAAGGCTAGATACTCAAGGATGCAGAAGATGTAGAGTGTCTTTTCCACAGGCAGCAAGCAATTGTTCATGACTGCTAAACATTATGGCCAGAGGCTAAGTGCCCATGAGCATCCTTCTCTAAACACAAGACCAGTATTTATTAGGTGTATTGCTGGTGTAGTTTCAACCTATTCTAAATAATTCTAGAGGGCAGTCTCATATTGTTTGCACTGTCCTGACCAAGCATTACTGAACTAGAAATAACATCATCCAATCAGATTTTAGTTCTCGTTTTCTAGAGAGAAGTGGGAGAACTAAATCTGAAATATGACTGGTTATTATAAACATTTTTTTTTTTTTTAATAAATTATTCCAATCCCAAAAAGTAGAATAAAAGGCCAGTTACTCTAAATAGTAAACTAAAATAGGAACAAAAATTACTAAAAGCAGTAATTGCAATCTTGTTTTACTATAACAAACTATAAAGCTAGTGGTACTGTATAGGCTAAATACTTGTAAAGCGTACATAAACACAACCCCCCCCCCCCCTCCCTTTACAAACATGCAGTCCTTAGATATGGTGGTTGCTTTATTATTATTATTTTTTCAAGCCCTTTTACCTTTATTTTCACCTAATGCATTTACCAAACCTTCTGTCCTATGGCGGCTACACTCACTGCTCCATTGTATCTATGGAGGAGGTCATGGTTGTCACCTGCCTGGACTTTAAACATATCTTCCTCTCTTCATCTACATAACATGGAGGCTTAAGGGCAGTAGTTTACAGAAGGAATATTGCCTGTGCTTCCAGTTCAGCACACAAGAAGTTACAACAGCATTGTGTTTCTGGCAAGATTCTGTATTAGCTGAACATGTTCTTGGCCAAAATAAATTAAAACAAATGCAGCCACCAAATATAAGGACTGGTAAACTGCAAGATATTACGTTTTTGTTCTTGGGTTTAGATACAATTTCATTGACTTTTTCTGCTCCATGAGTGCCCCAAATCCCTTACCTCAGCAGTAGACATATGTCTTCAAGACAGTCCTAGACTGTTTTAGACCACGACGTTGAAGTGTAATACATTGTGGTGAACATTGGGTGGTCCCATAAAAGATCTATGTAATATGTTGTAACATTCTCCTAGCTAGGTTGCTATAGTTGAGGCAAATTTAGTTTTTGGCTCCTCTGTAAATGAGGAGCAGTGTGCAATTGCTTTTGGCTGTTCTAGATTCTAATGGTGCAGGTTCAACTACTCCCCCCTGCATTCCAGTACGTTTTGGAATATAGTTGGTTGGAGAGGCAGACCCTGGGCTGAATATTCATGCAGCCTCAGCCAGGTCCTAGTGTACAGAAGGGGGCTGAGGTATGCATAAATAGTCTGGGACCTAGAACAGCAGGGTCCTTATTCCTATGGGTGAAGACCTAGCCTAAGGGCTGAGGCCCTGTGGGCTAATTGCTGCAGCTTAGAAGAAAACATCTGGGCTCCTACACCAGCTACAGCTAGGGAACACATATGCAGAGTCCCTAAAGCAGTGCGGGAAGTCCACAAGGGATCTGACCTCAAGGCATTCTGTACAGAGACTGGCTGCTACTACAAGAGAGCATGAAAGTACCCAGGACACAGTGAGTACAAGCCTTAAAGATCCTAGAGACTGTCCTTGCCACCTTTGGAAGAGCTCACTCCAGTTTTCTGTCTCAGGCTATACCTTTGCAAAGGGGTCCCCAGAGTTAAAGTTCACCAGATACTTAATACAAGAGGGTGCTTGTACCCTGAAGAGACAGAACAGTTACAGATGTCCTCTGTTGTAATTCTCCTAGTTTGGAGTATCTCAAGGCTCACTGGCACCCTACCTGAGTTAAACCAGCAACTAACCTGCAAAAAGACATGCACGGCCTGTTTCCTGAGTTGAGTGACTGAATTACTGTGTGCCCGGCTGCAATGTGCCCTACATAGAATGGAACCTGGAGTAATACAGCTAGCCAAGTCTGGGGTCTGTGCTTCATACAATAAGTATTTGTAGCACTTTTAGTGACCAGGTTGGCATGCTAGGCAGGAATATGGACATACAGCTCACCTGGGCCGCTAATAGAAATCATGGGGCCCCGTACAGCCTACCTGATAAGGGGCACCCTTCAGCCCCAACCTCAATCCCACCCCTGGTCCCGGCCCTGGCCCCTCCCCAGACTCCGCCCTGAAGCAAAGTGCAGGAACAGGCTGGATGAAGTACATCTATGTGATCCAGCCTGCCGTGCCACCCTGCTGCAGTAAATGAGGGTTGGCGGCAAGCAGTTAAAGGGAAAAGGTTGGGGTGGGTCTACATGACAGGACTGATCAGGTACGCCTGTCCGTTTTACAGGTGGACCTGATCTGACTCTCTATACTTGTGTCCATTTACACCCGCCTATCTCCAATGCAATCCGCTAAATATAACGGAAAGGGATCTGTTCCACTCCATCTACCAGATCGAATTGGAGGGCAGTTGGATGTAAACGTACAGCCGGTTTGTTTACACAAGCCATGCTTAGAGCCGAGTGGGCTGTGTCCGTTTCTACTCTACATAAGCTGAGTGGTCACAGACCTGTTATCTGCCCACTCTGCTCAGTGGGGGATTAGAGGACAGATCCCCCTCTGAACAAACAGAATCCACTCTGTGTGAAAGACTTGATAACAAACATCAACACAGGGAGCTTAAGATCATCAGAATTATGATAATACACAGGCAGCAGGTGCTCTATCATGGCTGGCACTGTCACAGTGTATCACACGACATGGCTGTTGGGTGCTAACCTTGTTATGACCAATAAGTTAACAAAATCAGCACCCGACAGCCATGCTATGTCACACACTGCGACAGAGCACCTTAGCTGACTGCTGCCCGTGTGTTGTAGATAATAATAGGGATGGTGACATTATAGGAATGTACAGTGCACTGTAGTATATATTTCACCCACACCAAGCTGCTGCCTGCTGCCACTGCTTGCCTCACAGCCTCTTGCTCTCCGTCTCTTGGGCATAATAATGACTGAGTGGGGAGCTGAACGGGTCACTCTGCCAGGGAAGGAAACAGGCAGCTGCAGCGGCAGGCTGGCGGACAGTATATTCTACGCATGTGCCCGAAACTGAGAAAAAAATCCCTCTACTCCCACATCATCAGAGAGGAGGGGCCCGGAAGATAGCAATAATACACCCCCCTAAGCTAGTAGGAGCAGCTAAGTGGGGGTTTGTTTGTAATTTTATTTTGTGCTGTCTGTAAGGCTTCCCGGGCCCCCCCCTGCTGAGCTAAGGATGCCGGGCCCAGTACAACAGGGCCGGTTGTACTGGCCTATTAGCGGCCCTGCAGCTCACTAGTGAGTACATTGTGAATGGCGCAAGTTGATTTACTTGGCTATAAAGGTCCCAGGCACATGTCATGAAGCAGATTTTCCTCTAGATGGTCAGTTTTTCAGATTTGATTGCACTTTTATTGCATTTTATGTGCATGGAGAAATAAGAAAGAGGGTGTAGGGTCCATAGGATACCTGTAGGTTTCTTCTCAAAACACAGTTCTTGGTGTTCCGCATGTCCTTCTAAATTTTCTGGATCACTCTTTTACAGGGCTGTGTTGGCTGGCCTCTTAAACTTCAAAAGTTAGGTTCTAGTGGTATCTCAGTCTGCTCCCTCTAACCTTCTGAAATAAAATAGCACCCCATGGCAGTCAGTAGATCAAGAAGTCCTCCCATGGGAGGGAAGATCCTTGCAGAACTCCAGGTTCCTGGGCCATAATACCTTGGATAAGGCAGGTGTTACATCTGCATCCTCTCAGGGCAAAAGCCCAGGAGGGAAGACAATGTGCCTAGAAGTGGCAGGCCCCCAAAGCATTCTGATTGGCTGGGTATTAAATATCCTTAACACAGATTGATATCTCTAGCACACCCTGCTGGAGCCAGCTCACACAGCAAGTGGCTGAGATAATACACTTTATGCTTAGAGAACGCTAGCCAGCACACAGATATGCTGACTAATCAGTACAAGATTGCAAACAATAAAAACTGAGAATAAGGAAAAATATTATATCCCTACATATGTAAAGACCTTTTAATTGTTAAGAGCTCTGCAGTTTGTTTGCTTTTTTTTCTTTCATGGTCCCATCCGTGACATATACATTCACATTCTGTTTCAGAGATGCAGCAGGATGTAAAAGAAAATCTATCCAAACAAAGGAGATGTACCCTCTTAGATAGATGTCACCAGAACGGGTTTCCCTTTTGTTCACTTTCTCCTCAGCTCCTCTTCCAGTCACAACTTGAAAATGTTTGATTTCCAACCACTTTCTATACTGGAGACAATAGTCAACAGGGCCAATAGAGAAAGTAATCTTACCAGTGGGACATAAATAGCAGAAAAAAACGGACAGGGGTTATAAATAGAGTTGAGTGGACACCTAGATGTCCGTGTTGAAACTTGAAAAAAAAGTCCTGAAAAAAAGTCTGGAACTTTCAGGCTCTAAAATGGCTCTAAAACACCAAAGGAAAGGGCTAGAGTGCTGCAAATGGCAGCAAAACGTAGTTAAGAGCATGGCAAGTGCTCTGCAAACAAATGTGGATAGGGAAATAACTTAAAACAACAAAAAAAACAGAAAAATAAAACAATGTTCTTCATCTCTGAAGCACGAGGCCCATATGGAGTAGGAGGGAGGTTGAGGTGGTGGTGGATGTGGCAGTGTCATAGGCGTGCGCACAGGGTGTGCCGGGTGTACCTGGGCACACCCTAATCACCTAGGGCCCATTAGCATTATCGCTCTGTTTGCCAGTGAGGAGATGGAAATAATCTCCCTCGGACCTGCTCTGCTCTATTTCACTTTGCCAGCAGGGAGAGTAATGTATCGGGGCCATGTACATGTAGGCAAACACATGCATGTGTATTTAAACTTTGGGGTGCACACCCTAATGCAATAGGCTGCGCACACCTATGGGTGGTGTAGGTGGAAGCGCCGGTGGAGGAGGACGAGGTAGCCAACACTGCTTTTTTTCAGAAATTTTAAATGAGGGTACACCCCAAAAGAGTGAGAAAGAGCAAAAATAGAACAATGGCTGGGTAAGGTCTGTATCCATCGCTATTCTGCACAAGGTACAGAAAAGTCCCGTGGGATCCATGCCTGGTTCATTTTAATGAACGTGAGCTTGTCCACATTGTCTCTGGACAGGCAGCTGCGCTTGTCTGTGATAACGCCCCCAGCCGTGCTAAATACCCGTTCAGATAATACACTGGCTGCAGGGCACGCCAGCACCTCCAAGGCGTAAAGGGCAAGCTCAGGCCATGTGCCCAATTTGGAGACCCAGAAGTTGAAGGGGGCAGACCCGTCATTCACTACATGTAGGCGTGTGCACACATACTGCTCCACCATGTTGGTGAAATGCTGCCTCCTGCTAAGATGTTCCATATGAGCTGCTGGTGCTGCTGTTTGTTGTGGCGTGCTGACAAAGCTTTTCCACATTTCGGCCATGCTAACCCTGCCTTCTGAGGTGCTGGCGGTGCCCTGGTTGCGTTGGCTACCTCTTCCTCCTCCTCCTCCTCCTCCTCTGCCTTGTGCTTCCACTGTGGCACCGCTGTCAGGTGGGAATGCCAGCAGCATCGCGTCTACCAGCGTGCGCTTGTACTCGCGCATCTTGCGATCGCGCTCCAGTGAGTGAATTAAGGACGGTACGTTGTCCTTGTAACGGGGATCCAGCAGCGTGGCCACCCAGTAATAGCACAAGTTAGAATGTGGGCAACTCGGCTGTCATTGTGGAGACACTGCAGCATGTAATCGCTCATGTGTGCCAGGCTGCCCAGAGGCAAAGAAAGGCTGTCCTCTGTGGGAGGTGTATCGTCTGTGTCCTCTGTATCCCCCCAGCCACGCACCAGTGATGGCCATGAGCTGGCCTGGGTGCCACCCTGCTGTGAACATGGTTCCATCTCCTCCTCCATCTCCTCCTCCTCATCCTCCAGAACTGTGCCCCTGCTGGACAATTGTGTCCCTGGCGTTTGTGTGTGCAGGAACCCACCCTCGGAGCCCCTTGCGAATGACTGCCCTGAAAGCCTTGGAAATGTTACCTCTTCATCCTCCTCCTCCTCCTCATCCTGTGCCACATCCTCTTCCATCATCGCCCGAATTGTTTTTTCAAGGAGGCATAGAAGTGGCATAGTTAAGCTGACAACGGCGTCATCGGCACTGGCCATGTTGGTGGAGTACTCAAAACAGCACAACAAGGCACACAGGTCTCGCATGGAGGCCCAGTTATTGGTGGTGAAGTGGTGCTGTTCCGCAGAGCGACTCACGCGTGCGTGCTGCAGCTGAAACTCCACTATGGCCTGCTGCTGCTCGCACAGTCTTTCCAGCATGTGCAAGGTGGAGTTCCACCTTGTGGGCATGCCACATATGAGGTGGTGAGCAGGAAGGCCGAAGTTACGCTGCAGCGCTGACAGGCGAGCAGCAGCAGAGTGAGAACGCCGAAAGTGCGCACAGTCGGCCCGCTCTTTCTGCAGCAGCTCTGACATATCGGGATAATTTTTAAGGAACCTCTGCACCACCAAATTCAGCACATGCGCCAGGCAAGGGCCCAGAGCTGCTATGAGATTTCGCCCGTTATCGCACACCACCAGGCCGGGCTTGAGGCTCGCTGGCAGCAACCACTTATTTGTCTGCTGTTCCATGCTCCTCCACAAGTCCTGCGTGGTGTGTGGTTTTTCCCCCAAACAGGCAAGTTTTAAAACTGCCTGCTGTCGTTTACCCCTGGCCGTGCTGAAGTTGGTGGTGAAGATGTTACGCTGACCGGATGAGGAGGCGGTAGAGGATGGGGAAGCGGTGTAGGAGGAGTTAGGAACAGGAGGCAAACTGAAGCCCCCTGCAATCCTCGGTGGTGGAAGGACATGCGCCAAATTGCTATCTGCCTCAGGCCCATCTGCCACTGCATTTACCCAGTGTGCCGTTAGGGAGATATAACGCCCCTGACCGTGCTTACTGGTCCACGTATCGGTAGTTAAGTGGACCTTGGCACAGATGGCGTTGCGCAGTGCACACCTGATTTTTTCCCCCACTTGGTTGTGCAGGGAAGGGATGGCTTGCCTGGAAAAGTAGTGGTGGCTGGGCACGACGTACTGTGGGACAGCCACCGACATAAGGTTTTTAAAACTGTGCGTCTCCACCAGACGGAATGACAGCATTTCAAAGGCCAAGAATTTTGAAATGCTGGCATTCAGGGCCAGGGATCGCGGGTGGGTAGGGGGGTACTTCCTCTTCCTCTCAAGTGTTTGGGAGATGGAAAGCTGAACGCTTCCACGGGACATTGTGGAGATGGTTGTTGGTGACCCAGGTGGTGGTGTTGCTGACAGATCGTCTGTTTGCGGGGTGGCAGGTGCCAGTATCACTACAGATGTGGATGGAGCGGCCGAGACTGCAGCAGAAGAGGAAGCAGGATGAGCTAGAGACGTTTCTTGGTTTTGAAGTTGTCTACTCCACTGCAGCTCGTGCTTTGCACTTAGATGCCTGATCGTGCAGGTTGTGCTCAGGTTGAGAAGGTTTATGCCTCGCTTCAGGCTCTGATTGCACAGGGTGCAAACCACTCGTGTCCTGTCATCAGCACATTTTCTGAAGAACTTCCACGCTAGAGAACTCCTTTGAGCTGGCTTTGCTGCGCTCGTTCCCTTGCTGCGTTGGGCAGTAGCAGGCGTAGTGTCTAGGGCACGGCCGCTCCGCTTCTGCACCCTGCTCCCTCTTCTGCTGTGCTGGTGGCTCTGTGCGACCACCGCCTCTTCCTCCAAACTACTCAGGTCACCTGCATGACCTTCATTCCATGTGGGGTCGAGGACCTCATCGTCCTCCACATCATCTTCCACCCAGTCTTCACCCCTGCCCTCCTTGTCGGTCTTCACAATTCTGAACGCCGCAGCAGTTGGCACCTGCGTTTCGTCATCATCGGAGACGTGCTGCGATGGTCCTTGCATGTACTCATCTTGAGAAATAAGTGGTTGGGCATCGCTGCACTCAATCTCTTCCACTTCTGGGGCAGGGCTAGGTGGATGGCCCTGGGAAACCCTGCTGACAGAGTCCTCAAAAAGAAGAAGAGACTGCTGTATGACTTGGGGCTCAGACTGCTTGCCTGATTTGCAAGGGGGTGAGGTGAAAGACGGTTGGACATGGGCTGCAGGTGCCAACTCTGACCTTTCTGCAGTAGACTGGGTGGGAGACAATGTGAAGGAACTGGAGGCACTGTCAGCAGCAAACCAATCTACTATCGCCTCTACTTGTTCTGGCCTCATCACTTCTAGAGGCGCATGATGCCCTACCAAATACTGCTGCAAGTTCTGTCGCCTACTCACACTTGAGGAAGGTGTTTCACTTGTGCGTGTAGCTGGCACAGATCGACCACGTCCTCTCCTTGCAACAGGAGCTCTACCAGCAGCACCACGACCCAGGCCACGGCCCCTATTTGACGGTCTCCTCATATTTCTGTAATTTATGATCTTGCCCTAGAAAGGTGTTTATTGAATAGCGGAACAAAACAACAACAGTATCACACGGGTGTATCTCACAGTCAAATATGCAAACTATGCCGCAATTTAATGTTTTTTACCCCAAAAGGGTGTATATTGAATAGCGGAATAGGAAAAAGGATAAAAAAACGGCGTATCTCACACGTACAAACACAGACTAGGCCCTGATTAAAATTTTTTGTACCCTAAAGGGAGGATGAGGAAGAGGAGTAGGAGGAGTTGGGAACAGGAGGCAAACTGAAGCCCCCTGCAATCCTCGGTGGTGGAAAGACATGCGCCAAATTGCTATCCGCCTCAGGCCCATCTGCCACTGCATTTACCCAGTGTGCCGTTAGGGAGATATAACGCCCCTGACCGTGCTTACTGGTCCACGTATCGGTAGTTAGGTGGACCTTGGCACAGATGGCGTTGCGCAGTGCACACCTGATTTTTTCCCCCACTTGGTTGTGCAGGGAAGGGATGGCTTGCCTGGAAAAGTAGTGGTGGCTGGGCACGACGTACTGTGGGACAGCCACCGACATAAGGTTTTTAAAACTGTGCGTCTCCACCAGACGGAATGACAGCATTTCAAAGGCCAAGAATTTTGAAATGCTGGCATTCAGGGCCAGGGATCGCGGGTGGGTAGGGGGGTACTTCCTCTTCCTCTCAAGTGTTTGGGAGATGGAAAGCTGAACGCTTCCACGGGACATTGTGGAGATGGTTGTTGGTGACCCAGGTGGTGGTGTTGCTGACAGATCGTCTGTTTGCGGGGTGGCAGGTGCCAGTATCACTACAGATGTGGATGGAGCGGCCGAGACTGCAGCAGAAGAGGAAGCAGGATGAGCCAGAGACGTTTCTTGGTTTTGAAGGTGTCTACTCCACTGCAGCTCGTGCTTTGCACTTAGATGCCTGATCGTGCAGGTTGTGCTCAGGTTGAGAAGGTTTATGCCTCGCTTCAGGCTCTGATTGCACAGGGTGCAAACCACTCGTGTCCTGTCATCAGCACATTTTCTGAAGAACTTCCACGCTAGAGAACTCCTTTGAGCTGGCTTTGCTGCGCTCGTTCCCTTGCTGCGTTGGGCAGTAGCAGGCGTAGTGTCTAGGGCACGGCCGCTCCGCTTCTGCACCCTGCTCCCTCTTCTGCTGTGCTGGTGGCTCTGTGCGACCACCGCCTCTTCCTCCAAACTACTCAGGTCACCTGCATGAACTTCATTCCATGTGGGGTCGAGGACCTCATCGTCCTCCACATCATCTTCCACCCAGTCTTCACCCCTGCCCTCCTTGTCGGTCTCCACAATTCTGAACGCCGCAGCAGTTGGCACCTGCGTTTCGTCATCATCGGAGACGTGCTGCGATGGTCCTTGCATGTACTCATCTTGAGAAATAAGTGGTTGGGCATCGCTGCACTCAATCTCTTCCACTTCTGGGGCAGGGCTAGGTGGATGGCCCTGGGAAACCCTGCTGACAGAGTCCTCAAAAAGAAGAAGAGACTGCTGTATGACTTGGGGCTCAGACTGCTTGCCTGATTTGCAAGGGGGTGAGGTGAAAGACGGTTGGACATGGGCTGCAGGTGCCAACTCTGACCTTTCTGTAGTAGACTGGGTGGGAGACAATGTGAAGGAACTGGAGGCACTGTCAGCAGCAAACCAATCTACTATCGCCTCTACTTGTTCTGGCCTCATCACTTCTAGAGGCGCATGATGCCCTACCAAATACTGCTGCAAGTTCTGTCGCCTACTCACACTTGAGGAAGGTGTTTCACTTGTGCGTGTAGCTGGCACAGATCGACCACGTCCTCTCCTTGCAACAGGAGCTCTACCAGCAGCACCACGACCCAGGCCACGGCCCCTATTTGACGGTCTCCTCATATTTCTGTAATTTATGATCTTGCCCTAGAAAGGTGTTTATTGAATAGCGGAACAAAACAACAACAGTATCACACGGGTGTATCTCACAGTCAAATATGCAAACTATGCCGCAATTTAATGTTTTTTACCCCAAAAGGGTGTATATTGAATAGCGGAATAGGAAAAAGGATAAAAAAACGGCGTATCTCACACGTACAAACACAGACTAGGCCCCGATTAAAATTTTTTGTACCCTAAAGGGAGGATGAGGAAGAGGAGTAGGAGGAGTTGGGAACAGGAGGCAAACTGAAGCACCCTGCAATCCTTGGCGGTGGAAGGAGATGCGCCAAACAAATTTAAAAGGTGTATCTCACACGTACCGATACAGACTATGCCGTAATTTTATTTTTTACACTCCAAAAGGGTGTATATTGAATAGCGGAATAGGACAAATTTTACAAAACGGTGTATCTCACACGTACAAACACAAACTAGGCCCCGATTACTATTTTTTGTACCCTAAAGGCAGGATGAGGAAGAGGAGTAGGAAACAGGAGGCAAACTGAAGCGCCCTGCAATCCTCGGCGGTGGAAGGAGATGCGGCAAACAAATTTAAAAAGGTGTATCTCACATTTACCGATACAGACTATCCCGCAATTTAATTTTTTACACTCAAACATTGTGTATATTGAATAGCGGAATAGGACCAATTTTACAAAACGGTGTATCTCACACGTACAAACACAAACTAGGCCCCGATTACTATTTTTTGTACCCTAAAGGCAGGATGAGGAAGAGGAGTAGGAGGAGTTGTGAACAGGAGGCAAACTGAAGCGCCCTGCAATCCTCGGCGGTGGAAGGAGATGCAGCAAACAAATTTAAAAAGGTGTATCTCACATGTACCAATACAGACTATCCCGCAATTTAATTTTTTACACTCAAACAGGGTGTATATTGAATAGCGGAATAGAAAAAATTTTACAAAGCGGTGGTGTATCTCACACGTACAAACCCAGACTAGGCCCCGATTACTATTTTTTGTACCCACAAAGGCAGGATGAGGAGTAGGAGGAGTTTGGAACAGGCAGGAGGCAGACTGAAGCACCCTCAAATCCTCGGCAGTATGAGATGCACCCCAAAAATTGGAAAGGTGTATCTCACACGTACCGACACAGACTATCCCGCAATTTAATTGTTTATACCCAAAGGTGTAGATTAAATAGCGGAATAGAAAATATGATATCAAAAGGTGTATGTATCTCACATGTAGAGACCCAGACTAGGCCCAAATTACTATTTTTTGTACCCCCAAAGGCAGGATGAGGAGTAGGAGGAGTTCGGAACAGGCAGCACCCTCAAATCCTCGGCAGTATGAGATGCACCCCAAAAATTGGAAAGGTGTATCTCACACGTACCGACACAGACTATCCCGCAATTTAATTGTTTATACCCAAAGGTTTAGATTGAATAGCGGAATAGAAAATATGATATCAAAAGGTGTATGCATCTCACACGTAAAGACCCAGACTAGGCCCAAATTACTATTTTTTGTACCCCCAAAGGCAGGATGAGGAGTAGGAGGAGTTCGGAACAGGCAGCACCCTCAAATCCTTGGCAGTATGAGATGCACCCCAAAAATTGGAAAGGTGTATCTCACACGTACCGACACAGACTATCCCACAATTTAATTGTTTATACCCAAAGGTGTAGATTGAATAGCGGAATAGAAAATATGATATAAAATTGGTGATTTATCAATAGCACATGTGAACAGCAGTGTCTTATATCAGTCAGCTCTGCTGCAGGCTATGGAGGGAAAAAAAAAAAAATTCCCCTTTTAAGTTTGTAATTTTTAACTAGATTAGTACAGACTATGCCACAATTTAATTTTTTTAACCCAAGGGTGTATATTGAATAGTGGAATAGAAAAAAGTGTATAACTTTTGAAATCACTCATGTGTGAACACAGCAGTGTATTATCACAGTCAGCACAGCAGCAGGCTATGGAGGGAAAAAAAAAAAAATTCCCCTTTTAAGTTTGTAATTTTTAACTAGATTAGTACAGACTATGCCACAATTTACTTTTTTTAACCCAAGGGTGTATATTGAATAGAGGAATAGAAAAAAGTGTATAACTTTTGAAATCACTCAATAATAGCACATGTGAACACAGCAGTGTATTATCACAGTCAGCACAGCAGCACTGAAGGAAAAACGCTGCACACAACTGACTGATAAAAAAGACTTTTCTCCCTCCTCCTCAGTGGGCAAAAAGATTGTGTTCACACCACCCCACACACAGCAAAATCGATGTGGACCACTGACACCTGCCTATCTCCAGACTCTCCCTAAAAGGATCGATAAGACCGGTCTTTGCCGGCACTGCAAACCCCCCCCCCCACACTGCAAAATCGATTGTAGTAGAACACTGACCCTAAATATCTCCAGCCTCTCCCTAAAAGGATTGATGAGATCTGTCACTGCCGGCACTGCAAACCCCCCCCCCCCACACACAGCAAAATCGATTGTAGAACACTGACCCTAAATATCTCCAGCCTCGCCCTAAAATGCCTATATCTCGCCCTGCCTGCAGCACTCCGACCTGTCCCTCAATTCTATTTCGGACACAATATGATTTTTTTGCCTGTCTGTCCCTAATCAGCAGTCAGCATGTATGATGTTGTGTGCTCTGTCCCTGTACTACAGCATAATGACGCAGCGGCGCTCGGTCTCGAACTTATAAAGACTTGGACACATGCTTCAGATGGCCAATCACAGCTACTAATACATTTATAGGCATGGCTGGGATGGCTTAAGGCACACCAGTTAAATGCTTGTTGATTGGCTGTTGAAAGCCCGCCATGAAAAGTGCGCCAATACATACAAAACCCGGAAATAAAATGACCGAACACGGATTTTTACCCGAACATACAGTAAAGTTTTCGGGTCCGTGTTCGGGTAACAAAAATCCAATTATTCGGTACGAACACGAATAATACAGTCCGTGTTCGCTCAACCCTAGTTATAAACATTCCACATTCTAATAAAAAAAAACACACTTGAAGGTTGTAGTTGAATATCGCATTTGATACAGCAAACATGCCCCTTTTGCCCTGTCCCTAAATTTCAAGAACATAAAACACTACAATAGAATATTACTTAAGGTTACTGAGTTTATAGAAAATAAAGTATGCCTGACTGGTAAATTAGCATTTTCCACTTTAATAGAGAAACAAAATAAAACTAGTGCTTAAATATTAAATATTGAACTCATATTTTTGTGCACTTATGCTTTTGCATTTGCATAGGTGTTTTGACAAATTATTCATGTAAATGTACTAAAAAATGCATAGTGTATTAACTTTCTTACCAACCTAAGAAGGCTCAACGAAAGGTGGAAATGAAAGTGTTTGTTTTGCTAAAGGAAGCTTGCACTAAGAGATATGTTGCTGATGTGCTTGTATGGCTTTCATGCTAGTCCGATGGTATCTAAGCAGAAGGGTAGGTCAGCAATGGTATCTCTATATTTCCCTTAACACAGGTTCCATTGAATGTTAAAAGCAGCCTAGCATTTACTGACCCAGTACACCTACCCATGTTCCATACTATTTTTACCTCATGATGGGCCTCACTAGCACTGGGATGGTGATCCTGATGAATCTGCGAATGTCACTGCAGTGACTTTGATAAAATACACAGGGAAATTTAAGGCCTAAGTCCAGATTTCTGTCACTTTAAAGTAGTTTATTTGGACCGAGATTGTGCAAACAAATTATTACCTTCACAAACAGACGTGCCCGCGGGGAGCACTGTATAAGCTGTGTGTGGCATCCACTACATACAGTATACAGAGCTATGTTCCAGCAGCAGGGCAGGGACTTCCTGGCTCATTTCCGAAACAAAATTGGGTCAGATTAAATTCTGCTCAGCCATTTTTCAGGAAGCTTTGTAGTTTCTGAATGAATACAAAGCTTCTTCTTATTTGCTAAAGTGGAGGTTGTGACATCATCCACCCACCTCCCCACATCAGCCAGTTAGGGGAAGCCTTGTATTTATTCAGAAAATACAAAGCTTCCTGTGAATGGCTGAGGAGCACTCAGCCCAACTTGATTTTGTTTCCAGCAGCGGGATGCAAAGTCCTTGATCGCTGCCGAAACACAGAGCTGTATACTGTATGTAGCTGATGCTACATTCACTTTATACAGCCCTGCAGCACCAGAACACAGCTAAGGTTAAGAGAAATCCTCCACTGAAATCCACTGGGAATAATACCTCCTCTCACTGACTTCCACCTCCATTCAAAAGACAGAAGTGAGGTAGAGGTCAGTAGTAGAAACCACAAAACTCTGCAGGAGACCAAGATACTTTTGGCCCTGTTCTGGTGCTACAGACAGCGGAAAAAGTAGCTTAAGTTCTAGTGTTCTCTGCTTTGCCAACTGTATAACCATCCTGATAAGGCTAAGCTCTGACACTATTGGGTAGTGTCAGAGCTTACTTTTAAGCTCCGCACCTACACATTCCAATTGGCCCAACACTATGATGTGCACCGCCTCTCTATAGATATATGTAGTGCTGGGACAAGGCCCTTTAGCACCCAAAGTGGAGATGCCAACGTGTGCCCTTCTACACTTGCAATACAAACTTGTAAAAGGTTCAGGATGGAAATTCAAATGCAATTTTATTTATCTACATTCTTTGTAACTTTTTTAATAAAACACCAAAAAAACATAAAGAATAATAAAAAAAGAAGTATCAGTGAATAAAAAATAAAAATTAAAAAACAGCATAAAAATATTATCTAAGGGTAAAAGGGGAAGGGTGAGTACATTAGGGCTGATTATGGTTTAATAAAGGCATTTTGTTTTACTGGTAGGGTTGTTTTCATTGCCATCATATGCAGATCAATGGTCATCACAGTTTAATTGCAAAGTACCGTAACAATAATGTTGTTACATTGTATTTCTCAATGTTCAGCACATTGTTTAGAAGCGTCAAACCCAAAAACAAAAATTTATTCAATTTAAAGTGATACTAAAGTCTTAATGTTTTTTTGTCAAAAAATAACAAACATGTTATACTTACCTGCTCTGTGTAGTGGTTTTGCAAAGAGCAGCACAGATCCTCCTCTTTTGGGGTCCCTCTTCCGTGCTCCTGGCCCCTCCCTCCTGTTGAGTGCCCCCACAGCAAACAGCTTGCTATGGGGGCACCCAAGCCAAGCCGCAGCTTCGTGTGTCCATTTAAACAGCGGCTCAAAAAGCTAGACTTAGTCTCGGTTCACACTTGTGCGATGCGGGAAGGCTGCAAACTCGCAGCCTGTTCCCGCATCGCACCCGCACATCTGGCAGTTCACACTGCCATATGCGATATGCAGGGGGGTGTCAATTAAATGTTAATGACACCCCCAGTTTGATCGCATATCACAGTGCGATCTGACAGTTCGCACAGGATCAGATCGCACAAGTGTGAACCACTGTGCGATCCGATCCTGATGTGGCTGAAAAAAAGGGTCATGTGCGAGTTTGGTGCGAATACAGTGCGAATTCAGCCATACAAAGTGTATGGCTGAATTCGCATACGCACATCCAATCGCATGTAATGAAGGAGCAGTGCGCTCCGAATTACATGCGATTGCCGCACTCACAATAATGTGAACCGGCCCTTAAACACAAAGCTCAAATGTTCTCAAATGGGTTTCTTGAACATGACAATGAGGTCACTGTCTTCCAATCGCCTCCACGGTCACCAGATCTCAATCCAATAGAGCACCTTTGAAAAGTGGTGGAACGGGAGATTCTCATCGTGGATGTGCAACCGAAAAATCTGCAGCAACTGCTTGATGCTGTCATGTCAATATGGACCAAAATCTCTGAGGAATCTTTCCAACACCTTGTTAAATCTATGCCATGAAGACTGAAGGCAGTTCTGAAGGTACCAATAAAGTGGCCGGTGAGTGTACATATCTCACAATCCCTGGGTCTCTCAGTCTAAGATTCTGCAGGTGAAAACTGCATAGTAACTAGATCTGAAACAGAGACATGCAAGCAGAGCAATGAAGGAAAGAGATGTATTTTCATAACATTTGAAACAAGATGAACAGGGACAAGCTAGGTGAATGAATACATGAACATAGAGAGATCGAGTAGCTATGACACAACAAACTTCAGCAGCAACATGTGAGCCCATCTTTACAAGATAAGGCAGAAAACAGAGGGAACATAGCTACACTCAGGGCAGCCATCAGAAATTTTGGGGCCCCTTACACTGCTTTAGGCCTGGGCCCCTCTGGGCCTGACCACCAACATTCCGCAGGGCCCGTCCTTTGGCTGTCCCACCGAATCCACCCTCTAGCCATCCCACCGAGTCCTTCAGTGCACCCACTTCTATTTTAACACTCTTAAATCTTAATGAATGAAAATAAATCCAATCCATCAAAGAGACATCCCCATCCAGTAAAGAGACGGCCTCATATATACAGCAAAGAGACATCCTAATCCAACAAAGAGACAGCCTCATATTTTCAGCAAAGAGACAGCGCAATCCAGCAAAGAGACATCCCTTCAGCTGCATCGGCTTACTCTGCAGCCGCCATGCTTTAGCAATTGCTAGTTACTACATCAGCAACAACTCGGTCTTGTTGGTTGGGGCCTGGGTGACTGGGCCCCTCGGAACGCCTGGGCCCCCTACATGTGTATGGGCTGTCCCCCCCTGATGGCTGCCCTGGCTACACTTATACCTAGGTAAAACAACAAGAACATTTGAAAGTGTACAGTGCCTTTAAATGAGCTGTTTCAATGTAAAGTGTCCAGCACGGTAGAAATCCCACTATACCAAGTTCTCTAAACTGCTGCAATGCATCCTGATTCCTGAATACCCAGAGAGATATTGGACAAGTAATAATTGGCCACAATCTAATTATGTTGTCTTTTAACAAGGGATGTGTCAACAAAGGGACTGTGCCAAGTCTAGCTTTCAGAAAGTTAAAAAAAATCAATAAACATTAGTCATATGTTAGGACTGCGATTTCGCTACTTGAAAAAGCTTGCTCTTGAGATCTAATTATAGGTAATTCAGTCGTAGTAACAGAATCTCTAATGCTATAGATTTAACTTCACAATGTTTGCAAATCATCAAAACACCAAACTATCTATTTAAGAGATGTGTACATAGATATACAGGACTTCATTCTATAAGCAGAGATAAGTAGAGAGTAAATCAATCTGTGTTTAAATGGGAATCAGTGGAATGGGAGATTTGATATTATTTGTTTGCAGGTGATCCTTCGTAATTTAATAGTGCTTAAAGAGTAACTCCACTTTTGTTGAGGAAAAACACCCCCCTCTGGGTGATCTATGTAAATTGCAAGGATTTTAACAAACTTTGTTGCCGCTTCCTACATTTTGTTATTCTGGATAAATCATTGATTGCTCCTCTGAGACTCTCTGCTCAGTGGGTCTAATGGGAGTGGTTTCATAATTATCAATCAGCTGTGGCAGCTGCAGGGCTCTAATGAGGGAAGCTGCTGGGCCTGCATCCCTTTAGACGTGTTCCTATTGGGAGCATCTCACCAAAAATGACATGCCTGAAATTCGACTTGTATCTTAGGCAGACTTCTGGGAAAATTGTTGAGCCAATCACACAAGCAGGAAATGATGTTTCTGGGGTGTGGTCAGTACACTGTGTACAGAACAGCTCCAGGTAGCCATATTGCATGGCATTTTCAGAAAATTACAACAGCTGCAGATTGAAAAGGAAAAGTCGTTTTTAATAACATTCAATTACAATATGACTTGGTCGCAATTGTATATGCTTTATTTTTTTTTTCTTTATTTGCTGATTTTTTTGCCCCTTGAAAGTGGATTTACCCTTTAAACACCAAACAAGCTTTTATGAGAACTATGTATTATAGTATATTATATCTCCTGTAGAACATCACATTTTTCCTATCTTCTCTGATTCTCCTTTACATCTCTCTGGTTCACACTGGTGCGTGCGAAATACTGCTTGTGGTTCGCACCTGAATCGCACCGCCTCGTTATTCTAACATTGACACCCCCAGCAGATCACATGGACGCCGTACAATTGCTATGCAGCGCAATGTGGGGAAACGCAGCGAATCCTGTGCATTTCCCGCTTTTTTCACAAACTGGGAATCACCGCGACCAGTGCACATTGACAAAATATGCTAGCTGAGTAGTTGGATGTTGTGACTAGATGCTTGGTTTACACTTGCTTTTTGTAAGGGAATTTTAAAAGGGGGAGGGGGGTTATTTGTACTAATTACATTTTAGGATGGTATTATGCTAGGAGTCCATTTCTTTTATGGCATGAGAGAAACCTTGACAGGGGGAGGATTTTATATACAGAGGATCCTATAGGTTAAAGGAGCTGTATTTCAGGTGAATTATATATAGAGATCTGGTGAGTTTAATAACCAAAGGAAGAGGTTCCCACGAGGTGCGGCGATGGGATGCATGGACTAAGTTTGGAGTTCTATCTCTACTAAACCTAAGTGGTGTCAACAACTCTAGGACTCACATGGTGGTGCTTATTTGTAATTTAAAGGCACATGAGATGGAACACACACGAGGAGGGCTGCTAATGCTGTGATTTTCTACGAGGATTCAAGACATTTATTATGTATGGGGGAGATTTACTAAAACTGGTGCAAACTGAATCTGGTGCAGCTGTACATAGTAACCAATCAGGTTCTAGATTTTATTGTCAAAGCTTAACTGGACAAACTGAAGTTAGAAGCTGATTGGTTACTATTCACAGGTGAACCATATTCTGTGTGTACCAGTTTTGGTAAAATTCCCCGTAACTCAAGACTGCTAGATATTATTGCCATAACAACCCTCTGGAAATCAATGAACACACATTTGTGCTCCCCATGGTATTCCTCAAAATGACTGCCTCTTTATGAGTTTTTAAATGAAAATAATCAAGTTTGCCAAAGGACATTTAAAGCTTTTTTTGCTGTAGAAAATAAAAGCAATTTTACATATGTATTCTACAGCAATGCTCACAGTACAACAGACATCTGCTGACGCCAAGAGCACGGCTGCTTCTCCTGCCCCTCGGAGACCTACTGCCGAGCCAGGGACAATCAAAGCATTGATGGGGCAGCTAGGTGAAAACTTTGTTGGGTGCTGGGACTTGTCAAATGGGAGATCAAATGTAAAATCTCTGTTACATACTCAATTAGCCTTTCCCTTTTCCATATGCAAATGTTACAAAAACAGCAATCTTTTAACCGTCGCTTTAATGATTTTGCCCACATAAAAAAAAAAAAAAACAGCCAGTTATTTTTATTTGCATTATCCTGAAATTATGTTTTGCATTTATTAGCCTATATAGAAACTGCAGAGAGGGGTTATACGTAGCAATGGGAAAAAAATACAAATACAATCAATTTAAAGGTGCTTCAACCCATAAGTGCCGATGTTCTATAAGAATACCGCTACCTATCAGATTCTGCAACTGCAAGTGATGTTCAGACGAGAACATCATACTGTGCAGGTGCCATGCGTTCCAATAGGTTTCCAAATGTGACAGAACACGAAGCAGTGACAGACATCTTCTTACACCCATGCAAGTCTTGAATTTTACATTTATTTTAGCAGTAAACTCACCTTATAGACTGAATAACACTATTTCATTTCTCTTATTATTGTAATATAGTAAATATAGTCAGAAACCTGCATGTAGAAGGTGGTGACGGCCATCTTGGTACACCCCGCACTGTTCAGTGACAAACTGATTATATAGTGAAACAGACTTTTTCCCTCGGTCGCGGTGAAACAGTCTATTACAGTATATGAGGTGAGTTTACTGCTAAAGTAAATGTAAAATTCAAGACTTGCATGGGTGTAAGAAGATGTCTGCCGCTGCTTTGTGTTCTGTCACATTAGGAAACCTATTGGAACGCATAGCAGCCATGTTGGAACGCATGGCGCATGCGCAGTCATTAGGTCTCATCTGATTGTAACTTTCGGTTGCAGAATCTGATAGGTAGCGGTATTCTGATAGAACACCGGTTCATACTATAGAGATGTAAAACATTGCATGTGATTCGCACCGCACTTCTCTGCAAATCACATGCGGTGTCTGTGCGGTGCAAATTCAGTCATACAGATTGTATGGCTGAATTTGCATCACATTCGGACCAAAGTCGTGCAGGACCCTTTTTGTGATCCGCACCAGAATCAGATCCATGGGTGTTCACACCAATGTGATCCGATTCCTGTTGGAATTGACAGTTATGTCAGTCATATACTGCGATATGCAAACTAATCTGGGGGGTGTCATTAACTTTGTATTGACACTCCCAGCAGTTCAAATATGGCAGTGTGAACTGCCTGCGAGTCAGGTGGGATGCGGGAACCCGTATTGGTTTTGCAGGGTTCCCGCATCGCACCAATGTGAACCGGCACTGAGTTAGGAATTTTTGTCAGTGTGATTATAGCTGTAATATAAATCAACATAGGGCTGTTTTATCTGGGTACCTGTTCTTTCACCGCAATAGTTTAGGCATAGACCCACAGGTTTCACTGGCAGTTCCAATGGCAATTCATAGTTAGGTTTAGGGTCAAAGGCTGGGGTGTTTTGGGGTTGGTGCACTAAAGTGATGGTGCAGCGTTGAGATTCTAACCAAAATCAATGGTGCTTCAATACACCAACACAAGTATGGTGGGTTACCATGCATTGCAGTAATTTGCACATTTTACCTTACTTTACAGCAATGACCATGTATGAATTGGGTAGGTTCAGTGTTATTTGTAGAGAGGTCAGTTAAAGGGTATCTAAAACCTAAACCTAGATTGGTTTAGTGGACAGAGTTGGGAAGAGCTAGCATCTCTCACTGCAAAGTTTCATAGTTTCCCTGTACTCGTAATAACCATTGTCAAAGCAAATGAAAGTCACCGGCACAGGATTAAAGGGGAAGACTTCCACTGAGAAAGGATTTCCCTCTCCTTTCTGTGCTTTCTACAGGACAGAAAATGAAGAGACATCTCCCCAATGGAACAACTTTGGGAAAAAATCAAACAGTGATTTTTACCCTTCCCTTCTCTATTCAAAAGCAATAAATGCTTTGGCTTTAGGTATACTTTAAATGGAAATAAAGAGTTTACCATTCATCTTTCCAATGGCCCTTTGCCAGAACTGGTATCTTCTTCTGTGTGCCAATCTTTGGACATCTTCAATGGGAGGCGATGGATGAGATCACTCCTGCACATACGCAGGAGGCTGTCATTCAAGCACACAAAGACCAGCCCAGCGCTGTAAGCTGAACTTTGCATACGTAGCTCAGTTTACTGTGCCAGAAAGAAAAAACAAGCAAGCAGGTAGGGGCATTTTATTGCAGAAGAGATAGTGCATATCTCTTCTGCAATAAAAGCCTGCCTGCTTGCTGTTTGTTACAGCAGATCTGCAGTTCCAATTTAAAGAAGAACTCCGGGCAAAATTTGTGTTTCCCATGCAGTGGGGCTGTGCCCACACAGCATAGGTTAACTGCTCATTTTGTCCAGGGGTACAATGAAAGGCTAAATTTGCCTGATCCTTTGATTCTCCAGAAAATAGAGCTCTTCCACATCCAGTGGTGGACTTTTCCTCCTGTCCTCACATCCAGAACTGGTCTATGGGTGAGATGATGTCATGAATAGTCAATTCACGAGACCACTAGCATGCGGGGGAACAGATAAGTATATCTCTCCGCTCCTCAGCCCCAGAGAAAAACAAGCAGTTAGCCCATGCAGTGCAGGCTCAGCCCCACTACCAGAAACCACACCAGAGGTGCAGCAAGCAAATGTTTATTTTTTAGCAACACGCTGCACTAGAGCACATAGAGCACACAGGTGTAAATGTGTCCATAGAGACACGTGAGAGTTTGGGAGTAAGGAGTGCTCACAGTCGCTGGTGGAAGTATAGCTTTTTTCTTTGCGCCCCTGGACAATAGCAGTCAATAGCCGTCCAATCAGTTATTACGGGGCCCATGGTAAAGAGTGGCCTGGTCAGGACTGAGTGGGGAGAGTTGTACACTTCCACATTCTCCTACCTTCAAACCCCTCTGCAAGCCCAACACATCTGTTCTGAGAGCCTATCTTGTCCCTAAGTATGGAGCAATATCAATCACTGCTAGCTTGGTTGCGGGGGTGCGGGTCAGGCAACATTTGTGCAGGATGGCTCCATTTCTTCTTTGACAGAGTGCACCTCACTGCTAGTTTCCTGCATGGAGGAGTGCTGACTAGAGATGGGCTCGGGCGTGTTCAAGTTCGCACGTGTCCGATCCCGCCAGGAAGCCAACACTGCACTCCGCTAATCACAGGCAGTGAGACATTTCCCAATCCTCAGCTGCTGATTGGCAAATGTCTCACTGTCGGCTTCCTGGCGGGATCGGGGCACATGCAAACTCAAACATGCCCAAGTCCATCTAGTCCATCTCTAGTGCTGACACCTGTGCAATCTAGCTGAGGACTGTGATGAGTGGAAAGATGTCTAAGCCTGTTAAATGTTTTCCACCTTGTGCCACAATTGGAGATTCCTGAAGGTGTATTCACATTTGTGCAGAGCCATGTGGTACATGGTCACTATGAATGGGTTGCCAATAAACCGCAATGGACCAAAAAAATGTGTGTTGATCCACTGTGGTGCCATTCTTGTGAAAGGCACCCCAATGCACTTTTCCCACACACCTGCCTTGCAGAGTAAAGCCCCGTACACACGCACTGATTGTCGGCCGAACGATCGGCCGTCTTTTGTCCGGTGCTGTCCTGTCGGTTGAAAAGTGCTAAAGACTGCACACGAATTTTTAGCATGCCCAGTCTTGCTCATCTGCTTTTTGTCGGCCGAAATCTGTACTGACTGACGAACAATCGGCCGTTCTTTGTTGGCCTACAAAAATTTTATAGCCTGCACACCAGATTTTGTTCGGCCGAAAAGTTGTAGTCGGTTGTCGGAAGCATCATACTAACAAGCCGACAATCGGCCGATCGGACGTTGGCCGAATATTTACGGCCGACAATCGGTACGTGTGTACGGGCCTTAACACACAAAAATGCATGTCATTGCACTACAGTGCTGCGCAACATGCGGTTGTTGAATGAAGTTAACACTGTCTTGAATAAAGTTATCACTGTATAAATGTATTAAATTGTAACTTGCATTGTAAAGGAGCATCGCTCCTACCTAACACACACCAGTGGGTGCATTTTTTTACGGACCATAATGCACATCCACTGGTGTGAACAGGCTCTTAAATGAACTGCCTTAAAGTAACACACATTAATGCACATCATAACATATATTGCCACACTTTGAGGACCACCCTAGTGTAAATGGGTGCCAAAATGCTATCTTCCACCAACAAGTTTATTCTCACGCTGACCATCACTGCAAGGGAACATTTTTCATCCTACTGGTCAGTGTAAGGAAGCATTGATAACATAATTTGCAATAGCAGAAAATAATACATGTCATAGGACAGGTCCTGTGCCACATGACTATAATAATTAAGTTATTTTTTTTTCTGTATGGCAAGGGAGCCCCGTAAAAAAATGTTATTATGGCGCCCAGTGATTAATAGTTTTGCTCACAGTGAAAAGGTATGCCTAAATTGCAATGCCCAAGTGTTCTGTGCCAGGCATCATGTCAAAAAGTAATGCACTGTATTGATCTTGACGATGGCAGATAAGTAAATTATTGTGCAGCTTTGTGGCTGTTATTTATTTTTATTTTTTTTTTCTGAAATTTCGCTTCACAGAAAACAATGCTTTAGGCAATTCAGAACTACCAGCCGCTGCTAGAGAAGAATTCATCAGTCACAGAATAGAGAGAAATGAAGGAAATATAACCAATAACCATAAGATTCTTCGAAGATGAGACTAAATACGAAAGACTCCCAGACATTCATTAAGTCTTGCATAATTGGTGGGTATTATCAGTACAATAGAAGTGACATTGGTGACTGACCATCTGCATACCCAAATGCCTTTCATTTAGCATTCCTCCAGCACCTGAGACTTACTGAGTCGTTGGTCCCTAAGGAAGCAAAACATTAGTCAGCACATCAGATCGGACATTAATGCTGAAATCACATCCTCAGGCTGCCGCAGAGGCACCTTTCTTAAAATCACCTTGTGTTTAGCTAGTGGAAAGTACGGAAAATATTGCATTGCTAAGCAACATACTTGTAGATGAGGGTATAATTGCATTTTTAGATTACATTTACAGGAAACGCATTCTTCTTGGGCGATCTCTGTCCTTCGGCATACTTGAGGACGCTAGATAAAATAAAAGTTCACGACCAATCATAACACAGCCGAAACAGGATTAATAAACTGTTTATCGAGAGCACGACAGCAACGTCTTATTTATGATTATTTTTTTCTCCTGTATTGTGCACGAGGGCTCGGGTTGATTTTAAGGGTAATGAAGGGTGAGGGCGCCTCACATCTGGTTCAGAAAGTCTTGATGAAATCTAAAACACAAATAGCTTACATGGAGAAAAGAAATCTTCGCCAGGGGAATTTTGTACAGAAGGAGGATGCAGATGATCTTATTAATTCAGACCTACATTCCAAAGTAGAGATGGAAGCAGTATAAAAGGATTTTATCAAATCAATGCATTTGCTTTAAGGTTAATACTCTACAGCAATCACTGCGCCGATAAAGATGATGAGTTTTGCTCATGTGACAGACTATGAAGCCCGGATACTTTTTTTTTTTTTTCTTTGCAAATGGATTTAATCCTTATCCTTTAAGTCGTAAAGGTTTCATCTTTTATTTCCTTCGACTATTTTTTTTTTTTCTCTTTGGCTCCTATGTGTTTCTTGGAAGCAAACACGTGAAGCAGAATAGCTGAGGCTGACCTTGCAGAACGAGGGAACCAAGGAAATAGGAGCGATGAAGCGAAAAGGGGACAAAAGTCAGCAGCTCCTCAAAAAAGAAAAAAAAAGCAATGAGATGGCAAAGAGGAGGGACGCTTAAGAGAAGAGAGAGAAGGCACAAAGCCTTGTACATTATCATTGAAAAGTCATTAGAAATCTGTTAGGCACGTCGGCACAGATTGCTGACACCGACGCAGTGCAAAAGCACATGTTTCTCTCCATAATGATGGAAGTGAAGTGGAAAAGATGTGGGTGGGGCGGAATGCACATATCAATGAGGAGCACACAACAGAAAAACTATCGGCCCCTCCTCGTTGAATTCATTATGGCTTTTCCCATAAAAAAAAGTTGTATTCATGAGTTGTTAACCATTTTGTCTAGCAAATGAGTTTATCCAAGTGACCTATTCCGGTTTCATTTATTTATTTTTTTTTTAGCTGGCAGATGGCATCAAAGAAAGCCCCTAAGTCTATCTCACTGAGACTATTTGCTTACAGTGTAAAGGCATCAGCCTGCCAAGCTTAGCCACAGAAGAAGATATTGCTTGTAAGAAATAAGAGCAAGGTTGAGCCTCTTATTGACTAGCAACTTTCTCCTGCTATTTGCAAACATACAGCTGTCTTGGCAGAGAGCACAGTATCAAGTCGGATCACATAGCTGGTGAGCCACACTTTGAAAATCCTTAATTGCAACTCTTAATTGAAGCATGAAGATTGAAAGCTCAAAGATCCTTATTTGTATGCCAAGCTATACAACGTCAGATTTTTACTATTGTTGCAACCAACAACTGGGCAATGCAAGATCAACAAAGACATTATGAGAAATTACCAACAGCAAAAGTTTGCTGCTGCGTCCATTTATCTGTGTCCTTAAAATATCTGAGTTCAGTTAAAGTATAATTAAAGTCAAAAGATTTTTTTAGTTTTTATGTTTTTTAGTTCTTTTGGATAGAGTGGAGAGGAATTAGAACACCTGGAGATACATATTCGCCAGCACACCAAGGATCTTGCAAAGCAGTCCAAAATCTTTATTCCAAATATGATCACATCAGAAAAATATAGTGCAACGTTTCGGAGCCGCACAGGACCCCTTCGTCAGGCATGTGATTACGAAGGGGTCCTGTGTGGCTCCGAAACCTTGCACTATATTTTTCTGATGTGATCATATTTGGAATAAAGATTTTGGACTGCTTTGCAAGATCCTTGGTGTGCTGGCGAATATGTATCTGCTTGTAACCGATCCAGTTGCCAGCTGGTGATCGCTTCAGCACCCAGTATACACGAGCCAACAAATCAGGAAGGTGTGCGATAGGAATATGAACTATACTGGATTAGAACACCTGTCACCTTTTATTGCTGTCTTTGATCCCATTAGCGAGATTCACCCTCTCGATTTGTTATGTTTACCATTATCCCTAAAAGTAAAGGAAAATCCCATATAGGAGGACTAACTGGCTCTGTCCCAAACTGGGTCACAGATTGCTCTCTTTAGAGGTGCCCGGTTGGGAAGCAGGGTCAACCACCATCCTCCTGCCTATAATGGGTAACTCTAGTTAGTTGGAGCCTCAATTCTAAGCTATTACTTGAATGTGGACAAATACCCTCACATGCTTTTACAATTGTTGTTACCATGTTACATGTGTTATTATTATGTTACTATATACCAGTAATGGTGAACCTTGGCACCCAAGATGTTTTGGAACCACATTTCCCATGATGCTCAACTACACTACAGAGTGCATGAGCATCATGGGAAATGTAGTTCCAAAACATCTGGGGTGCCAAGGTTCGCCATCACTGCTATACACTGCTATATACTGTAAAATTGGCGAATGTAGCTATGTGTAACATTTATTTCGCTCTTTCTGTACTTCCCGAAAAACCTTAATAAAAAAATTTACAAAAAAAATCCCAGAACAGTAATAGAGGGGACATCTTCCAATGGGGGCACTATTTCTGGTGACAACCAGAGAGTCCCTTACTTTGGATGAATTGCCTTTCACTGACGAGAGTTATAATCCTCCCTTACTCTATCCAATATGAAACTTTAAGGCTCCATTCACACCTGAGCGTATCGTTTTCAGGCGTTTTTTCTGGCTTTTTTTCATGTGTTTTTTGCAGGTGTTTGGAGGCAGGCATTGACATCTAACAAAAACGTTTGTCATCTGCCAAAAAAGAAGCTCATGTACTTTTAGCTTCAGGCGTTTTGCTTCAGGCGACAAAACGCTCAAATGTGAACAGGGCCATTGAAATGAATAGGATTTTGCTTGTTGGGCGTTTTGAGACTTCAGAGATGAGCATTTTACGAGCTGAAATACGCTCAGGTGTGAACAGGGCTTTAAGACCAATTTAACCAAATTTTCTGTTTGTTTTGGATTGAAAAAGTTATCATTATTGTCTTTTATGTCTATAGGGTATCAAAAGATGTCACTAGGAAAAAGAATTAGAGAAAGTCTGCCCAGCATGTACATCCAGAAGGGGTAATAATCCTACTTTGCTCTGTAAAATAAATGTTTTTATTGTCTTTTTCTCTCTGTGTGTGTGGGCCATTTTACATGGGCAGCAGGATGGTGGATCCATGAACAGACTTCTTACTGAATCAGAGCTAGATAGAATGGATGTCAGCTTTGTGACATCTATGTTCATTATTTTTTTTTCCTTTACAGAACTTAATCTACCCATGATAGGTCTATGGGCAGGCAAATGTAAACAATGTGCGCTTGTTTACATCCTTTTACCTCCAGCCACATCTAGGTCCAAAAATACTTTTTTTTTTGCCCTAGACAGACTCAGGTAATTGGTTGTAAACAGTTGCATGCCAATTTACATCTGCCTGTCATAGACTGATGTTGAGTTTCCATAGGCTGATACTCCATTCAGATCCACCTGAATAACTGACAGGTAGATGTGATCAGAATGTCCCTTTAAGGCTCCGTTCACACTAATGCGTTTTTTCATGCTTTTTGCAAAAACGCTTTTCATTTTTTTAACATGGGTTCCTATGGAACACATTCACCTCAATGCATTTTTGTGCCTCTGCGTTTTTGGAAGGGGTCGGGGACATTATTCCCACAAAATGCAGCGTTTTGCATGTAATAGACTTCAATGGGCATGCATTAAAAACGCAAGTCCTGCGCTTTTGGCACGTTTTGCATTTTTCATTATTTAATCTACCCAACAACAAATTGTCCAAATAAAAAGACAGAATCAAAAACGAAAAAAGGCATCAAAAACGCATAAACGAATGCATGTCAAAATCACGGAAAGAACAGCAAAAAGCCCTGCTGAAACTCTCAAAAGCAACATGCACAGGTGTGAATTGAGCCTAAGTGGAGATTTCTATGATGGGTCCCCATGAATGGAGGGACCTGAAATAATTGGAAATGTCCCCAACAGACAGAAATAAAAATGCAAATTTAAAACCTCTTTTTCCTTCATTTAAAATGAAAGAAACACAAAGTTTTGACGGATTTGCTTTTAAACATCCTTCTACTTTCTACTTTTTCTATACTCTGTTAAGAAACAAGAATTGCCATGTGACAAATAGGGATCTGATTCTTTCAAAACAGATGCAAGTGACATCTGCTGTAACAAAAAAAAAAAAAAAAAAAGCTTCAGTGCTGATCAGGAAAAGAAATGCTGTGGTAGATGCAGAATTCTGATAGTGATCTAGAAGCGGAGAGTCTTCAGCCCCTTTTTTGAGTCAGTTGCTGTTACAACCAACACTGCCTGTGCAGTCAGTGCTATATAAAGCCCAACTCGGGGCTCCCCCCTCCTATCCCCAGCGCTATGCTTGGAGGCCCCCCCAAGGCTAGTCTTCCGGTCAGTCACATTATGCACAGGGCTTCTCTTTCTCTTTCCAGCAGCAGTTTGTCAAGAATCTGATATGGCGATATCCACACCAATGCAACAATAAGCGTCAATTATTCTGGAAGACCGTAAACATGTACTGGAAGAGAATTACAGCAGAGAACAGTGCAGAATAGGAGGAAAGTATTGCAGCAGATTTGTTTTGGGGCTAGGAATGGGCTGAACACTCACCTGTTTGGTTTACAGCAGAACTCCCGAACAAGGGAATTGTTCTAACCGTAACGGCGAACCCCATTGAATCCTATGGGAACCAAACAGGAAAAATGCCCATTTTGAAGGTTTATATGCAAGTAATTGGCCATAAAAGAGATATTGGGGCTGGGTACTGCTCTGGGGGACAGGTATCAAAATTTTTTTTTTTTTAAAAAGATGATTGTTTTTTTAGGAGCATTGATTTTAACCTCTTCCTGTCCACGCTATAGCTGAAAGATGGCTACAGCATGGGTCTAAATTGCCAAGAGGGCGTCCATGTACATCCTCCCGTGCATGAGCTGCCTACGTGCCTGGATCGCTCTGTGATCAGTGAGTCAAAGCGACTTGGCCGGTCACAGATTGGAGTGAGGGGCCGATCCAGGCCCCTTACCGCGTGATCAGCTGTTAGCCAAATGACAGCTGAACACGTGATGTAAACAGAGCCGGTAATCAGGGTTTTATTTTCTCACTCTGAAAGTGCAAGGCGAAAAATAAATAATGCAGATTACTGTCTTAAGTGAACAGGACATCGGTCCCGCACACTCCAGACCCACTGCTGCTAAGCAGTGCCCATCAGTGCCCACATATGCATATCAGCACTGCTAAGCGGTGCCCACCAGTGCCACCCACCAGTGCCCACCAGTGCCACCTATCAATGCCCATCTTTGTTGCCAATCAGTGCTCATTAGTGCCTCATGATTAGTGCCACCTATCAGTGCTGCCTATCAATGTCCCCCTACCAGTGCCTATCAGTGCTACCTATCAGTGCCCATTAGTGCCCATTAGTCCCACCTATCAGTGCCATCTATCAGTTCCCTTCAGTGCTACCTATCAGTGCAGCTTCATCAGTGCCCACCAGTGCTGCCTCATCAGTGCCCATCAGTGCCGCCTTATCAGTACCTATCAGTGCTGGCTATAGGTGCAGCCCATCAGTGCAGGTCCATCAGAGCACATCAATGAAGGAGAAAAATTATCTGTTTTCAAAATTTTAAGGCTCGGTTCACACTAGGGCGACCTGTGAGGCGACCTGGTCGCCTCACAGGTCGCCGCAGGTCGCCTCCCATAGGGAAGCTGCGGACCCGTTCTAATAGGAGCGACACAAGTCGCTCCGACCTAGAAAAAGGGTCCGGAGCTTCTTTGGGGCGACCAGGAGGCGTCCGCCATAGACGAGGTTGCGCTGCGAAGTAGCGTCGCCTGCATGTGAACGGGGGCTCAAACAAACTGTGAAAACAGTTTTTTTTGTTTTCATAAATTTCGGTCTTTTGTTGTTTGTTTAGCAAAAAAAAAAGAACTCCAATGAGGATTAAATACAACCAAAAGAAAGCTCTATTTTTGTGGCAAAAATTTTAACAATTTCATACGGGTACAGTGTTGCATGACTGCGCAATTGTCATGAAAATTGACCTGGGCAGGAAGGGGGTTGTAGTGCCCAGTAAGCAAGTGGTTAATGGTGCTTAAAGTGCAACAATTAAAATAAAAAATTCCTAACGCCCGTTGGACCCGAAAAAAAAAAAATGCTCTCGCCTCTTGGGAAGCTTCCTGCCATATGCCCGCTCTGCACTTTGACATGTCTTATATAGGCAAGGGGAGGGGCCACCTGGCTACGTCACTCGGTGGCACTGCCCTTTCTGATGTAATAGGCTGGGTTTGGTCTGCGGGACCCCACGCAATTTTTTTCTTTATTTTTTTACTGGCACTTTTTTTTTTATTCAGCTGTCAGAGAGGAAACTCATTGACAGCTGATGACTCATTGGTTGTTTAGGACGCCGCGGTCGGCTTCCCAGGCCCCGCTCCGTAACAACCAGCTTACACTGCGCCCTGATTGGGCAAGCAAAGCTTTGCCCAGTCAGGGAGCAGAATGCACTGTGCAGCGCTCAGTGCATTGCAGGGTGTTTGTCGGGGCAAACACCCAGTGAACACCCTGCAAATTTGGGTGTTCAGCGAATGGTCAAACAAGCAAATGTTCAGCACGAACTCATGCTTGGGCTGAACCATTCGCCCATCCTTATTGGGGGCTATTTGAAAATAAATGCCTGGAGTTGGGCTTTAACTGACATCTCAATCTCGAATATAACAAGGGAACTCCTCACTGTTTACATCTTACAATCATTTTTTATTACAGGTATCTACTGTATATAGCTTTGACAATTTATTTAGCGCTTTACATATATTGTTAAGTTAAAGCTAAGGTTTAGGTAAATACTACTTTTTGCTCTAAAGCTTTGACCTAACTTACCTGTAATGAAGTATGTCCCAAGCCATGCAGGCAGCTGGATCCTGAAGTAATCATCACTTCAGGGATCCCCTGTTCTCTCCCTGTCTGTGAAATTCCAGCATGCAGGGGAATAAAGTGTTTGTTACCCCAACATTTCATATTTACGATATGTGCCTGTTGTACAATCTACTAGTGTTAAAAATTATCTTGCTCCCTTTTTATTGCTTCCTTTGTGTGAAATTCCTGGTGATCCTGTCTCAGTTTTCCTATTTTAAACTGACCATGTTAGGCATGAGAGTACATCCATCTCAGTGTAGTCAATTTTCTGGTTGTGCTGGGGGCACAGCCTGCCTGTCCTCCAATGGTCAATACTTATGCTGACACGCTCCCCTGCACAGCTCTTCACTGGAAAGATCAGTGTGTTGCTGTTTCTCTGCCTCTTGCTGACATATCCCCTTGCAGTCTCCTCTTCAACTCTAAACCGCTTTTGCAGCTGAGCACAGAGGTCATGAGATCACTTATCTAAAAATAACAAAATGTAATATATATATATATATATATATATATATATATATATATATATATACAGACTTGTATAAAGTACTCAAAATTTCTACTTGAGTAAAAGTACAAGTGCTCGATCAAAAAGTGACTTAAGTAGAAGTGGAAGTGCTCGCAGAAAAAGTTACTTAAGTGGAAGTACTAAAGTATTCAACATTTTTTTTACTTAAGTATTGCAAGTAGTTTTTTCAAAAAAATTGCTACTTAAGTACTAAAAGTAAAAAGTAAAAGTAGTTTTGAAAAAAAATTCTACTCAAGTACTGAAAGTAGAACTAGAAGTACTGTGTTATGTAGTTATTAAAGAAAGAAGTCAAAAGTTTGAACATCATATTGTTTTTTATTATTTCAAATGATTTATTCAAATTAATAACCTAAAGGACAATCACAATTCCTTAGGCTGTAACTTTTTGTAAACAAAAACAGATAAAGTATGTCCCTCCCTTCCCCTTTTAAAGCATCCCTCCTTCTCTTCCCTACCTGTTTTTTTTTTCTCCACAGCTTATTGGTGCGCAAAATCATATATAAACCAATGTGATATACAACAATATATTCCAATAATGAAATAAAGGAAGAGTGTATGAAATCTAAGTCAATAAAAAGTTCAAAATATTGTGAATCTTCAAATATATATATGTGACAAAACAAGATGAATATAATTTCATATCTGCTGTTAATGGGAAAGAACCTCCCAACCAGGGCCGGCCTTAGGTGTTCAAGCGCCCTGTGCGAGCTGATCCTGTGGTGCCCCCACCAGTGCCCTGCACATTTTTTCTTGCACTTTTTTTGCACTTCATTTGACTTTTCTTTTTTATGATCACTACAAACTTAGCCCCCCTTACATTAGAGACCCCCCTTCCATCAGAGACCCCCAACGGAGCCCCCCTTACAACAGAAACCCCCCACAGAGGCCCCACTTACATCAGAGACCCCCCACACAGAGCACCCTTACAGCAGAGACCCCCAGCCCCCACAAAGAGCCCCCTTTACATCAGAGACCCCCCACACAGAGCCCCCCTTACATCAAAGACCCCCACACAGAGCCCCCTTACATCAGAGACTCCCATACAGAGCCCCCTTTACATCAGAGACCCCCCCACACAGAGCTCCCCTTACATCAGAGACCCCCCACAGAGCCCCCTTACATCAGAGCCAACCACACAAAGCCCCCCTTACATCAGAGACCCCAACACAGAGCCCCCTTACATCAGAGACCATCCCCACACAAAGCCCCTTTACTTTAGAGACCCCTCACACAAAGCCCCCCTTACATCAGAGACCCCAACACAGAGCCCCCTTACATCAGAGACCATCCCCACAGAGCCCCCCTTACATCAGAGCCCCCCCATAGAGCCCCCCACAGAGCTCCCCTTACTTTAGAGCCCCTCCACACAGAGCTCCCCTTACATCAGAGCCCCCCACATCAGAGCCCTCCCACACAGAGTCCCCCTTACATCAGAGACCCCCCCACACAGAGCCCCCTTACATCAGAGACCCCCACACATCAGAGACCCCCCCACACAGAGACCCCTTACATCAGAGACCCCCACACAGAGCCCCCTTACATCAGAGACCCCCCACACAGAGCCCCCTTATACCAGAGACCCCCCACACAGAGCCCCCTTACATCAAAGACCCCCCACACAGCGCCCCCTTACATCAGAGACCCCCCACACAGAGCCCCCTTACATCAAAGCCCCCTTTACATCAGAGACCCCCTTACATCAGAGACCCCCCACACAAAGCCCCCTTACTTTAGAGACCCCTCACACAAAGCCCCCCTTACATCCAGAGACCCCAACACAGAGCCCCCTTACATCAGAGACCATCCCCACAGAGCCCCCCTTACATCAGAGACCCCCCACACAGAGCCCCCTTACATCAGAGACCACCCACACAAAGCCCCCCCTTACATCAGAGACCCCCCCATGTTTCCCTTAACCAAGATGGCCGCCAGTGCCTCGATCGCACTGCACATGCACATGTGCCTCTACTGCACGGCCGCCGGAATCCCCGCCTCCCAGCGCTGAGACGTCAGCGAATGGAGACAAGGAGGGGAGAGCGGAGTGGCCGAAGGCCGCCACACATGTCAGAGCGCCGAGAGGTGCATGTGGGAGCAATCCACGCCGGCCCAGCGGAAGCCTGGAGCGGAACAACGCTACCCAAATGGCCAGAGACCAGGTACCCATGAAAAAGGGGGGTATCTTTACCTTTGCCTTCCTATAGAAAAGGGGAGGGGAGGGGGGAAGGCAGAATAGGGAGGATAATTGAAAGAGTAGGAGAGAGCAGTAAGGAGGGAAACCAAACAAAAAAGAAAAAGGGAAAGGCAGAGAAAAGTAGCGAGTAACTATGCAGCACAAAAAAAAAATATCGGAGTAGAAGTATCCAAATCATCGAAAAAATGTAGTGAAGTAAAAGTAGAAGTAGGAGAAAAAAATTCTACTCTAGGAAAGTACAGATACCGCATTTCGGTACTTAAGTACAGTACTTAAGTATTTCTACTTCGTTACTATACATCTCTGTATATAACTTTTCATGTGACAACACTGAAGAAATGATACTTTGCTACAATGTAAAGTAGTGAGTGTACAGCTTGTATAACAGTAGAAATTTGCTGTCCCCTCAAAATAACTCAACACACAGCCATTAATGTCTAAACTGCTGGCAACAAAAGGGAGTACACCCCTAAGTGAAAATGTCCAAATTGGGCCCAATTGTATATATATATACAGTATATATATATATATATATATATATATATATATATATATATATAGATAGATAGATAGATATCTATATATATATATAGATAGATGCTCCTGGCTTCCTCCTGTTGAGTACCCCATAGCAAGCAGCTTGCTATGGGGGCACCCAAAAATCACAACTCCCTGTGTCTATTCAGACACAGAGCCGCGACCCAGCCCCACCCCCTCTCTCTCCAGATTGGCTGACTGATTGTGATTGACTGCGCTGCGCTGCTGTCTCAGTCATTGCGAAGGGGAGTCCCGGGCAGCTGAGAAACTCCTGCAACATCGCTGGATAAAGATGGGCTCAGGTAAGTATTAGGGGGTCGCTGCACACATGCATAGAATGCATTAAGATACAAAAACCTTCTGACTTTACAATCCCTTTAAGGATAAGCATAAAAAACCTTCAATGGTAGGACAAGTGTAGTTGTTAGGAAACTTGAGTAAGCATGGATTTCAGAAGCAAACAAAAGCATCATGAAAATAACATATATAGATGCATAGAACATGGGAATAAACTATAACCCATATAAAAATACACAAACAAGCATACCGGGCCTACTTAAAAACCTTGGAGTAGTACCAAGAAATCTGACTCAAGTAGGCTGTAGGAAACTTGAGGCCTATGGTGTGGTGCATGGGATTTTGCATCCAAATCTTATAGGGTTTTTTTTTTTTTTCTTTTTTTAACACATAAATAACATGACTGGCACCAAAAATAAATTCACAAATAATGCCAATTAAGTGACTTTTTTGTATGTATATTTTTCATTTGAATATAATAAATGATATACAAAATACATGCACATTTCCTGTAGTTGAAAGCATGTATTAGATATTTGCTGTCACCACTGCTTGTATACTTTCCTAATGTATGAGAGTTGCAAGAGCTAAAGGCCATTTAAAGAGCTACACCAAGAGAGTTTAACAAAGAAGTAGCAAGAATTCTCAGTTAGTTGTGGGATTTAGAGATTCCTAATGGCAAGCAGCACCCCGTTAAGCACTGGTATGCATGGGTCATCACTGATATATATTTAAGGCGCTCCAAAAATTCTTTCTGCACAAAGCCCAACAACAGTCTATATCCGCCCTAGAATATTATTCCTATTTCTATGTCATTTAATCAAAACTGGCAAATGATTTGATCATCTACAGCGAGACTAAAATTAGATTTTTTTTTTTCTCCCCCTCGATAATCTTGATAGCAATAAGAAAATAGAAACAACAATGAAAGCTATGAAGCTCTCTGTTCATTAACTTCATGACTATACAGCGCCATCTGCTCTGTCTAGCTACAGGAACTAGATTTCCTACCACCAACCCTTAAGAGATTTTAGCAGTGATATAACAATACAAGCGGTTATTGCCAGAGATTATTTATCTCCTCTGCTACAACTGATAAGTATCTTGTCCAAACTAGTGCTGGATTTTTTATCTACCAGAGATTAATGCAATCTATCTTCACTGTAGTTTTCCCCCTTTCCATCCGTCCGCAGTATATTCACAAAGCACGATGGCTCTTAACTTGTTTCATGTTTTTATTCACAAGGAAAAAGAAGAAAAAAAAAAAAAACTCATCAAATGTTTCTTTTCTCCCGTCACATATTTCTTATTGTGATGTATCTCTCAATATAGGATGGTGTCCTAGGAAAATATGTTGTACAGAAAGTAACAAAAAGTAATACTGCCAGTATATACAATCATAACATTAATCATGTGAGTTTAAGAAGCAGATCTCTGTGTACAGTCAATTACGCGATAAGTTATACGTATGAGCAGCACATGTGGATTTTACGTTAAGCTCCTCATTCATTTTGATGGACATTAATGTGACCAGGATGACAGCCAGGCGGTAAAAAGTGATGTACCTGCTGAAAGGATTTTTCCTTACCTAATACCAATAGCAAAAGAAACACATCCCTGGTGCCAATATTATTTTAACAGTAGACTTTAAGCCAATATTTTTTTTTTCCCCATGGGTGTCTGTTTTATTTTCTTGTGTTCCTTGTGTCCTGACAAAAATGTACATATTGGATGAAAGGCATCAACTATCTAAGGATATCTATATACATATTTCCATCTATACAACTAAAGATTGAAGTCTATACGAACTATGAAACTAAGGCTCGGTTCACACTACGTCGCTCCGACTTAGGGGGCGACCTGTGAAGTCGCGTGCAGCGCGACTTCGGCGCGACTTGCACGGACTTCATAAAATGAATGTCTATGCAAGTCGCCTCCAGGTCGCCCCGAAGTAGTACAGGACCCTTTTTCTAAGTCGGAGCGACTTGTGTCGCTCCTATTAGAACGGCTCCTGTACCGCACAATGGTAGCGTGACGGACCGCGACTTGTCAGGCTGACAAGTCGCGGTCCAAGTTGGATCAGAGTGAACCGACACTAAGTAGAGCTGCTTTTTATGTGTCTTGTCTTTGTGTCCTAATTCTCTATTCTGCTCTAGTCCACATGGGACACGGTGTATTTTTGCCTACTTTTGCATGTTCCATCAGCTTCTTTAGCATTCTCCGTAGTATATAGTATAAAATAAATGCTAAAAGTTGATTAGGAAGACTTCAACTTTTTGAAATGGGAATGAGGGACACCTATTAGCAAAAGTATGTAGGCATAGTGCGCACCCCATGCTATGCCCCCTTAAGGGAGAATTATACAAAAAAAAGAAGAGGATTAGTTAAACCTACAAGTGCCTTTTTTACCACTAGTATTCCTTTATACTGGCTTTTGTAATTTACAAATGCCTCAATTTCGAAATTGGATGAAAGATAAAAAGTGAATTTTACAGTTAGGTTCATATATAATTTGGACTTTTGCATACTTTTGACTCTGTATGCCACCAGAATAAAATGAAAACTAAACAATCCAAATAAATTTGAAGTGAATATAATCATAAATAAAATGTTAATTTTTGATATTTTGTTGGGAATCCTTTACTGGCAATGACTGCCTGAAGTCTGGAACCCATGGACATTACCAAAGACTGGGTTCCCTCCTTTGCGATGCTTTGCCAGGCTCCAACTGCAGCTGTCTTCAGTAGTTCTTTGTTTGTGGGACTTTCTGCCTTTAGTTTTGCCTTCAGCAAGTAAAATGCTTGCCTAATTGGGTTGAGATCAGGGGATTGACTCGGCCATTGCAGAATATTCTACTTCTTTTCCTTCAAAAGCTCCTGGGTTGCTTTTGCAATGTGTTTTGAATCATTGTCCATCTGTACTGTGAAGCGCTGCCCAGTGCCCAATCAACTTTGCTGCATTTGGCTGAATCTGGGCTGACAGTATATCTCTAAACACTGCAGAATTAATCCGGCTGCTTCTGTCACATCATCAATAAACACCAACGACCCAGTACCACTGGAAGCCATGCATGCCCATGCTGTCACATTGCCTCCACCATGTTTTAACCACTTCCATACCGAGTCATGTAATATGACGTCGGCAAAGTGGTTGTAAGGATCCGGGCCGCCGTCATATGATGTCGGCCCGTTCTAGCAGCCAGTGCGCGCCCCCGGCGGCGCACAGCGGCGCGATCAGGGATGAGGCTCGGACATAGCCCATCCCTGATCAAGGTAAACAGCCAATAGAAATTGGCTGTTTACCATGTGATCGGCTGTGTCAATCACAGCCGATCACATGAGCGGCTCCAGCACGAGCCGCTCGTTCTCTCTGCAATGCGCGCCCCCGGGGGCGCGTAGAGCAGCGATCGGGGACCAGGCTCGTCCCTCGGACAGAGTCGATCCCCGATCTAGGTAAAGAGCCAATGAAATTGGCTCTTTACCACGTGACCGGCTGTGTCCAATCACAGCCGGTCACAAATGTCAACAGAGAACACGGTAACTAGCTGTCACCGTGTTCTCCTCCTCACACACTGATCCTGTGTGAGGAGGAGATTGTGGTAACAGCTAGTTACCAATTACAGTGCACGCTAAACACACTGATTGCCCCCCCCCCCAATAAAGAGCACCTGTCACTAGCCCATCAAAGTACCCGAGTACCTGTCACCAGGCCATCAGGTACTCAGATGACAGGTACTCGGGTACTCTGATGGGCTGGTGACAGGTATTCGGGTACTCTGATGACAGGTACTCGGGTACTCTGATGACGGGTACTCGGGTACTCTGATGACAGGTACTCGGGTACTCTGATGACAGGTACTCGGGTACTCTGATGATGGGTACTCGGGTACTCTGATGATGGGTACTCGGGTACTCTGATGATGGGTACTCAGGTACTCTGATGATGGGTACTCAGGTACTTTGATGATGGGTACGCAGGTACTCTGATGACGGGTACTCGGATACTCTGATGACGGGTACTCAGGTACTCTGATGACGGGTACTCGGGTACTCAGATGACAGGTACTCGGGTACTCTGATGACGGGTACTCGGGTACTCTGATGACAGGTACTCGGGTACTTTGAGTACCTGTCAACGGAGTACCCGTCATCAGAGTACCTGAGTACCTGTCACCTACCCATCAGAGTACCCGAGTACCTTCCACCTACTCATCAGAGTACCAGACCCCTGAAGTACCCGAGTACTTGCCGCCTGCTCATCAGTACCCATCACTACTCATCAGTACTCATCAGTACCTATCACGTATCAGTACTGATCATCAGTACCCATCAGTACAGTATCACCTATCAGTATCAATTCAGTACTACTCATCAGTACCTATTACCTGCCTGTCACCTGCCCATCAGAGTACCCAAGTACCTGTCACCTGCCTATCGGAGTACCCGAGTACCTGCCACCTGCTCATCAGTACCAGAGTACCTGTCACCTGCCCAAGAAAGTACCCGAGTACCTGTCACCCTTCATACAGCCACCATGTCCAAGTCCAAAAAGGTTTATATACGTCCTCCGTTTAAACCTAAATACCGGTGTTATGGCAGCAGATAGCTGCCATAACCCTGGTATTTTTTTAAACGGTGGATGGTTGGCTTTCCGATAAAGGTGGTCCCAGCGGCGGATTCGCCGTGGGATCACCCTTCCGGGATGGCGGAAGAGGTGCCCCCCCCCCTCCCGCCGCGTCCGGTCCTTTTCCCCGCTTAAAGGACCCGCCGGCAGCGGGGAAAGCGATCCGGTCCCAGATCCTCACAGACAGGATGTCGAGTGAGGGCAAGCTTGCCCTCACTTGACTCTATGGTTTTGGAGGACCGGAGCTATGGAAAATGTTGTTGCCTAGCAACCGGTTTAAAGGTCCTTTTTTTTTTTTCATTTTATATAATAATTTTTTTTTTTAGTGTACTTGTGAGATCTGAGGACTTTTTGACCCCAGATCTCACAAAAAAGAGGTCCTGTCGTGCCTATTTCTATTACGAGGAATGTTTACATTCCTTTTAATAGAAATAAAAATGATCATTTTTTTTTTTTAAACGGTGTAAAAATAAAAAATAATAAATAAAATAAATAGTAAAAAAAAAAAAAAAATTAAAGCGCCCTGTCCCCGTGAGCTAGCGCGCAGAAGCGAACGCATACAGAAACCCCGCCCACATATGTAAACGGTGTTCAAACCACACATGTGAGGTATCGCCGCGATCGTTAGAGCAAGGGGAATAATTTGAGCCCTAGACCTCCTCTGCAATTCAAAGATGGCAACCTGTAGAAATTTTTAATTGTCGCCTATGGGGATTTTTAAGTACCAAAGTTTGCTGCCATTCCGTGAGCGTGCGCAATTTTGAAACATGACATGTTGGGTATCTATTTACTCGGCGTAACATTATCTTTCATATTATGGAAAAAAATTGGGCTAACTTTACTGGTTTCTTATTTTTTAATTAAAAAAAGTGATTTTTTTCCAAAAAAATTGTGTTTGGAAGACCGCTGCGCAAATACGGTGATATAAAAAATATTGCAATAATCTCCATTTTATTCTCTAGGGTCTCTGCTAAAAAAAAAATATATAATGTTTGGGGGTTCTAAGCAGTTTTCTAGCAAAACAACTGATTTTAGCTTGTAAACACCAAATGTCAAAAATAGGCCTAGGCAAGTGGCTAGGATGCATGATGATGCTCCTTGGATGTTCGGCCCCTCTATATGGCTAGGCTGTGAAAAAGTCTCACACATGTGGTATTGCCATACTCAGGAGGAGTGGCAGAATGTATTTTGGGGTGTCATCTTTGCTGTGTACATGCTATGTGTTAGGAATATCCTATAAATTGACAACTTTGTGTAAAAAAAAAAAAAGTTTTCATTTTTTTCCCACATTTTCCAAAAACCTGTGGAAAACAATGATATGTTCAAACGACCCATAATGCCTCATAGAATATACGTTGGAGTGTTTGCTTTCCAAAATGGGGTCATTTTTTGGACTTTCCATTGTATTGGTGCTCTAGGGCCTTGAAAAGTGTGATAGGTAGTAAGAAAGTTTTATGTGTATTTATGCTTCTAGAACGCCTGAAGGTGCTTCTTGGACGTGGAGTCTCTTTTTGTGGCCAGGCTGTGTAAAAGTATCACACATGTGGTATCGCCATACTCGGAAGGAGTAGCAGAATGTATTTTTGGGTGTAATTTTTGCTGTGTACATGCTATGTGTTAGAAATAGCTTATAAATTGACAACTTTGTGGGAAAAAAAAGAAAAAAAAATTTTCTTAATTTTCCCAAGAATTGTGGGAAAAAATTACAACTTCAAAAAACCCACCATGCCTCTTACTAAATACCTTGGACTGTCTACTTTACAGAAAGGGGTAATTTGGGCAGTATTTGTACTGTCCTGACATTTCAGGGCCTCAAGAAAGGAGATAGGCAGTCAGTACATCTGGTGTGATCAATTTTCAGTAATTGGTACCATAGCTTCTAGACTCAATAACTTTCACACAGACTAAATAATATACACTAATTTGGGTTATTTTTACCAGAGACATGTAGCAGTATACATTTTGGCCCAAATGTATGAAGAAAAATTAATTTTTTGCAAAACTTTATAATTGAAACTAAAAAAAAGTGTTTTTTTTTTCAAAATTTTTGCTCATTTTTTGCATATATCACGAAAAAAACCCCCAGTTGTGATCAAATACCACCAAAAGAAAGCTCTATTTGTGTGAAAAAAATGATAAAAATTTTGTTTGGTTACAGTGTAGCATGACTGAGCAATTGTCATTCAAAGTGTGAGAGTGCTGAAAGCTGAAAATTGGTCTGGGCAGGAAGGGTGTCTAACTGCTCTGTATGGAAGCGGTTAAAGATGACACTGTGTGCTTTGGATCATGAGCTGTTCCAAGCCTTCTCCAAACTTTTTTCTTTCCGTCATTCTGGTACAGATTAATCTTAGTTTTATCCGTCCAAAGAATTTTTTTCCAGAACTGATCTGGCTTTTTTAGATGTTTTTAGGCAACGTCTAATCTGGCTTTTCTATTCTTCAAGCTAATGAATGGTTTCCACCTTGTGGTGAACCCTCTGTATTTGCTCTGTGAAGTCTTCTCTTGATTGTACACTTTGACAATGATCCGCCCACCTCCTGGAGAGTGTCCTTCACTTCTGGATGTTGTGAATTGTTTTTTCTTTACCATAGAGAGGATCCTGGGATCATCCACCACTGTTGTCTTCTGTGGAGGTACAGGCCTTTTTATGTTGCTGAGCTCACCAGTGCGTTCTTCTTTCCTCAGAATGTACCAAACTGTTGATTTGGCCACTCATAATGTTGCTGCTATCTCTCCGATGGATTTGTTTTTAGTTTTTGAAGCCTTACAATGGCCTGTTTCACTTGCATGGACAACTCCTTTGAACACATGATGTAGGTTCACAGCAATAGGTTCCAAATGCAAATACCCCACTTAGAATCAACTCCAGACCGTTTACCTACTTAATTGATGCAGCATAAACCTGGCCATGAAACAGCTTTTAATTCAATTGTCCAATTACTTTTGGTCCCTTGAAAAAGGGGGCATGGCTAATCTTAAGAGCCATAATTCCTAAACCCTTCCTCCAATTTGGATATACATACCCTCAAATTAAAACTGAGAGTGTGCACTTTCAGCCCATATCAATTATATAACTATAGTTTGAATATGTCTTAGTAAATACCTGAAAAAACTAAAATTGTACCTGTGTCCAAATACAATGTATATGGACCTAAATGTACAGTATATACAACTATACAGGGCTTTTTTTTCTTAGAGAATATGTGCAGTTACTCTCCACTTCCGAGTGACCCTTGTCTCCACCCCCTACCCAACTCCAAGCACATCCCTTGGTTACATCCCTACCCACCTTCCAGTACCACCCCTTTCAGAGAATACAGAACCAAGTATCACTTTGTGGTGCTAAGTGATTTATACGAATTTTGTTGATTATTACAGGAATAGCAGTAAAATAGATCCTCTGCAGCCAGCAACAATAGCCCTTCTTCCCCAGCAACGACAGACTCTCTGAAAAAAAATACTCCCCCAGCAACAAAAGATTTACCACAGCAACAATAGACCCCAACAAGTAACAATAGATCTTCCAGCAGCCAACATCAGTAGACCCTACACAGCAGCCAGCAACAATAGATCCCTTCCTCAACAGTAAATGCCTCCCAGTGACAAATTACCCCCCCAGCAACAAAAGTTCACCCAGCAGCAACAGACATTTCCAGCATCAATAGATCCCCCAGCAATAATAAATCCCCCAGCAACCAGGATCAATAGATCCTCCAGCACACCCAATACCCCTTGTCATTACATACATTCTATGCTGGAGGTGTCAGAACTGCGTTCCCCCACGTTCCCCCGTGTTCCCGCTGAAAAATAGACCTGCAACTATATAGATCAGACCAAAATGAGGGATAAATGAGGGCCTTTGTAGCAAATCAGGGACAGTCCCTCGAAATCCGGGACAATTGGGAGCTTTTAGAAAGTCCAGTGTTACCAATAGCGTTGGTAAAAGAGTGGTTTTTTTTTCGACATGTAACAAAAACTAAAACATCAGTTTTAGGTGGATTGATTCTTTAATAATTACTTTTTGAAGGAAAATAGCTGTTAGACTTCACTATATGGTTTAACCTACAGTATACATTGTATACTGTATTGTATTGTAAGCATAGGCAAACTGTTAAAGATTGGGAAGAATACTAAAGACAGAAATATGTTTTGCCTTTTACTCTATTCTGTTGTTTACTGATTAACAGGTTAAGAATATTGCTCAATTCTCTCTGGGGTCAATCTCTTCTGCCCAGACCCATTTTGGCAGAAATATTATGTTTATCAAATATGTATCCATGGTGTATTGCTGATCTGGTGATCATATATCTTGGATTCTCAGAAAAAATTCACATTTCTCGGAAACTTCCTCATCCTTGTCCAGTTTCAAAAGAGTATAGGCTGACATTTATGCAGTATGAAGACCAAGTCATTAAATTCACATATATTCTTTAGCGCGTTAATTTCATTTGGTAAGTAGTTTTCAGTCTTTTCATATCTACACTTTTCATTAAAATAATACATGGTGATTCTTCCATGAAGCTCCTTGTTCAGGTACTTCCTGTTACAAGGTAAAAAGTGTCCCGCGATTGTGCTCCAGTGTTGTCATTTTATCACATGTGAATCTGGTGAAGACTAAAATAGGCTATGCCAATGCGCATGCAGGCAGGGCTCTCTGTTGTATCCAACAGCTCAATCTGAGTAAAGACATGCAACTGATACTGGAACAAATGCATGTAGAAATGGCTCACAGACTGGAAGTGATCAGAAGTACTGAGACACAAAGAAGGATGAAAAAGTTGTAAACAGCATTTTCTACAAATACCAACCATGACAATTGTTTGTAATACACAGTGCTTGAAGTGATTATAAAGTCTATTTTTTTTAATAGCAAATATAATATACTTACCTCCTCTGTGCGTTGGTTTTGCCCATGGCAGCCTGGATCCTCCTCTTCTCTGGTCACTCATTCCTGCTCATGGCCCCTCCCTCCAATTGAGTGCCCCCACAGCAAGCAGCTTGCTATGGGGGCACCCGAGCCGAGCTGCAGCTCTGTGTATTCATTCAGACATGGAGCTGCCGTTTAGCTCCACCCCCTCTCTCACCTGATTGGCTCACTGACTTTGATTGACAGCTGTGGGAGCCAATTGCCTTGCAGTTGTATCTCAGCCAATCAGGAGTTGTTAGGTGGAGGTGTGATAGTCTTCCCTGAAGAGAACCATCTAAAGGCAAACAGAGTAGACAATAGCTTTACAGGCTGTGGTAGGGAGTTCCAGAGGATAGAAGAGGCTCTGAAAAGTCCTGAAGGTGAGCATGGGAGGAGGTGACAAGGGAGCTAGAGAGCAAGAGGTCTTGGAAGGAGCAAAGTGAATGGATTGGTTGATAATTTCAAAGTGATAATTTCAAAGTGGTTGAGCTAAGTTGGTGAGTGACCTTCTATGTTGCGGTTAGTATTATTTTATTCATTAGGTGATTGGAAGTCAGCGGAGGGATTGGAGGGAGGAGTGGCTAACAGTGAACCATTGATAACATGAAGAAGTCTGGTCGCAGCATCCATGATAAACTGGAGGGAGGATAGCCTGTGTAGAGGTAGGCCAATGAGGAGTGAGTTGCAATAGCTGAGGTGAGAAATTATTGGGGAAATGTACGGTACATGCCACTATAACCTAGACTGTTTTCATAGTTATATAGTTAGTCAGGTTCAAAAAAAATAAAATAAAACAAGTCCATCCAGTTCAACCAATAAAAATAAATAAATAAATCATGCATGTTAAAATTAAAAAGGGAGCTTTCTTCTATTTTATTTGGCTAATTTGATCAATTGTTATTTAAAGCGGTTGTAAACCTAAAATAAAAAAAATAAAAAAACCTGCAAGACAAAGGCATAATGAGCTAGTATGCATCGCATACTAGCTCATTATGAATTACTTACTTTAGAACGAAGCCCCGACACGGACCCCTGGACAACGCTGCAGGCGCTGACATGATCCCACAGCGTCTCTTCCGGGTTCGGCGGCTCCGGCGCTGTGATTTGGCTGGAGCCGCGATGACGTCACTCCCGTGCATGCACGCGGGAGTCATTTTCCGGCAAGCTCCCAGCAAGGGAAGCTGAAGGTCCAGCGGACCTTCAGAGCGCATGCGCCGCTCACGTGAGCGGCTGCATGCACTGCAAATATCTCCTAAACCGTGCCGGTTTAGGAGATATTAATTGTACCTACAGGTAAGCCTTATTATAGGCTTACCTGTAGTTAAAAGGGAAAAAAAAGCAGTATACTACCGCTTTAAGACAAAACTATAAAAAATATTTAACAGCAGTCAACAGAGTTAGGTTTTCAATAGTATGATGCTATAGGCCACTCCTTCTCCGAACAATGAACAATTTATAAAGTATATGTAATTTTATTGCAATGATATAGACTATCCTTGTTGTTTTTCCAATCTTTGATTGTCCAATTTTGGTGAGCCCTTGTAGCCTCAGTTTCCTGTTCTTAGCTGACAGGAGTGGCACCTTTAAGGTTCAATGTGCTGTGCATTCAGGGATGGTATTCTGCATACCTTGGTTGTAACGAGTGGTTATTTGAGCTACTGTTGCTTTTCTATCATATCGAACCAGTCTGCCCATTGTCCTCTGACTTCTGACATCAACAAGGCATTTTTGTCCACACAACTGCCACTCACTAGATATTTTCTCTTTTTCAGACTATTCCCTGTAAACCCCAGAGATGGTTGTGTGTGAAAATCCCAGTAGATCAGCAGTTTTTGAAATACTTAGACCAGCCTGTATGTCACCAACAACCTTACCACGTTCAAGGTCAACTAAATCATCTTTCTTCCCCATTCTAATGCTCACTTTGAATTTCAGCAAGTCCTCTTCGCCACGTCTAGATGCCTAAATGCAATGAGTTGCTGCCATTTGATTGGCAGATTAGCAATTTTGTTACCAAGCAATTGAACAAGTGTACCTAAAAAAGTGTCCGATAAGTGTACATCATGATATACATGTATTGGACTGAAAAATAATTTGTTTTCTAGGGATGCATTATCCCACTTTGCTGGAGGATGCATTTTGAGGCTCTTTTCACACTTGTGTGATTTCAGATGCGACCTGAGTCAGACATTGTTGCCCATTCACAGCTCAGCACGGTGCAAAGTTGGAAAAGGGTTCCTGTGCCACTTTGTTGCGATTCCAGCACAATTTTGGTCCCATAGAATATGCAAGCCACTTCAAATTAGCAATAAAGTAGTATTCAGGTTGCACTACATAATACCACTGAAAGCTGGATCGAAACTGGATTGCAGCAGTGTGAACCTAGCCTACGTTTCCATTTGATTCTAAATTATTTTTTTTTTCATAAATTGTTGGGAGCAGGATATATGATTAGGAGGATATTGTTGGTTTTATGTTTAGTTTCAATCACTTGGCCAAGTTTTAACAATGTTATTATACGATTCATTTTGTGTTAATATATAGTATTTTGTACTAGCAATTCAGACATTGGGCATATTCCTTCAAATTAACTGAACTGGAATATTGTTGAATAAGAGTGTGAGTTCTAGAGTCATAATCCCGTTTTTAGTTTTTTTTGGGTTAGCTTATTTGTATTATACCAGAGATTCCACCGCTGTATTTATATATACGTATATATATATATATATATATATATATATATATATATATATATATATATGTATATACTAGGGATAGACCGATATGTTTTTTTCAAGGCCGATACCGATATTTTTGTCACAACGTATCGGTATCGGCCGATATGGGCCGATATTTTGTACATTCAAAGTTTTGAAAAATAAAGAAAATTTTTGACACAAATCTGGTACAGAACATGTTAGTTAATTTTTGTTTAATGCTTAATGGCTGACTTTCTGGCACCCTGTGGTGGGTGGGTGGCTGGCTAGCTGTCACCCTGTGGTGGGTGGCTGGCTGGCACCCTGTGGTGGTGGCTGGCTGGCACCCTGTGGTGGGTGGGTGGGTGGCTGGCTGGCACCCTGTGGTGGGTGGCTGGCTGGCACCCTGTGGTGGGTGGCTGGCTGGCACCCTGTGGTGGATGGCTGGCTGTCTGGCACCCTGTGGTGGGTGGCTGGCTGGCTGGCACCCTGTGGTAGGTGGGAGACAGGCACAGAGGCTGTCCAAGGCAAGGGAGGCAGCCTAAGAAGGCTTAATGCCATCACAAAAATATCAGCAATAACAGCCAGTTCCGGGGCCGATACCGATATATCGGGGACAGTGCATATCGGCGCCCGATACATCGGCCTTGCCTAAATCGGTCAATCCCCAATATATATACAGTATATATATATATATATATATTAGGGGTATCTTGAGGTTTTAAGGTGGTTGTAAACTTTAATCTTGTACCTATAGGTAAGCCTATAATAAGGCTTACCTATAGCTGCTGTAAATACAGTATCTCCTAATCATGCACTGTTTAGGAGATATTTACTATGTATGCAGTCGATTACTTAATCGGCACATGCGCTCTGAAGGAACGGCCACCCGGGTCGTTCCTTCAGAATCCTGTGCTGTATATGGCGGCTCCCCTGCGCATGCACATGACACGTCATCGCGGCTCCGGCCAGTCTCATATCCGGAGTCCACGGACCCGGAAGGAAGATGGGTGAAGATGGAAGCGGCCTCCAGTGATGACATTGCATTGCTGGAATGCTTTGTTTTCAGGTACATTATTTCACATAATGTGCTAGTATGCAATGCATACTAGCACATTATGGCATTACCTTGCAGGTCTGAAAAAAAATTAAACATCAACCCAGCCGTTTACAACCGCTTTAAGCCAGTGTTATTGATAATGTGTGCAAACACACCACAGTGGGCCACCCTGCAATGAGTGGGTTTAAACAAATAAAAGCCATCAATGTGATTCTTGAGAGGGTTTAGGGAATTGTTTTTGATCATTTTTGATTTTAGTTTTATATACATCCTAATGGTCAAAGTCATTCTTGTAGCATAACCTCTAAGCATACAGATCAAAGCAAAAGGAGGCCAAAGATTAAACTTTAAAGAAAGATTGTCTCTGTGTATAAGTTATGTATGCATATGTTCAAAACATATATATATATTTATTTCATTTATTTATTTATTATATTTATATTCTTGTAATGCCTGTAATTTAACCCTACATATCAATAAATGTGAACATTTAGGCTAGATTCCCATGCTTTTTATATACGTAGTCCTAGTCTGAAAAGATACATCAGAGAGTTAATGAAAAATCTGTGCATTTATTTGTGATAATTCATTCTTGATTTAATGTTAGATCTCATCTAAAAATAGCTACCACAGCTGCTTTAGCATTTCAGCGAATTACTTCAACAGATTCTCATTTATGAAAACCTAAACATATTTCTTCAGACTTAAAAGGAAACTCCTGTTTGGCTGGGAAAAAGAACAAACTTATTGCTAAGGCCCCTTGCACACTGGGGCATTCAGAATTAGTCCATTCCTCCCGGGGATTTAGTGCACCCAGGAGGGACAGTTGCAGCGTCCAGTCCTGAAACAAGCTACCTGTCAAAGTGTATGGCAGGCTACGAATAGACAGGGCTGAACGCAGTACTGAATAGTACTGGCATTTTAGAGCCCTGTCCATTCAGGGATGGGATTCTGGAATGAAGGCACTAAAGCACCTGGAGGGACGCATTGCTGTTGAATGCCACAATGTGCAAGGGGCCTAAGGGGAAGCTGTGGTCATTTAACTAAACCAATCATGTTCTAGCAAACAAATTCTGGCATTCAACCCTCTAAAGTACATGCACACACGGAGTCTTAAGCAAGGGTCCTACTCACAATGTCCAAGGACAGCTCTCGCCTACTAGTTTCCGTGCAAATAAAAATAACATCTTTTATTATGTATCATTAAGAACACAATAGACGCCCAAAGGCGACTACATTAAAATAAATGAAAGTATAATACAATATCCTTGTGAATATTGATGCGAACACCTCTCTACGTTCAATCCATCGATTGAAGTGTGTTTTCCTTGTTGCTGGTCAACGCGTTACGCAATGCACTTCCTGAAGACCAACAGCAGAAATATACGGTAATAAGTCTGTCTCATGTGAGTGCCATTAAAATACACCACTAGCAGGACTGTGTCTTGCAAACTCTTTGTAAATACAGTATATATTAGGATGCGGCACGGGTAATAGGTCTTTTGTCTTTGTCAACAATATTTTTTACTTTCTGCTATATAAAACATATCCAATGTGTATTCTGCTAAAAATTTTTGGTAAAAAAAAAAAATATCCCAATAAGCATATATTGATTGGTTTGCGCAAACGTTATCTACAAACTATGGGATAATTTTATGGCATTTTTATTTATTTTTTTAGTAGTAATGGGGGCAATCACCGCCTTATAGCGGGACTGCGACATTGTGGCTGACAAATCGGACATTAAGTGACACTTTTGACACTTTTTTGGGGACCAGTGACACTAATGCAGGGATCAGTGCTAAAAAGAATGCACTGTCACTGTACTAATGACACTGGTGGGGAAGGGTTTAACATCAAGGGCGATCAAAGGGTTAAGTGTGTTCCCTGGGAGTGCTTTTTAACTGTGTGGGGGATGGTTTAACTGTGGAAAGACAGATCTGTGTTCCTGCTTAGAAGAAACACAGGATCTCTGTCTTCTCTTGTCACAGAATGGTGATCTCTCTTGTTTACAGACTGCCATTTTGCCTCTCTCGGGAATGATCGGCTGGTCCTGGTGGACATCGGGTACGTTCCACGGGATGACGCAATAGCGAAATGCATTGTTGTCTGAACACTGCCCGGACATCCTGTTAGCAGCTGACGCATAGGCGTGCGCACGGGGTGTGCCGGGTGTGCCTGGGCACACCCTAATCACCCTGTGTCTGTTAGTGTAGGGCCGGCTGTCTCCCGAGATCTCCATCTTTGGCACTGAGGGTAGTGAGATACTTGGTGGAGAGGCGGCTGTGCTGTTGGCTCCAGCAGACAGTGAGGCTTGCCAGAGCCGCTCAGTGTGTGTGACACTTGCAGGTAATGTTACTGCTTGCAGGGGGAAAGACCAGCTGTCAAAACTCAGGGGTGATGTCGGGGGTGGGCGGGACCGAACAGCTATCAAACACCAACCAATGAGATGGGGTCTGGGCGGCAGCTTAGTTTATGTGGCTCCGCCCCTTTCTTAAGCAGCCCAATCATTGGCTGGTGTTTGACAGCTGCTCGATCCCGCCCACCCCCGACATCACCACTGAGTTTTGACAGCTGGGCTTTCTCCCTGAAAGCAGCTACATTACATGACAGTGTCACACACAGTGGGGTACCAATAGCGGGGGCGGGGGGGCCACGCACTGGGGGGTGTCAGCCGGCGTGCTCTGAGATCCCGCATCGCAGTGTGAAGGCAACTGCAGTGGCAGCTCCTTCAGTCCGTGCTGCTAGAGGTGGGAATAAGGGGGCGGAGCCTCGGCTGGAAGAAGGGGGCGGAGCCTCGGCAGGAAGAAGGTGAGTGCGTGCCCATTGCCCAAGTGTTTGTGCTGGATAGGAGGGGGATGGTGAAGCTGCATATAGAGGATTTCATCTTTCCCTATTCTTCCTGCAGCTGCTGAATAACTGATTCTCCTCCTCTCCCTCCTGCAGGGAGAATAGGAAAAGATCAATTCATCTATATGCAGCTGCCCCATCCCCCTCCTATACAACTTCTTTTGCTAGCCCTCAGTGCTCTTAACCCCCCCTCCAGTGCTCCTAATCCCCCCTCAGTGCTCTTAACCCCCCAGTGCTCTTAGCCCCCCCCCCAGTGCACTAGACCCCCCTGTTCTTTAGCCCCCTGATGCTCTTCAGCTCCCCACAGTGCTTTTCATCTCCCTCCCCCCTATGCTCCCTGCCCCCCCCAGTGCTCTTCACCCCCCTGGTTTTCCCTGCCCACCCCCCAAGTGCTCCCTGTCCCCCCCCAGGGCTCTCCACCCCCCTGGTTTTCCCTGCTCGCCCCCCCAGTGCTCTCCACCCCCTGTGCCTTCCAACCCCCCTACAATGCTTTCCAAACCCCCTCTTGATTCTCTCCAGACCCCCCCCCCCCCAAACGGTGCCCTTCAGCTCCTCCAGTGCTCTCTGCTTCCCCTGTGCTCTCCAGCCCTCCTAGTGCTCTTCTATCTTCTATTATGTCCTCAGTCTCTGAGCATCTCCTGTATCATGTCTGCAGTCTCTGACCATCTACTGTATCATGTCCACAGTCTCTGACCTTCTCCTGTATCACGTCTCCAGTCTCTGACCATCTCCTGTATCATGTCTGCAGTCTCTGACCATCTCCTGTGTCATATCTGCAGTCTCTGACCATCTCCTGTACCATGTCTGCAGTCTCTGACCATCTCCTGTATCATGTCTGCAGTCACTGACCATCTCTTGTATCATGTCTGCAGTCTCCGACCATCTCCTTTATCATGTCTGCAGTCTCTGACCATCTCCTGTATCACGTCTGCAGTCTCTGACCATCTCTTGTATCACGTCTGCAGTCTCTGACCATCTCCTGTATCATGTCTGCAATCTCTGACCATCTCCTGTATCACGTCTGCAGTCTCTGACCATCTACTGTATCATGTCTGCAGTCTCTGACCCATATCCTGTATCACGTCTGCAGTCTCTGACCATCTCCTGTATCATGTCCTCAGTCTCTGACCATCTACTGTATCATGTCTGCAGTCTCTGAGCATCTCCTGTATCCTGTCTGCAGTCTCTGAATATCTCCTTTAGCAAGTCTCCAATCTCTTACTCAAACTTAAACACTGTATAGGGGAGGCAGAGAGTGCAAAAGGGGGAACTGTGATTAGAGAAACGGGAGGCAGACTGCAAGGGGCACTGTGATGGGAGGCTGTGAATTTTGTGCAATAAATATTCTTGAAAACAATACAAATTTTTGTGGGTGGTTTTACATTTTAAAGTGGGGGGTGCCAGATATAGGATCCGCCCCGGGTGCCAAATGCTCTAGGTACGCCACTGTACACACACTGAGCGGCTCTTGCAAGTCTCACTGTCTGCTGAATGTGAAACTCCCCCTCTCCCCTGTTAGTGTCCATAAGTGGTGCCCAGTAGTGCCACCTATCAGTGCCACCTCATCAGTGCCCTCCAGTGCCAACTATCAGTGCCCACCAGTGCCGCCTCATCAGTGCCCATCAGTGTCACCTAATTGTGCCTATCAGTGCCCAGCAGTGCCGCCTCATCAGTGCCACCTATCAGTGCCCACCAGTGCCGCCTCATCAGTGACATCTAACAGTGGCTATCAGTGCTTCCTATCAGTGCCACCAATCAGTGCCCACCAATGCCACCTATCAGTAGTCATCAGTGATGCCTATTAGTGCCCAGCAGTGCTGCCAATCAGTGCTGCCTATCAGTGCCACCTATCAGTACCCATCAGTGCTGCCATTAAGTGCCACCTCTCAGTGCTGCCAATCAGTGCCCATCAGTGCAGCCTCATCAGTGCCAGTCAGTGCTGAGAACAAGTGCCTATTAGTGCTGCCTATCAGTCCATATCAGTGCCTCACATGTAATTTCACATGTAATACACATCAAAAGGAAAATAAGGCATACATCTTTTTCAAAACTTAGCAGTGATGGTGGAACCCCTCTACAGATATTTGCCATAAAATTTAACTTAAGTGCAAAAACTTTTTAGTTGGAAGGTTCACACCAGTAGAGCACTTTGGAATTTTTATTTTTTAGATTGTTACACTTAATTTTATGTGTTTTAGTTAGTATTATAATGTAAATTATTGCACTTGAAGTTAATTTTCCACCACCCATGATAAGTCCATGTCTTTATGGACCTTGCTTTGTGCACTGGTGCGCAGTCATGTTGGAACAGGAAGGGGCCATCCCACAAATTTGGGAGCATGAAATTGTCCAAAATGTCTTGATATGCTGACGCCCTAAGAGTCTAAGGGGCCAAGCCCAACCCCTGAAAAACACCCCACACTATAATCCCCCTCCACCAAATTATCTGGACCAATGCACAAAGCAAGTACCATAAAGACATGGATGAGCGAGTTTGAGGTGGAGGAACTTGACTGGCCTGCACAGAGTCCTGACCTCAACCCGATAGGACACCTTTGGGATGAATTAGAGCAAAGACTGCGAGCCAGGCCTTCTCGTCCAACCTCTGTGCCTGACGTCACTAATTCGCTTCTGGAAGAATGGTCAAACGTTCCCATAGACACACTCTTAAACCTTGTGGACCGCCTTCCCAGAGGAGTTGATGCTGGCATAGCTGCAAAGGGTGGGCCAACTCAATATTGAACACTACAGACTAAGACTGGGTTACCATTAAAGTTCATGTGTGTGTAAAGGCAGGTGTCCCAATACTTTTGACAAGTGTGTATGTATATATATATATATATATATATATATATATATATATATATATATATATATATACAGTATATAGTGTGTATGTATATATATATATATATATATATATATATATATATATATATATACACATACACACGCATGTGTGTTTGAGCTTTGGGGTGCACACCCTAATGCAATAGGCTGCGCACGCCTATGAGCTGACATCACTTCCCCCATAGCTGTGGAACGCATGCCGTCCACTACCACACTACCAGGTGTAGGTGTATTCCTGTCTTCTTCCACAGTCTCAAAACCATCTCTTGGTAGTACAGAGCCTTGGAAGCAGGCTGCAAATGCTTAGTTTGGTGTGTATTGCTAGAGAGTTGTTTTTTCTTTGGATGGTGCATGTGATCAGCACAGGGCCAATCAGCACTGTCCAGACAGAGAGTCAGGGGAGATAAGTGCTATTCGGCACCCCACTCCTGCGCTCAGAACCTGGTCCTCAGGCTGCCTCAATCCTGGAACTCGTACTAATACTTGGCATCCATTATGGCTAGGCTTTGCTGCCCCTTACGACCGGGGCAGTCGATCAGACACTGTAGATACAAAACAAAGAAAGGGCGCACCAGCCTAGCACATTATCCTCAGCGAGTTTATTATATCAAGATAAAAATCAGCTACTCACAAACATTCGTGAAATTCAAGCACATCAATTCCATAGAGCCGCCTCATTGCAGAAATACGATATCTCGTGAAAGCAGAGGGCTGACGCGTTTCGAGGCCGTGCCTCTTCCTCAGAGCCTGTGAAGTGTTTTGTATCTACAGAGAGTCAGGGGTCCTGCATCCTCATTGGACAATCAGGGGAGAATAAAAACTCCTCCTACAAGCTTTAACCAAACACTAATAGAAGTCACAAGACTGCTATATACTGCTGATGAGAAAAGGTAATTAGCAGTTTAGATTTACTAAAACTATTGCATTTCCATGTTCTGTGTACTGTGGGAGACCAGATATAGTGAATGCAGGCTCCTGTGTTTAGTAACACTTTAAACTTTAAATTCAAGCAGTATAGGTACCGGCATTTGACTTGGTATCAGCCTCTTGCTGGCCTTGTACAGCAGAGCTCAGTATCAGAGAGGAAGAGGCAGCACAAGGACTCAATCTGGTGCTTTCACTATCCAATCACAAGCAGTGGGACAGACAAGACCTGTAAGTGTAAAGCCCAACGGCCAGCTTCTTTTGGACGTGCATGCTGGAAAACCAGCATCTGACTGGCTACCGATCATCGCTCTCAGCTAATGGTGGAGAGCGATGATCGGAGTGTTCTGGCCATCCCCCTGTCTGAATACAACAGCTCAGCGGGGAAGATCACTGTACTAACATTGGATCATTAGTACATCGGCTCCGACCAGAGCTGACAGGTTTTTTTATTTTTTAACCCTCTGGTAAAAAAATCATAGTGTGTGCCAGGATTTACTGAGCTACAGCAGGGACAATTAGTTCTCCTGCCCTGCCAAACAGGGCTGTGCTGAACTGTGTAAATATCAGGACCAGATAAAAAGAAATACAAATCCTTTGGCAGGTTAAACAGCCCCCATACACGAATGGCATCTGTGTATTTAGCTACATGCCTGAAGTTTAGCTTTAAGAAAAGGTTTCCATTAATGATAATGATAATAATTTAAAGGAAACATGTAGTGAAGAACTTGTACTGCCATCTCTGACCTCTCCTTCAGAAAATGCTCATATCTAATGGTAGGTTGCCAACGCTCATGGTAGGCTGTCATGCTGATTCAATGCAGTCAATAGATTTAAGCCAGAGACAAGAAACACGTGTGACAGTCAGGAGTTCTGACTTTATGCTTTTGATTTTAGCTACTGCTTGTATGCTTCAGGTAAGTGAATCAGAAATGACAGTATATCCATTTAAACAGGATTACCATTTTCAGAATAAAATCAGCAAAGGCAGTCTGGTAGTTCTCTCAGCACAGGTATCCTCTTTTTTTATTCATTGTGTCTCATTGGGGTTGATTTACTAAAGGCAAATAGACTGTGCACTTTGTACTCTGCAAGAGCAGTTTCTCCAGAGCTTAGTAAATGGGTAGAAACTCTGCTGACTTCCATCATCCAATCATGTGCAAGCAAAAATGCTGTTTTATTCTATTTTCCTTGCACGTGATTGGGTATTCTTTGCAAAGTAAAGCTTAACCATATTTACCAAGCTCTGGGGCAACTGCACTTTGCAAATCATACAAGGAAAAAACAAATAAAGGACTGGGGGATGCAACCTAGGATGAGTGGGCTTTAAGGCTGCATTCACATGTCAGCTTATAATCGCGGGCAGAACCGCCGCGGTTCCACCCGCGATTCGGAGATTTATTGCAAATCGCGGGACGCCTAGCGTTGCCCGTTGATTTGCAATAGCCCCCCAAACGCCGAGCGATGTTGCCGCGATTTACGCCCGCCGAATCGCGGCAACATCGCGCAAACAAAATCGCGGGACGCAATACGCTCCAAAGAAGCTCTTGTACTTTTTTGGAGCGTATTGCGTCCCGCGATTTTGTTTGCGCGATGTTGCCGCGATTCGGCGGGCGTAAATCGCGGCAACATCGCTCGGCGTTTGGGGGGCTATTGCAAATCAACGGGCAACGCTAGGCGTCCCGCGATTTGCAATAAATCTCCGAATCGCGGGCGGAACCGCGGCGGTTCTGCCCGCGATTATAAGCTGACATGTGAATGCAGCCTAAAAGATGTGGCGTTGTTGTCACAAAATGAGCACATTAAAGTGTAAACATTATGATAAAGAAAATCAAATGTATTGCTTGTACAATGTTAAAAACGACTCATAAAAATTGACAAATACAGAGATAGAAGTAACGTTACATCATTTCCAATACAATCAGTGATTGCTTGTTTGTTGAGAAACATATAAGGTGGTCCAACGCGTTTCGTGGAACATTATGTTCATTAATTGCTTCCTCAGGGACCATAAATATTGGCTAAGTTATTTCCACAAACACTTCAAAACATAAAGAATCTTTTATCTCTTAGACGTGGATGGCATGTAAGTTACAGCATACATGTAGGAGCCAAACATCCACCCGGCAGCGTATGAAAAGCACCAGGGGGGGGTGGGTTTAACCACCTTAAGACCGGAAGATTTGACCCCCTTCCTGACCAGGCCCTATTTTGCGATTGGCCACTGCGTTATTTAACGGACAACTGCGCGTTTGTGCGACGCTGTACCCAAATAAAATTGACTTCCTTTTTTTCCCACAAATAGAGCTTTCTTTTGGTGGTATTTGATCACCTGTGTGATTTTTATTTTTTGCGCTATAAACAAAAAAATAGCGACAATTTTGAAAAAACCCAATATTTTTCACATTCTGCTATATAACATTACCCCCAAAAAAATGTAAAAATCTAAATTTTTTAACATTTTAGGCCAATTTGTTTTCTGCTACATATTTTTGGTAAAAAAAATTACAATGAGCATATTTTGATTGGTTTACGCAAAAGTTATAGCGTTTACTAACTACGGGAAAGATTTATGTCATTTTTATTGTTTTTTTTTTTTTTACTAGTAACGGCGGTGATCTGCAATTTTTTGCAGGACTGCAACATTGCTGTAGACAGATCGGACCCCTAACTGACATTTTTTACACTTTTGGGGGGACCAGTGACATTACTACAGTAATCAGTGCTATCAATATGCACTGTTACTGTAATAATGACACTGTCAGGGAAGGGGTTAACCCTATGGGTGATCAAAGGGTTAAAAGTATGCCTCATGCTTACTGACGTGTGTGGGGGGTTCTGTGACACAGACAGATATCGCAGGTTCATCTATGCTGAATCCTGTGATCTCTCACTGAGAAGATCCCCCTGCTTTGTTTACATAAGCAGGCAGGTCTTCTCACACTTTCCCCGACGATCGGGAAAGAGAGGCGGCGATCGTAGGTCTACGTCGCTGGACCCAGTGGAGCCGCACTGCCGCAGTAGGATTACTGTCGGCAGTCGGCAAGTGATTATGTACTCTGGCCCGTGCCTGTAGCGTCAAAGCAGGTAAAGGCGTCAACCAGCATTGAAGTAGACAAGGGACTGGAATATTTCCTCCTAGGATGTTTAATCCCATTGAAGCCTCAGATCTTGTCTTGATGGTAGCTGACTGTTATCCATGCTTCCGGGAGCCATCTCCCAGAAATCGTATAGTCTATTTGCCTTTAGTAAGTCAACCCCATTGAGTCAAGACATTTAGAAAAGCAAACCAAGCAATGGGAAGAGGAAGTAAACTCTATGGCATAATTTGACCCAATAGGTAAGCCTATAATAAGGCTTACTTATGGATACTGTAAAAATCTCCTAAACATACACCGTTTAGGAGATATTTACATTACATGCAGCTGATGACATCATCGACGCATGCGCTCTGAAGAAATGGCCACCCGTGCCATTCCTTCAGATACCTGTGCCGTAAATGATGGCTTCTCCTGTGCATGCGCGGGAGTGACGTCATCACTACTCCGGCCTGTCACACAGCCGGAGTCCGTGGACCCGGAAGGAAGACCGGCTGAAGATCGACGCTGCCTCCAGCGAATACATCACATCGCTGGAGGGCTTAGTTTTCAGGTAGGTTTCATATAATGTGCTAGCATGCGATGCATACTAGCACATTATGCTTTTACCTTGTAGGTGCAAAAAAAAAAAAAAAAAACAACCAGCGGTTTACAACCGCTTTACCTGCAATAGCTGAGCAGGTCAGCATCAGGAAGAAAAGCCCTACACGTGTACGCGTAGTCCAAGCAGAGTATATGGATTGCTTAGTTTCAATTTTCAGGTCTATTCAGTGTTTAAAGAATAAGGGTTTGTTCAGTCATACAGAAGCCCTTGCCGCCCCTTCTAAAGAGCGATCCCCGTTTTAGAGGGTGTGTAACAGACAGCTAAGAGAAGATATGCTGTCTCCTCAATGCTTATTTTACACCTGTAAAAGGCAAAACACAGTGCAGTTGCATGTCCTTGTTTAGGTGGGCAGTTTAAAGTGGTAAAACTGTGGCTTAACTGCCTGCTTTTACCACCTTCTGGGTGCCAGTGTGAATGAATCCTTAGTCCTCATGCACACTGGATGTTGTAAAAATGTCAGAAGCATTAGCTGTAGAAAGCTGTAGCTGTAGAATGAGTTTTGCAGCGTTTTTGCATACTTATCACTCATAAACACCAAATACCCACATTTTTCAGAGTTTTTCAGCGTTAGAGCATTTTTACAGCTTGAAAAACTCCTCTAAAACTCACTAGTTTTGGGTCTTTTTTCCAGTCAGAAAACGCCCCCACCAAAAAAAAAACGGACAGCTTATGTGTGCATTGACACATAGGATAACATGCTGGGGAGTTTACTGGTTGTAGAAAAAAATGCCTGAAGCCAAAAACAGCAGCTTTAAAAACATCCACTTTTAGTGCAAAACCACACCATATAATGCCCATTTTTGGTTAAAATTTAAAAGATGATATTGCATCAAGTAAATAGATACCAAACATTCCATGTCTTAAAATTGCACGCGCCCGAGATTTCGGCAAAAACGATTGTACCCAAAAATCACCATACGTGATGCTTTAAAAGCCTTTACAGCTCATGAATTCAGAGTTAACCAGGAGCTCTTGTGCTGAAATTATGGTTCTCACTCTGACCTTCGCAGCAAAATGTCCCACGTGTGGTGCAACTGCAATTTACATGCGCGTGGCATGCCCTGGGCTTGAGCAGGTGTGCATGGCTTTGGGGGTTTCAGCATTTTTTTTTATTTTAATATTTTTTTATTATACTTTCTTTTAAAAAATTTTTATTTATATTTTATTTATTTTTACTTGATTGCTCTCACAAGGGATTGATAAACCCCTATCTGATAGCATTGGGCAGGTGACAGGTAATCTTTAGGGAGACATTAGGGGTCTCCCCTGCCCTTCACACCATCTAACCAAGTACAGATCGGCTTGGTTAGATGTGTCCCCTGGCTGTACTGGCCAGGAAAGGGTGCATCTGAAACAGGAAGTGATATCATTGTTTGCATGTGAGATCGAGGCATGGATTTTCCTTGGTCTCACAGCAATCTCTCTCTCCCAGCTGGCAGTGGTGTACCCAGGCCCCGGTGAGCATGGGAGAGCCCAGGAACCATGGGAGGAGGGGGAGCCTCCAGCAGGAGGGGGGGCTTGCACCGCTCTGTCTGCTGTGTGAAAGTGATCGGCAACTATGGAGCTTTATGTAGAGCTCTACTTTATGTAGAGCAACAATTTTTTTTTCAGATCCTACGAGAGTTCTTTGCCATGAGGTGCCATGTTGAACTTCCAGTGACCAGTATGAGAGAGTGAAAGAGAGAGAACACCAAATTTAACACACTAGCTCCCCATTCACAACTGAGACCTTGTAACACGAACGAGTCAAATCACACCTGTGTGGGAAAATGGCTAATTGGGCCCAAGTTGGATATTTTCACTTAGGGGTGTTCTCACTTTTGTTGCCTGCGGTTTGGACATTATGGCTGTGTGTTGAGTTATTTTGAGGGGACAGCAAATTTACACTGTTATACAAGCTGTACACTCACTACTTTACATTGTAGCAAAGTGTCATTTCTTCAGTGTTGTCACATGAAAAGATATAATAAAATATTTACAAAAATGTGAGGGGTGTACTCAGTACTCACCTCTGTAATATAATATAGATAGATAGATAGATAGATAGATAGATAGATAGATAGATAGATAGATAGATAGATAGATAGATAGATAGATAGATAGATAGATAGATAGATAGATAGATAGATAGATAGATAGATAGATAGATAGATAGATAGATAGATAGATAGATAGATAGATAGATAGATAGATAGATAGATAGATCGATCCAATGTACAAACAGGTATCAGCAAAGGGCCCGATAGGAGTCCTGGTAGAATTGTGCACAAATACCCTGGTATATATTGTTAATAATAGAATATTTCCAGATGAATGTTGCAGCAAAATCAATTGCAAGGGCCCCGGAGGATGATCATGATGCGGTGTCTAACTTTGTGTAGGAGACCTGAAGATAAAATCAGCGACATTGGGGAGATCCTCCAACTGTTGTCCAACCAGCTTGGAATGCAGCTTCTTACACGTAGAAACTGAGGTGTGGCACTGGAACTCTGAGTCAGCTTCTACTCACTTTAGTCCCTCCCTAGTAGTTTCTAATCTGACATCTGACATGCAACCAGTCATTCAACTACCAGATGTAAACATCTAATGTCTAATCTGGCTCTAGTATATACTGGTTTTCGAGCCCTAAGCTTAAACTAGCTATAGAATTCCAGACCAGAAGGGAATGGGTTAACTAAAATAACAAGAGCTGCATATAAAGTCTATTGCAATACCCAGGTTCATTTACTAATATACTGGAAGGTGACCACTATACACATACAGTAGCACAGACCTAGCTATCTGGCACTATGAACAAGCATAGCTCCCAACTGTCCCTGATTTTGAGGGACTGTCCCTGATTTGGAACAAAGTCCCTCTTTCCTCCTCATTTGTCCCTCCTTTTGGTCTGATCCATAAAATGCACTATTTCGCTTTCAAAAAGTGCTTCCCAGTGCTAAGCCCTTCATCCAGATTCTAAATTGCCACATTTGTAAAATGTAACAGTCACTATAAAGGAATAGTAATGGTAAAAAAAAAAAAAAAAAGTACTTGTGGGTTAATGCATAAGCTATGTGGTGCAAGGGCCTCCTTGATTTGCTCCAAATTGATTAGATTGTTCAGGTAGGTCCTACTATTCCATAATTATGGTACATCTGAAGGATATTGTATCTTCTTACATCATTGGCGCAGGGTGGAGACTTCTTGTGATTCTCATAGGTTGTTCTTCCTTTTCTTTTTCCATTGTACAATCAGATTGCATTGTGTATGGCCATCATTACACAAGTACATAGGAGGGAATGGATGTAGACACTGAGCTGTCAGGTCCTGTTCACATCTTCACATAGCAGGAACTCCCACACAGGTTTTTTATTTTTTTTTTTTTTTGGGGGGGGGGGGGGTTTGGAGCATTTCCCCTTATCCTGCATAGGGCAGCCCATTCAGTTTAGTTTCCCAGTGCTAAATCTTTCATCCTAAATTGTTGCATTAATACATTTCAGAAGCCAGAATAAAAAAAAAAGAAAAACACTTTTGAGCTTAAAGCAGAGTTCCGGCCTCGGAAACGTTTTTTCAATAAAAATACCCCTGGGACAGTCAGGGCTAGTGCATTTCAGAATGGATAGCCTCTGAACTGTCCCGGGTCACACTTACCTAGAAAAAATACTCACCTTGAAAATTTCTTGTCCAGCGCTGCCATCTCAGGTGTGGGCAGTTGAAGCCAGGGCGTCCTCTTTGGTGTCCTCTTCGGTCCCAGAATGCCGTGCACCAGCCTCGCTCGTCAGTTCCGGTGCAGGCGCGTCATCCCTGCACAGCTTCTGGGCATGCCTAGAAGCTGTTTAGCAGGGAATGACGCGACTGCACCGGAACTGACGAGCGGGGCCGGTGCAGGTGCATTGACTCCTGGGAGCGATGACGTTCAGCTCCCAGGAGTCAATGCAAGCAGGAAGTGACGGCGTGGGCCAGGGCCGCAGAGGGAGGAAGTAGAAGAAAGGTAAGTATATTTTCTTCAATATCAAGGTAAGTAATTGAAAAAAAAAAATTGGGAGTATCCATTTTTTTTTTAGGTGACACAGAGCAAGCGGATGGCCCAAAGTGGTTTTTGAGGCTGGAGCTAATTAACTAGCTTTAACTAATATTTGATTTGTATAATTCTCCTTTAGGGGGTATGGCAGGGGATATGTTCTATGCCTACATACGTTTGCTAATGGGTGTCCCTTGTTCCCATGTCAAAATGTTGGGACATATGCATGTCAGATAATAGTATTGGGACAGAAATACTCTGTCACAAGGAGTCAGGAATACACTCAAGAAACTATTGGCAGCTGCAGTTAAACTATTGGAACATAGGTATACTTGCATAATAGTCTTGTCTGGTCTGAATAGCAGCATGGACATGACATGTGGCTGAGACTTTCTCTCTCTCTCTCTCTCTCTCCACTTCCTTCTTCTGGGGTTTTAAAAAGCCAGCCTCTCAGAGGCAGGAAGGGCTAATACATCATTATACATACACTGTGATATTAGCACCTAATCGCAGGGAGTAGCAAATCCCTACATTAGCTTACCTATGTTACCTTGAAAATGGCAAACCACTTTTACATACTGCTAATGGGTAATCAACGTAATTTGGCTCAGCTTTGCAACTGTACTTTGGTTATTTCCAAAATAAAAATCTTTGTATGTCTATTTTGTTCACACCCTGTACATTTCAGCAACATTCTAATTTATGTATTCCCTGTCTTGTATAATTCATCTTTTCGTGTTCAGTTTATCACAGTGGAAGATGACAGCCTAACTTTTAATAAACAGCCTTCTCCTCGAACATTTGAAAAACTGATGCAAACTCCAAAATTGGCTACAACAGCTCTGTTATCTCTAGCGGTGCGTTTATATCAAAGAAGAAGCTTTTTCACGATTAACTTCCAGAAAAATGAGGCTTTATGAGATTAATTGGCATCTATTTCAGTACATTTAATTAACTGAGAGACAAATATGTGAGCTTTCAGCAGATGATTCATCTCTTTAAGTCATATGCAATACAGATCAGTATGATGCTTGAATTTAACAAAAGAAATGTTTAAATGAGATTAGGGTATCCTGGATAGTTATGAATGTACTACAAAATTATCTTATATGGTAAAATTGTGGTGATATATGTTTTCTTTGGTTTGGCGTCACCATGGGGGTCACACTAGGGGCAAGCCTCTGGCAGTATTTGGCCATGGGTTGTAGAATATGTGAGTAGTATATTAAAAAAAAGAACAGGAAGGGTTTATTTAGAAACAATAAGTAATTTTTCTCCATTATCTGACCTTTTTACAGTTCTTTTTTTTTTGTCACTGTCCACCCTTGACCCCATTGTTGACTTCCAACCTCAAGAAGACTTGTCTGTCACCAGCATACTTTTGAAGAGCCAGGAGTGATTTTTAAAGAACATTCTTATGGCAGTTCAACTTTCTTTGCCCTTTTTAAGCAAGAAGGACTGACAGTCAGTGATGGAAATGGACAGTGAAAAACTGTTAATTAGTAGGTAAATCCACGCTCTACCCAAGAATTGATTATTTCAGCTTTCATAGTAATGGGAGATTGTAAGACTGGGTACATTATGTGTTCATTAGAAAGGTTAGGGGCTAGGTACACTGTGATATAATTTTGCAGCCACCATAGGTAAATGTTTGCTTATATCATGGGCATCACAGGCAATATTTAGGCAACATAGAAGGTACTGAACATGCATAGTGGGCTGTACAGTGCTCCATTAGTTGGACCTGTAGAGAAGCTATATATTAGGTTTTAGCCCTGGCAACCTGGTGTTGCCATACATACCCTGAAACCTGTCCAGAGTCCATCCCTAGGCTGATTCGAACGCTTCATTCACACCTGAGAGTATTGTTTTTAGGCGTTTTTTGGGCGTTTTTTCAGGCTTTATTTGCAGGTGTTTGGAGGAAGGCATTGACATCTAACAAAAATGCTTGTAATCTACCAAAAAAGAAGCTTGTGTGCTTTTTTGAGCTTCAGGTGACAAAACACTCAGATGTGAACGGGGGGCCATTGAAGTGAATGGGATTTTGCTTGTTGAGCGTTTTGAGACTTCAGAGATGAGCGTTTTACGAGCTGGAAAATGCTCAGGTGCCTAACACTTTACCCCCTCATACAAACCCTAAGGCTGAATTCACACTGATACATGTGTATTGTAGAGCATGTGGTCCCATATAGTTTACCTTTATCTTTCTTTCTAAACTGCAAAATATATGTTAACCAGCCAAATACGAAAGAATGCTATTTGTGCTTTAATGCATCTTCATGCATCTAATCAGTTTTGCTGCATGAAAACAGCGCAGATAGGCCTTTTTATGACAGTCTCACAAACCCACTTTTACTTACCTTCACAGTGCCTGCCTGCACCTTGCTGTCCCATCCAAGCTCTTGTGAAATATTTGGTTCTTCAAGGTAAGGGGGAACATGTGACCTCCTCTGATGATACATTGCTCTAGATTAAACAGCTTGTCAACAAGCCCAAACATAATTATGCAAGGGAGGGGTGATGTCATCAATCCTACGTAAGTGCCAACAACATGTGACATAACGCTTACACAAGGTTCGACTCACAGCTTCAATGGAGCAGTGGAGAACATGCAAAGCTGGAGTACAAGTCAATTGAAGGATGGAACTCTTTCACTGAATGGACATACGTAACCTCTGGTTTCAATACATTCACCCAGAATATACATGCATATCAGGAAAGTTAGAGACAAGTCAGAAGTCCTTATTTGAATATTTCTTCTGGGTAATGACCCAAAGGGGTTGATTTACTAAAACTGGCTAGTGCAAAATCTGGTTTAGTTCTACATAGAAACCAATCAGCTTCCAGTTTGTTTTTTGTCAAAGCTTAACTGAACAAGCTGAAGTTAGAAGTTGAATTGCTACTATGCACAGCTGCACCCGATTTTGCATTCCCCAGTTTTAGTAAACCATCCCAAAAGAATTACATTGACAAAACACTAAATTAGAAATGGCTGCATCCATATTTTTCTCAAGAAAAAAATTCCTTTTACTCATAAAAAGTAGCCCTGAACTCCTACATTAGTTTTAGAGAGAATGAGAATGTTTTAGAACCTCGATCATCTTTTTATTTCTAGTTTGTTACCATTGATAAACCAGGACAGAAAATGATGAGAAATACAATATTTTTTGCCTGTCCCAGAACAGAAGGTGAAGAAAGTGGGGGCACCTTTTCTGGTGACAACTGTCCGAGAGAGAATTCCCTCGCACTTTTGAGACATTTCTACCCAACTTTTCTTGAGTTTCTGGGACAGAAAGTAAAGGGACATCCACTCAACAGGACAAAGATAGTAATAAATAAATATACATACACTATATTACCAAAACTATTGGGACACCCGCCTTTTTTACGCACATGAACTTTAATTGCATCCCAGTCTAAAGCCCCGTACACAAGATAAGAAATTCGGCCGGGAAATTTCGTCAGACAACCGATCTGCCGATTTTCGGCTTGTTAGTACGGTGCTTCCGACAACCGACTCCGACTTTTCGGCCGAAAAAATTCTGGTGTGCAGGCTATATAATTTTTGCCGTCCGTCAACACACGTTCAATTTTCGTATCATTAGTACAGATTTAGACGGGGAAAAAATCTTATGAGCAAGACTAGGCATGCTCAGAGATGAAAAAACACATAGAAAGCAATCCAACACATGACATCACTTCTAAAATAGAATTCTGTCGTACGGGAAAATTCGTGTGCAGTCTAGAGCACATTCCAACCAACAGACACCACTCTGGACAAAAGACGGACGACCGGTCGGCGGAAATTCGTTGTGTGTGTACGAGGCTTTAGTCCTTATGGTTCATGGAGTTGTCCAACCCTTTGCAGCTATAACAGCTTCAACTCTTCTGGGAACACTGTCCACAAGGTTTAGGAGTGTGTCTATAGGAATTTTTGACCATTCTTCCAGAAGCGCATTTGTGAGGTCAGGCAGTGACATTGGTTGAGAAGGCCTGGCTCGCAGTCTCTGCTCAAATTTATCCCAAATATGTTCTATCGGGTTGAGGTCAGGTCTATGTGCAGATTCATAAAGACATGGATGAGCGAATTTGGGGTGGAGGAACTTGACTGGCCTTCACACAGTTCTGACCTCAACCCAATAGAACACCTTTGGAATGAATTAGACCAAAGACTGCGAGCCAGGCCTTCTCGCCCAACATCAGTGCCTGACTTCACAAATGCGCTTCTAGAAGAACGGTCAAACAAACATTCTCATAGACACACTCCTAAACCTTGCAGACAGCCTTCTCAGAAGAGTTTAAACCTGGTATAGCTGCAAAGCGTGGGCCAACTCAATATTGATACCTATAGATTAAGACTGGGATGCCATTAAAGTTAACGTGCATGTAAAAGCCGACGTCTCAATACTTTGACAATATAGTGTACATATATAAATACATAAAAACTCTGGCATTACAACACTTTCCAACTCTTCCCTAAACTAAATATTTATATATATCCCTGTAGTAAATGATGTAAAAATTCAGGATTGTTACTTGTACGTAAGCGGCTGATTGAATTCAGCACAGCATCTCCTCATTCACTAAGCTAAGTAAATGTTCATTTTGCTGAGTGAAAATGAACTTTGTAAAGGGAGCATACTCATAGTAACCGAAAAGTGCTGCACAAACAGATGAAGAGAACAAGTATTAGACCCCTTTCACACATACGGACCATTTGTCCGTTTTTTATCCATCCATTGACTGATCCAAAATGGACATCAGTGCATTTCTATGGAAAAACAGATGTAAATGGATGATCATCTATTTATATCGGTTTTCATCCGCTTCCGTGAACATCCGTTTTTTTTTAACAGATGAAAACGGATGTAAATGGACGAACTGTCTGCTTTTGCATAAAAAATGGCTCTGGGATTCAAGTGGTTGAGGACTCTAGCCCTAGATGAAAAATGGTAGAAAAAATGATGTAAACTTCACCCGTTTTTCTTTGAAAAAAAGTGACTGAACTGATCAAACAAATGGTCTGCATCTGTAAAAGGGGCTTTAGGGTTGATTTTCCTAAAGGCAAAAAGGATGTTCACTTTGTAAGGGAAGTAGCACTATACAAGATCATTTTCCCCAAAACTTAGTGAATAAGTACACATTTCACCTTGCAAAGAATGCCCAATCATGTGCAAGGAAAATACAAAAAACAGCATTTTTGCTTATAAATGACTTGATAAGGAAGTCAACAGAGCTTCCCCTCTTTACTAAGCTCTGGGGCAAATCGATTTGCAAAGTGCTACTACCCTTCCAAAGTCTAATTGCCTTTAGTAAATCAACCCCTGCAGTCTCTATTACGTAACATTTGATCCACCCCAGTCAAATTTATTTCAGTACCATTTTCATAACACAGATTGCAATATTGGTCAATTACAATTATTAGTGGCTTTACTGTTCCACATGGGTCTATATAACCCATGTAAGCTGTACACAGGCCTCCTGTCTGTCTAATGCCTCGTACACAGGATCAGATAAACATACGAAAAAAATTGCTTTCGAATTGATCGCATGATAATCTGATCGTTAGTACACATTTTTCGACAGCCGATCACCACTTTTCGTCCAACAAATCCGGAGGGACAAACTTGAAAACTTTTGCCGTACGATAACCTATTAATAATCGTTTAATCAGTACAGTATGCGTTCGCTAAACATCAATAGACAAAGACCATGCATGATCAGAAACACGAAAATAACCCGGAAAAAGCCTGTTTGCCATTGTTTTTGTTTTGCACTGATACGTAGCTACGCAACCAAGAAGCTTTTCCAGAATCATATGAAAAAAAAAATCATACATTTGGTACGCATTATTGAATTCGATATTAGTATCATAACAAAATGTGAACAATAAGTCGTCAGATTATCTGATTGTGTGTACGAGCTATAGGGCTCCATGCACACTAGCACTTTTTTAAATTCCTAGAAGCTATTATTGGCCTTTTTTTCTGGTCCTAGAAGCTAAATAGTGTTATCCTGTGTGTCCATGCACACAAATGTATGCTATTAATGTTTTTTGAGCCTCAGCGTCTAGGAGCAGAAAAAAAAAAAAAGTTTTTGTAGAGTTTCTTGGAACGTTTTTCCAGCAGGAAAAAAAAGCTGAATGCTTCTAAATGCTACTAAATGCTACTAAAAGCTTTTTTTTTTTTTTGAGAATCTTTTGTTTTTTTTTTTTTAAATGCTAAATTAAATAAAATGCTAAAGCTTCAAAATGCTTCTAAAAGCTACTAAAATGCTACTAGATGATGGCACAAAAATGCTATTATCAGCATTTTTCATCCAGCATTTTCTTCTAGCTTTTTTTGAACTGATGAAAAATGCTAGTGTGCATGGAGTCTCAATACTACAAAGAAATAATGATAATGTAGAAAAAAATAAAAAACAAAGCCAATTCCCTTATGTCCTAATTTGTATTCCTAAAATGTATCAGAGTGCTGCTGCAAATCCTTATATCGCAACATAAATTGACCGCTATCTACTCATTGCTGAAGGACTGGGTGTGCCGAAAACTGCCTTTCCCTAAATATAGTATAAACATAACTTACGACATTGACTCCTGAAAGTCACTTCAGATCCCACAAAACAGTGGCAGGATTCAACATCTTACAATATATATATATATATATTATTTTTTAATTTTAAATGCTCTTAAAGCAAAACTAAAGTTAACAATAAAAAGATCAGCAGAAGATGTCACGAATGTTAATGAGGAGTCAAGGTGGAGTGCAACTTTGCATCTCTGGGGGAGAGCACACTAGGGTATGCTATAAGGAGAAAACTTGCAGAATATAGTAAGAGCTCTAGGGACCAGCACTGGTTTAGTTCAGCTTTAAAAATTCATAGCAATTTACATGCCATTGAGACAAAAAAAGTCAATTAGGGAACATTTGCATTAGTGCCAGACCTCTAAAGAATGATCCTTAGTGGACAACTAATCAGAGGGTGTTTATCAGGCAGTGATGAGGCCTTTTGTTGCCTCCTCACCACTTGTTTTAGCTCCTAAAACTCACACCACAAGGCCATAATTTTATGTTTTTCACACAGTTGCATGGTAGTTGTGGTGTGATTGAGCTGCAGCCCCATTCATGTGAATAGGTCAATGCCTTTGCAGTTTAAGGGTGAGTGACTCAACCACATATTTTTACGTGAAAGTTGGTATCACTCTCTGTTATGTTTTCTCCACCTACTCACATTACATCCCTCTTTTACAGACCAATGAAGATATTTACCAGCACACCAAAGATCTTCAGGTTGAGTTCAAATGTTTTTTTAAGAAAGCATGATCACATCACAATGTGCAATGTTTCGGAGTCACTCAGGACCCCTTCGTCAGGCATGCGATAAGTGACTTATCATTGCCTGATGAAGGGATCCTGCTTGACCCAGAAACGTTGCACTTTCTTGTTTGTGATGTGATCATGCTTTATTAAAAAAAGGTTTGGGCTCAACTGGAAGATTAGTGGTGTGCTGGCATATATCTTCATTGTGGCTTTCATGATCCAGTCTCCAGCTGGTGGTTGCTACAGCACCCAGTACCCTAGACCAGTGTTTCTCAACCTTTTTTTAGTCAAGGCACCCTTTAAAAATGATGGACAGTCTTGGGGTACCCCATTCTAAAATGTAAAAACTATTCTAATAGTTTTACATAATGCAGCAACATCCACAAATCCAAGTAGGACACCCAACGTTAGAGGTGATTTACTCACTAGTATGTCAAAGTTTCTCTTCTCCCTCAGTTTTTCTACATCACTCAGCTAATGTGTCCCCAGTGTTAACGGAGAGGGACAGGGGAGGGTCAAACAAGAATGCTACGTAGGCAACTAATATCCTCCTTATCAACTGATGATGCCATTGGTTGTTAGGACGCCAGCTAAAAGGTTGTAATAGTGCACAATGAAAACCTGTGACTTAATGTAACTAAAAGCCAGCCTTGATCCAAATGCTGGCTTGTATACCGTTTTTGGGCAATTTTTAGGCATTTTTGCCAAGGCACCCCTAAAGAAACCCCAAGGCACCCTGGTTGAAAAAGGTTGTACTAGAGCTTTCTCCAGGGATATGTGTGGGGAGAATATGGATTATTTCTTTTACAGCCCATTAAAAAAAGGCAGGAAGGGGCATAGGGTCTCCAGTATTTCTCTGCTTATAGCTTGTCATGTGACTTTGACAGGTTACAGGGCTGGAATCTCTACCCAGCTTTTTTTGGTTCAAACTCCCATTTATATAAACACAATAGGCTAGGTGGGACTTTAAGTGAGACCACAGCAGGTAGTGCCCGGCGTCTCCATCCCTGTATCAAGAAAAAAATGAGGTTGAAGGATTATAAGAGGTGCATGGAAGTCAGCCAGCCCCCATTCTGATGTACTCACCCTCCAGTCTGTCACCAACCAAGTAGACCTGTCTCATGATACAAAGAACAGGGGTTTAGTTGACACACATTTGCAAACACATGTGTAAGCTGCAGAGCCACTACACGGCACCCTGTTTTATCTGCAGTCCTAACACTTCCTAATTTAGTGTCTCCACACTGGGAGCACATGGCTGCTAATGGATGGATGGGGGAACAGGTGGGAGGAAGACAGCCCAAACCTCCCCCAACCCACCCCCATCCATGACTGGTCAGTTGTCTCAAAACTCAAATAACTAAGTTGTAACGATGGTACAAACTGGAAAGGACCAGCTGAGAAGCATTACACCTCCTTCCCCTTGGTGGATGCAGTATGAAGACAGATTGGGATTTTATATATGGGGCATGGCCTGTAAAGCACAATGCCTTTCAATCCCTAATTTCCTATATGGAACTTTGTGTGAGACAAGCAGGTCATGCTATTGGTCTCCATCCCTGTATACGCAAAAACTAAGGTCAAATCAGACTGCATCCACCAAAAACTCCCATTTATATAATAGCACCCTGCCTGGCTCCACACGTCCACTCTTAATGGAAATTGCAATCTTGTTACCAACATACTTAAAGCCCATCACAGGATATTCAGGGAGAAGTTTCTCATGTGCCCCGTTCTCTTGCTGGCACTATGAATTTATTATGCTTGTATCCAATGAAATGCTTCTTGACCTTTGTGGAGCTTTGTCAGGTAAATACACTTTGTGGTCTGCCTGGCACTGAATATCCTGTGGATGGGCTTGGAGTATATTGGTGACAATATTCCAGTTCCCATTAAGAGTGGAGGTGTGGAGCCATTCTAGATTTACATCATATAGTGCCTATCTTGACCTCACATTTTTTGGAGGTAATTTTCAAGGTGAGCAGATTCACAAGGTGGTGTTTTAGTTCATATATTTTTGAATAATGATGTTCACTAATGGACTTCTTGCACATTTGATTTTGGAAAGATTAAAGGAGAAGGTGTTTGCATGATTTGAGCTTTATCACGATTTGAATTTGTGTTAACTTTGTACATAACAAATTGGCGGTCTACGATTAAACCCAATGTGGGTAATACATGTCAGAGGGGGGCTATCGATGGTCTGGGATTTGAGCTGAATCCAGTTTTCCATTCATATTACATTGGAGTTGAGTACAATGTGTGACGTTATCTGTCTGGTATCTTTCATATTTGTATTGTTTTTTTTTTAATATTCATTGATCAAAGCAACACATAATCACACTGCAGCTACAGCAACAGTTTTTTTTTCCCATTTGAAACAGAGGTTTTGCATAAATAAATGTATTTATATTTTTCAGGTACTTATATAGAGCTGTCAATTGTACGCAGCGCTTTACATATACATTGTACATTCACATCAGTCCCTGCCCTCTAGGAGCGCACAATTTAAGGTCTAATCTAAGGAATAAATAAAAGCTGATCATTGTAAGCACCCTTGTCAGTAGGAAATGGTTTGACTCAACACACTAACTGCTACAATTGCCAGACAACCTGTTTAAAAATAACATGCTTACTGGCAGGATCAACAGATAAAAATAAAGGAAAGAAAGCCTAAAAAAAAATGAATGCATCAATTTTATCTTAAGTCCCGTACACACAATAAGAAGATTGTAAGAAAAATTTAAGGCTGATTAACTACTTTAAGACCGGAAGGATTTGCCCCCTTAATGAACAGGCCCTATTTTGCGATTCGGCACTGCATTACTTTAACGGACAATTGCACGGTCTTGCGACACTGTACTCAAATAAAATTGATGTCCTTTTTCCAACAAATAGAGCTTTCTTTTGGTGGTATTCGATCACCTGTGCGATTTTTATTATTTGCGCTATAAACAAAAAAAAGAGCGACAATTTTGAAAAACAAACAATATTTTTCACATTCTGCTATATGACAGTCTCAAAAAAAAATGTAAAAATCAAATTTTTTTTTAACATTTTAGGCCAATTTGTTTTCTGCTACATATTTTTGGTAAAGAAAAAAAATTGCAATAAGCGTATCACGTCTACTAACTATGGGAAAGATTTATGTCATTTTTATTGTTTTTTTTTTTTTACTAGTAATGGCGGCGATCTGCGATTTTTAGCGGGACTGCAACATTGCAGCAGACGGATCTTTTGGGGAGGACACTTTTGGGGGGGACCAGTGACATTACTACAGTAATCAGTGCTAAAAATATGCACTGTTGCTGTAATAATGACACTGGCAGGGAAGGGGTTAACCCTATGGGTGATCAATGGGTTAAATGTGAGCCTTGTGGGTTTAACTGTGGGGGGGGGGGCTTGTGAAATTACCATAGAGACATGTGATCCTATAGAGAAGGATTGCATGAGCTCTGTGATCATTTCAAGGAGAAGAACAATCGGCTGTGTTTACAACAGCTGACTGTTCTCCTCTCTCAGCGGGAAGCGATAGCGGGTGTCAGCCGGAAATCGGAGCCGCCTGACACGCGCACCTAGCTTCCCATGCATGACCAACGTCCCACTACATCATGATATGCACTTTCGTGGAAAATCGAACGATCGGTTATTCGATTTTCTCATTGTGTGTATGTGGCTTAAGAATTGGTAAGCTGCAACATAATAAATGTTTGCTTTTGGGTTTAAAACCAATTCAACCAAACAGGCGTAAAATACTCCAAATTGTTTTTTTTTCCGCTTGCCGACCTCGCGTGATGCTGGGGGGCAAGCACGCGTCTCCAGCGGTGTGCTCCCGCCCCCACTAGGCAGCAGGGATGCCAATGCAGGGGGCTGGCGGCTGCAATTGCTGCCGAGAACCCGCAATCGCTCCCCGCTGGGAGAGAAGGACAATCAGCTGTGGTAAATGTAGCCGACCATATTTCTCTCTGAAATGGTCACAGAGCGCCTGTGATCCTTCTATATAGGAACACAGGTCTCTGTGGTCATTTCACAAGCCCATCCCCCATACAGTTAGAATCACTCCCCTAGGCTCACAATTAACCCTTTGATCGCCCCTAGGTTAACCCCCTACCCTGTCAATGTCATTATTACCGTAACAGTGCATATTTTTAGCATTGATTACTGTAGTAATGTCACTGGTCCCCCCAAAAGTGTCAAAAATGTCAGTTGGGGTCTGATCTCTCCGCCGCAATGTCGCATTCCCGCTACAAATCGCAGATCACCACCATTACTAGTAAAATAAATAAATAAATAAAAATGACAAAAATCTTCCCCCTAGTTTTTAGACGCGATAGCTTATTGGAATTTTTTTTTTTTGGGAATGTTTTATAGCAGAAAGTGAAAAATATTGTTTTTTTTTTTTTTTTCTTCAGAATTATCACTCCTTTTTTGTTTATAGCGCAAAAATTAAGAGGTGATCAAATACCACCAAAATAAACTTTGTAGGAAAAAAGGACATCAATCTTTTTTTGGTACAGCCTCGCACAACCACGCAATTTTCCGTTATCGAATCGCAAAAAATGGTCTGGTCATTAAGGGGCAAAACCTTTCGGTCCAGAACTGGTTAAAATGTCCTACCTAACAGTGGCGGCCCGTCCATTGGGGCCCCCTATCCATGCGTCCAGCCCCTTAATCTACATGCAGGGCCCCGGACGCATGGATTCCAATAGGGGTTTTTTTTTGAAGCACGTGATTAGAGCCAGAGGCTCTAATAGGCTTCAAAAAAGGGTAGGCTCGGGGCACAGAGCACTGTACCCTGAGCCCACCCAGTTACATAGTTACATAGAAGTTGAGGTGGAATAAAGACAACAGTCCATCCTGTTCAACCTGTGTAGGTGTGTGTGTGGCCGTAATCATCTCTCATACCCCTGAATGTTCTGAGCCTTGAGATGTACGTTCAAGAGTCTTTTGAAAGCCACCATACTACCTGCAGAAACTACCTCTTGTGGTAGAGAATTCCACAGTCTTTTAGCCCTAAAAGAACCCCCTATGTTGTCTGAGGTTAAAACGCTACTCCTCTAATCGCATTGTATGTCCTCATGCAGTCCTTGTGACTGAATAGCTTTTTTTCTATGCTGAGATCACCATTGAGATATTTATAAATTGCTATCATGTCCCCTCTCAGGCGTCTCTTCTCCAGGGAGAATAAATCAAGCGATTGTAAACGCTCCTCATAATTAAGGTCCTCCAATCCCCTAATTAGTTTAGCTGCCCTTCTCTGGACTCTCTCCAGCTCCAACACATTCTTTCTGAGGAATGGCGACCAGAACTAGACAGAATACTCCAGATGTGGCCGGACCAGAGTTTTATAAAGTGGAAGGATTATAGTTTTATCTCGGGAATACATCCTTTTCTTTATGCATGCTAATATCCTGCCGGCTTTGGCAGCTGCCGCTTGACATTGCATGCTGTTGCCAAGTCTATCCTCTACTATGACTCCCATATCTTTCTCCATTTTTGATTCCCCCAGTTGTATGGCAAAAGTGAATAAATATTCGCTATTGTCACATGGACTCTCCTCCCAGCCAATCAGGAAGAGGGTTGTGAGTCCCCTTTCCTGATTGGCCAAAAGGAGAATCGATCTTACTGGCCAGTGGCCAGGAAGAGGCAGCAGACACACGGCTGGAGGAGAAGCACAGCAGACCGTCCGGGGGGGAAAGAGAATGTGTTGCCTGCCTGCTGACCGACTGACTGTCCGACCATCCGTCGGGCCCCCCCCCCCCCCCCGAATTACCGAGCACCAGCCGCCACTGCTACCTAACCATCAGAAATGAGGAGTGTGTATATTAAAACACTATAAAACATTTAAAAGAAGATTTTACTGCAGTAATAAATCCACAATAGAAGTACCCAATCTTCATAGAATTAGCGATGTCATTATATAACAAAGTGTACTTCCATATGGGGGCAACTGGGATTTTAAATGTGTTTGCCATTGAGATCCACAGTACAATACAGTATTAAATATTCAGACAATATCTTATTTTTCTCATTTTTGTCTTTTTTTCTACTTTTCTCTTCCTAATAACACTCAGACAACTTGAAATAATTATACTCATTCAGATAAATCCTCTCCATTATGTTTCAAATTGAATTTGAATTCAATTCCATGCTAGAGAAACTGGCCTGCTCGTTGTTCAGTATGTGATTGTCTAGGCTATTAACAACAATCAGGTGTCTATTTTAATTTTGTTTGCTTTGTCAGCTGTGTTCCACACTATTAGCCATTCACTTCTTATTGATAGCTTCCCTTCACTTGCTGTACCAACTTATTAAGTGGATTTTTCTTCTTTTAACATGGTTGTTGGTTACTTTCAAACTCTTTTCTTTGTGGCTCAGTAATGGTGTTGCCTAGAGACTATAAAAAAATATATATGTGTAATAATGGGGTGCTCAGACTTTAAAAGGGCGCATGCCATTGCTTCTGTCTAAGGTCCGCTATTTTGCATGGCAGAAGGTAAAGTGTACCTGTCACCAGGGCTGCTGTTAGAAATCGCGGGGCCCCGTACAGACTACCTGGCAGGGCCCCCTCAAGAAAATATTAAAGATATATTTAGCTAAAATTACAACAAAATCACTATTATCAGACACAAATATAACATAACTCGCATAATTCCTGCTAAATCTAAAAAAAAAAAAAACCATGTTAAATAAAAAAGAAGATGAGATGAGAAAAATATACAGGCTGGGCAGTTGGAGCTCAGTGATCAGAGAGACAGAGAGAGAGAAACAAAGTTACAATTTACAAATAAACTCCTGAGCAGAGATAAGTGCTGGGAGGGGGGCCCACACAAGGGAGGGGGATTAGTGAGGGACAACTGTCTCTTTCTCAACAGATAAAAGCTGATAGCAGGGAGAGGGACAGATCAGATTCAGGTGCTGGAGGAAGATTTCTGTATTTTTTTGTCCATCACTAATCCCCCTCTCTGTGTGCTAGGGCCCCCTACAAGAGGGCTGGTGGTCCCCCCCTATCAGCGGCCCTGTCTGTCACAAGAGAGATACAGGGACTGCAACTGCTGAGCTTCTTTTGAAAACACGAATTGCCTGGCTGTTATGCTGACAATATTTTTAGAATTACTGACCAAAGACAAAAAATGAAATTCGGAAAGTACAAAAAAGGTCAGAGTTCCATTACTACGTCATTTTTGCAGGTCAGCGACTTAAAGCGGAGTTCCGGCCTCAAATACCTTTTTTAACTAAAAATACTCCTACAATACTAATCCATCGCCCTGTACAGAACTGCTATTCTCATACTTACAAGGTGTACAGTATTGGATTTTAGTTAAAATCTTACTTTTAAAAACACTGTCTGGGCGTGGCCATCTTAGATGTGGGCATCTGAAGCCGCAGTGTAATCTGCTGTGTCCTTCTTCCTGATTCCTGGGAGTGTTCTGGGAGTTCTTCCTGATTCCAGCCTCCTGGGAGTGATGACAAACAGCTCCCACGATGCAATGGAAAGGCGGAAGTGATGCCGGTGGCCGTGGCCACAGAGGGGGGAGAAGGAGGAAGTACAATCAAAAATGCCCTGAAAATAAGGTAAGGGACCCCTGAAAATTGAAAATGTCCAATTGTTGATCAGCATAGCGAGCACTCCAGGAATCACTAAAGTTGCAAAATAGACCGGAACTCCACTTTAACCACTTGCTGACTGCCGCACGACTATCTACGTCGGCAGTCAGCCCCTCACAGGCAAAGTGACGTAGGTCTACGTCGCTAGCCTGTGAGGGTCTAGGGAGCGAGCGCACGCCACCGGCGGCGCGCTCCCGCGTGGTCACGGACCCCCCCGCGCGTGTGACCGGCGGACCCGATGTCCGCCGGTCACTCTGCGATCGCCGCTGCAGAGGGAGAAAGTCAGGCAGCTTGTGTAAACAAGCCGCCTGTCATTCTCCCCTGTGTAGAAACTGTGATCACACGGCTCTACTATGTAGAACCGTTGATCACTGTTTCTACAGCTCAACAGACAGCCATTCACAGTTAGAATCACGCCCCTAGGGACACACACAGCCCCTTCCTCTGAAATAAAGTTAACCCCTTCACTACCAGTGTAATTTTGCAGTAACAGTGCATATGTATAGCACTGATTACTGCAGTAATGTCACTGGTAACCCCAAAAGTGTCAAAAATGTCAGTCAAGGGTCCGATCTGTCCGCCGCAATGTCGCAGTACCGCAAAAAAAAAAAAAAAATCGCAGATCGCCGCCATTACGCGTTAAAAAAAAAACACCAAAAATGACAAAAATCTTTCCCTTTGTTAGTAAACGCGATAACTTTTGTGCAAACCAATCAAATACGCTTTTTGCGATTTTTTTACCAAACATATGTAGCATAAAATAAATTGGCCGAAAATGTTAAAAAATTTTGATTTTTACATTTTTTTTTTGGGGAATTTCATAAAAAAAAAATTTGAAAAATATTGTTATTTTTGCAAAATTTACGCTCTTTTTTTGTTTATAGCGCATGATCAAAAAATCGCACAGGTGATCAAATACCACCAAAAGAAAGCTCGGTTTGTGGGAAAAAAAGGACGTCAAATTAATTTAGGTACAGCGTCGCACGACCGCGCAATTGTCCGTTAAAGTCACGCAGTGCCGAATCGCAAACTACCCCCTGCTCAGGAAGGGGGTAAAATCTTCCGGAGCTTAAGTGGTTAAAGGCTAAAGTTCACTTTTTCGGGCAGAATTTCACTTTTCATAATAACTAGAATCCTTTTGTAATATAATTACTGGCCCAGCTATCCCAATGTTCTTATCTCTCACTCACCTCATCCCCAAAGAGTTTGAAATTTCATGTTTCCATCTGAGTTTTAAAACATTATTTCTACTTGCATCACTTCCTATTGGTCAGCTCCCATCATTCTCTGTGTTTTTGCACCACCGAAAAGGTGCAATAGGGTGTGTATTACAAGTCTGGACCACACCTCAATCATTGCTGTAACACTACCTACTTCTTCTCTTAACTGCTTGCTAAACGCCCGCCGCAGATACACTGCAGCAGGCTGGCTCGGCTGCATGAATCGGCGTATGGGTACGTCAGTTCGCGGGAGCGAACATAACTCCAAATTGTGTTTAACCACTTGCCAACCTCCCACCGCAGTTTTACTGCGGAAGGCTGGCTCAGCTGCGTGAAACAACTAGGGTTACCACCTCATCCTAGTAAAAAAAATAAAATAAAAATGACATAAATCTTTCCCCTAGTTTGTAGACGTGATACCAATGAAAATACGCTTTTTCACAAATATATGTAGCAGAATACAAATTGGCCTAAAAGGATGAAAAAAATGTGATTTTTAAAATATTTTTTGGGGGGATGTTATACAGTAGAATGTGAAAAATATTGTTTGTTTTTTTTTCAACATTTAGTTGAATGGGCTGCCCTGTTTCTTTAGAGTGGAGCATGGTGCGTTTATGGCTTTTTGGTAGGTTGGCAGCGTGTTTCTGAAACGCACAGCAAAGTGCGCATTTGCTGTGCAGTTTGCCATGTATTTGGAAACATGTGAATGGAGCCTCCTTGTTCTTATGTAAACGCACCAATTTCAGTTTCAGGCCCCATTCACACCTAGAGTAGTCGGAGCGCACATTTTTTGGCTCGTTTTTTTTCAGTAACACACATAGGGCAGCCCATTGATTTCAATGTGCTACACAAGGCAAAGTAGCTTATGGGACATACGTGAGTTGCACATTTTTTTACTGTGCGTTTTGCTGCGTTTGTCACCCGTATTTTCATGTGGCAAGATATGTGTTTGCTTCTGTGTTTTGTATGCCATTAACAAGTAATGGCGCTGAAAGTACAACAGGGTCATTTTAGGAGTATAAAGGTCGCCAAACACTATACAATCTGATTGTTAACCCTATTTAACATTTCCTTTACATTTACCAAAACTATGGAATAGGAGGGCCCACCTATCTATCCGTTCAGTCTCTATCCAATCAGGCAGGCCCTTGTACTAAACCAGGGGTGTTCAACCTTCATGCTGCATACGGCCCCAGGGAGTTTAGCATGTGGCTAAATAGACGCTGGGAAAGCCAGGCAAATGCACTTGAAGAGGGATGCCGGGGAGGCTGCGCAAACATAAGCCCCGTACACACGTACCAATCGTCGGCCGAACGATCGGCCGTCTTTTGTCCAGGGCTGTCGTGTCTGTTGAAAACTGCAAAAGACTGCACACGAATTTTGTCGGCCAACAACAGCCGACTGCAGAAGTGATGTCATGTGATGGTTAACTTTCCTTGTCTTTTTTCTTTTCTGAGCATGCCCAGTCTTGCTAATCTGCTGTCTGTCGGCCGAAATCTGTACTGACTGGCGAACAATCGGCCGTTCTGGTGTTGGCCAACAAAAATTTTAATGCCTGCACGACAGATTCTCTTCGGCCGAAAATGCGCTGTCGGCTGTCGGAAGCATCATACTAACAAGCCTACAATCGGCCGATCGGTCATCGGCCGAATATTTACGGCCGACAATCGGTACGTGTGTACGGGGCTTAAGTTGATGGGTGAAGAATGCGTGATTTAATGAGGTAAGTGCAGGATGTGTGTGCTAATGACTTCAGCTGGTAGACTCCTTCCTGCGTCTTACTGGTTTCTCCATTCTAAATCGACATATCAGGAAGTGATGAAGCTATCTAAGAAATACAGCAAGGGCTAAGGTAAGGAATTGTTCTCAAACTCAAAGAAAGCTTTTTTTTTTTGCAACAGAGATACATTAATAGTGGGAGCTGGGATTTAGAAAAAGGTGAAAAGGGTGAATTTAGCATTAAAGTAAATCTGTCATAAAGGAAATATGGCCTCTATCATTGCTGTCCTTTTCAAAATGCTAGTTGCCTGGCTATTGTACTTACCATCTGAATTCCATACTTTTTAGAACCACTGGCACAAGAGACCAGCGTAGGGAGGGATACAACAGGCCGCTCAGTCAATGGATGTAAAGGGAGAAGCAAACAATGTAAGTGGATAGCAGTGCAGAAATGTCTCCAGGCGAATTATGCCTGCTCTTCTGTCACTTTGTGGCAGACTTCATGTCCCATGATGACTGGATTATGTAATTAAAACAGAGTTGTTTTACACAATTTCACACCTCTCATCATGTTCTTGGATAGTCAACATCTGCCTCGACACATTCCTTGGTGACTAAATTCAGGTGACTGAGCTATATGTGTGGGCAAAAATGCTCAGTGTTTAACCACTTATGGACCGGAAAGGTTTTGCCCCCTTAATGACCAGGCCATTTTTTGCGATTCGGCACTGTGTTATTTTAACGGACAATTGCATTGTCGTGCAATGCTGTACCCTGATAACATTTATGTCCTTTTTTCCTCACAAATAGAGCTTTCTTTTGGTGGTATTTGTTAGAGGGATATCGGTCCCACGCAGTTCACGTCAGTGCCGCTGATTAGTGCCCTCCAGTACCGATAATCAGTGCCCTGCAGTGCTGCTAATCAGTGCCCACCAGTGCCATCTATTAGTACCCATCAGTACTGTTAATCAGTGCCCACCAGTGCTACCTATCAGTGTCTATCAGTGCTCCCAATCAGTGCCCATCAGTGTCTTATCCTTAGTGTCACTTAGCAGGGTTTCCCATTAGTGCTGCCTACCAGTATCTAACAGTGCCCATCAGTGCCACCTATCTGTGCCCATCAGTGCCGCATATCAGTGCCACCTCTTGGTGCTGCCTATCAGTGTCCATCAGTGCTGCCTATCAGTGCCATCTATCAGTGCCCATCAGTGCCTCCTCATCATTGCCCGTCAGTGACACCTATCTGTGCCCATCAGTGCCTCCTATCAGTGCCCATCAGTGCTGCCTATCAGTGCCCATCAGTGTCATCTATCAGTGCCCATCAGTGCAATCCATCAGTGCCTCCTGATCAGTGCCCACCAGTGCTGCCTCATCAGTGCAGCCTATCAGTGCAGCCTATCAGTGCCCATCAGTGCCGCCTCATCAGTGCACATCAGTTAGGGAGAAAAATTAATTGTTTGCAAAATTTTATAACAAAATATGAAAAACATTTTTGTTTTTTGCTAAATTGTTGTTCTTTTTTTGTTTGTTTAGCAAAAAGAAAAAAAAAAACCCCGAGGTGATTAAATACCACCAAAAGGATAGCTCTATTTGTGTGGGAAAAAAATGACAATTTCATAGGGGTACAATATTGCATGACTGCGCAATTGTCATTTAAGAAAAAGAAAATTTGTTTGTCCTATTCAGATGATTAAATGAGACCAAGTTTGTTTTATCCTTGGAAGCTTAAATAGAGAGGAAACAAAGTATAAAGACCCAATTTTCTTGAGCTGTTGCAGGAACAGTCCAAGTTTATATGACTTTTGCACAAATTCAGGCTACATAAAGGGATTATCGAAATCCAAAACTGGTACAGGATCCATGGTATAGGTCTTGCAGTAGAGATAGATCAAAGCAACATCATTTTATTGTCAACGTTACGATGGAGCTCAGTCCTTTATTCTCCAGACTTGAGAAAGACAGACTGAGCTCCATCAAAATGTTGACAATGAAATGCTGTTGCTTTGAGCTATCTCCACAGTCTCCACCGTAATGCCCCGTACACACGTGCAGATTATCTGAAGACTTTTGTCTGCAGACTTACCTTTTCTATGTAGTGCAAGGGCCTGCCGGATTGCATACAAATTGAAAGTGTTTAGGTTTGACCTCATATTATATGGTTTTGGTAAGTCTGCAGACAAAAGTCTTCAGATAATCTGCACGTGTATATGGGGCATAAGACCCATGAGTGCCTTTAGATTTATTTTGGATTTTTATGGATATTTTTGGGGTTCAGTATCTAGGCATTTAGCTCACACTTAGTGTGCACTGGATAACCTTGGGACTGTTTAAGGGGGGCATCTAAATTGGTCAGGTAATAATTCTTGTGCATTTCATAAAAACACCAATCCCTCAAACATCTATTTTTTATGGCCCTCTGGTGCAGCTGTGCATGGTAACCAATCCGTTTCTAGCTTCAGCTTGTTCAATTAAACTTTGACAAAAAAAAAAAAAAACTGGAAGCTGATTGGTTTTTATGTCGAGCTGCACCAGATTTTGCACTCTCCAGTGTTATTAAATCAACCCCTCTGTGTCTCTAACAGTTGGGCACATATGGAAGAATTTGCTAAGTCCAAAGCTATGTGTGCTTCCTCTTTAACTTTGTGTATGGTGTATGAGCAGATTAAGAATAAAGTTCTGTTAACATCTATAGCACTACTCCCTTGGGAGCTTCTGGTGACAGGTTCCCCTGGGTTACAGCACAATAGTTTAGCAACTATTAGTTTCAGCTTTAAAGTGCTTGGCTCAGTCAAGAAACAGTCTAGGGGTTTTGGTTTTTGTTGTTTTATTGAGAACTTGGATAGGAGAAGGGAATGAGTGGGATACTCCTGCTTGAATAAACTATGCACAATCTGCTGGGATGTTTAACTGTACTTGAGTGCGGCGAGGCCGCTGCTTCACCTTGTCAATAGCGATGAAGTAGTAATAAATGAACCGCTTTAGATAAGCTGTACTGTACTGCAGAACACTCTTCAGGGCCCTTCCTGGCACCCCCTTTGTTCCTATTCTTCAGGGCTTTCTACATGGCACCCCCTTTACTGTAATGCTCCCATGTGAGCTAGCTCCTTGATCCCCTGACTTCACTGGAGTGGTCCCCTTTCCTGGGTCAGACCCTTTGGCAGGTCCCTCAGTACTCATGGACACTGTTTTTTCCCAAAAGACTCTGCCAGCAGCTCCACCGTCAGTTACACCGCATTCTCCACACCTGGTTCACTAGGCCGTCCGCCTAAGACCACCTTCCTCTCACACTGGAGGAGGAGAGACAGCTGTCCACCTCCTCCTGGGACTCTAAATCCTGCCAAAGATGCCCTGTCACATGTCCCCTCAGTATTTATGATTAATCCAAGGATGCATTGCAGGAATGCCCTCCCACTGGGACTGCCATAAAACATGATGTGTCACTGGCTAGGTTTCCTCCACTGTCCAACAAGCTCCCTCATTGGATTCAGCGGGGACATTCCCTCAGACCCAGTGAATCACACCTGGAAACATGTGACAGGCAAACTAATAGATCAGGCTCCCCTGATAAGCAGCAGGAGCAATAGATGCTTTACCTAGCACCTACCTAACTAGAAAGGTGCTACACATCCAATAAGGGTATGCAATACTTTGTACTATCAAAGATATTAGTCAATATTAAGTAACAAAAACACAAAATGTTTCCGGGTGTCAGGTCTGGAACTGCATTTGAGCTTTTCTCTGACTGAAGAAAAAGAAATAAATGTGGTAATTGGTTGTATTTGAAGGTTGCTCATGTAGCACCCTACAAGGTAGGTGCTAGGTAAAGTATAGCAGGGCCATGATTTTAAGCTGGGCTGTCATGTCTCCCAGGTGTATCTGTACTTCTCATTGGGCTCTCATTGGGCAGTGGAGAAAACCCAGCCAATGGTTCACTCAGGCCTGTATCTACCCCAGAAAGGCAGATTCTACCACACAGCATTGTGGGAGTGGGTATAAGTTTGCTGGGAGCACATGACGCAGCGTCTTTTGTGGGAAGCAGTGTCCCGGGAGTGAGAGTACGGCTGTCTTTCCTCCTGTCAGAAGAATCGGGTGTCCCTGGCGGCTTGTCTGAGGGGACAAAAGGGCTGAGCTGCAGAGAGCATCCGGTGTGCCAAGGACCAGCGGATCTGAGAGGGGTCGAGTTTCAGGAAAGCATTCCCAGTTCGTGAGTACTGCAAACTGCCCCCGGGTGTCTGCCAAGTGAGAGGGGACCACTCCGGAGAGTCAGAGGGATCCGGGAGCTAGCTAGCCGGTGCAGGAAGCAAGTGTAAAGGGGGTGCCAGTGTTGACCCTGAAGTGTAACGGGGATGCCAGAGTGTGGACCCTTGTGAAATGATCACAGAGACCTGTGATCCTACATAGAAGGATCACAGGCACTCTGTGATCATTCCAGAGAAAAGAACGGCCAGCTTTGTTTACAACAGCTGACCGTTCTTCTCTCTCATCAGGGAACGATCATGGGTGCCCGGCGGCAATCAGAGCCGCCTGCCCCATGCTTCGGCTTCCCCGCTGCCGAGTGGGGGCGGGAGTGCACCGTCGGCGGCGCGCACTTGCTCCTAGCTCACACAGGAGGGGCTGCCTGTAACTGCAGCGGGCGGTCCTTAAGTGGTTAACATCTGTTTACCACCAATATATCAACAAACTCTTTTCAATGTAAAAGGGTGGATTCTAATGTAGTCTATTAATACTGTAATTTGGCTGCACACACATGAGATATACTAAACTCCCTCCATTAAGGAAATTAAGAGATGTTCTGTACGGAATGAGAACTGACACTTTACTGAACAGACACAAACCAGAAATGGTTATTATAGTGTCAGTCATTGATGAAATTTAATCACTGGAATGTTGGCATCTTAAAGAGGAAGTAAACCCTCCTCTGACACGTTTACCTATAGGTAAGCCTATGATAAGGCTTACCTATAGGTACTGTAAATATCTCCTAAACATGTACTGTTTAGGAGATATTTACCTTACATGCAGCCAGTGACGTCACTGGCGCATGCGCTCTGAAGGAACGGCCGCTGGTGCCGTTTCTTCAGAGACCCGTGCCGTGACTGACGGCTCCCGCGCACGTTCGCGGGAGTTACGTCACCGCGGCTCCGGCCAATCAGATGGCCGGATGCAGCGATCCCGGAAGACGGGCGAGTGGACATGTCGCCCGTCATACAGGTAAGCGGGCTGCACGGCGGGGGCTCGTTCTAAGGTAAGTATTGCATAATGAGCTAGTACTAATCTGGCTTAGAACATTTGTGATTCTGTGTAAAATATCCTATATGAGATGACTATTCCAGCTAATGAAAAAAAAAGGGAAAAGCTACCTTTTCAAACACTTAAAGTGTTCTCCCGCTCCCCCTCCCCCTCCCCTAACACTTACCTGACTATCAAAGCTATCCAGTGCCGTGCCCAACTGGAAGTCTTATCACTCATACTGTACTTCTTGGTCTCACAGGTTTTGTTGAGAACAGTGGTTCCTGCTCCTGTCAGTCAAATCCAGTGAACAGAAAGTGGGTACGGGGTCAAGCTGGGCTGTGTGCCCCCATGGCACACAGCTTGCTAAAGGGAGCAGTCAGAAAAAAGAAGTGATCAGCACTGGCGGCAGACTCTAGAAGAAGGGTTGCAATACCATTGCATGGAATTTTTTTATTTTATCAAAAAAAAAAAAAAAAAAGGCATTACAATTAGGGTTGAGCGGACACCTAGATGTCCGTGTTCGACGGGTTCGGCCGAACTTTAAAAAAAAGTCCGGGTCCGTGTCCCGGACTTTTACCGAACTTTTCCCGGACACCGAACCCCATTGAAGTCAATGGGGACCCGAACTTTAAGGCACTAAAATGGCTCTAAAACACCAAAGGAAAGGGCTAGAGTGCTGCAAATGGCAGCAAAACGTAATTAAGAGCATGGCAAGTGCTCTGCAAACAAATGTGGATAGGGAAATAACTTAAAACAACAAAAAAAAACAGAAAAATAAAACAATGTTCTTCTTCATCTCTGAAGGACGAGGCCCATATGGAGTAGGAGGGAGGTTGAGGTGGTGGTGGATGTGGCGGTGACATAGGCGTGCGCACAGGGTGTGCTGGGTGTGCCTGGGCACACCCTAATCACCTAGGGCACATAGCATTGCCAGTGAGGAGATGGGAAAGATCTCCCTGGGACCTGCTCTGCTCTATTTCTCCTTGCCTACAGGTACATGGCCCCGATACATTACTCTCCCTGCTGGCAAACACATGCATGTGTATTTCAACTTTGGGGTGCACACCTTAATGCAATAGGCTGCGCACACCTATGGGCGGTGTAGGTGGAAGCGGCGGTGGAGGAGGACCAGGGCCGGATTAACAGCATCATGGGCTTGGTGCTGAGGATTTTGAAGGGCCTTAAGGGCCGTGCCTTGCCATGCACCCAGAGGAGGAAGGGTGCAGCCATGCATGCCTAATTCAACATGGGATGCTGTCTCTGAAGCCCATAAACACATCCATGCATCGCCAACTGTCCCTCCTTGTCCGGCCTTCACGCTGTGTGGGGAGGTTCTGAGGGTGCTGCCTGGGGAAGCGAGCATAGAAGCCAGACTTCTGTGTTTACAAGTGACAGAAGAGCGGTAACAGTGAATATGGCCAACCCGGGGCCTATATAAAAGGTAGGGGCCTGGAGCTGCAGCTCCAATAGCCCCTACATTAATCTGGCCCTGAGGAGGAGGACGAGGTAGCCAACACTGCTTCTTTTCAAAAATTTTAAATGAGGGTACACCCCAAAAGAGTGAGAAAGAGCAAAAATGGAACAATGGGTGGGTAAGGTCGGTATCCATTGCTATTCTGCATAAGGTACGGAAAAGTCCCGTGGGATCCATGCCTGGTTCATTTTAATGAACGTGAGCTTGTCCACATTGTCTCTGGACAGGCGGCTGCGCTTGTCTGTTATAACGCCCCCAGCCGTGCTAAATACCCGTTCAGATAATACACTGGCTGCAGGGCACGCCAGCACCTCCAAGGCGTAAAGGGCAAGCTCAGGCCATGTGCCCAATTTGGAGACCCAGAAGTTGAAGGGGGCAGACCCGTCATTCACTACATGTAGGCGTGTGCACACATACTGCTCCACCATGTTGGTAAAATGCTGCCTCCTGCTAAGACGTTCCATCTGAGCTGCTGGTGCTGCTGTTTGTTGTGGCGTGCTGACAAAGCTTTTCCACATTTCGGCCATGCTAACCCTGCCTTCTGAGGTGCTGGCGGTGCCCTGGTTGCGTTGGCGACCTCCTCCTCCTCCTCTGCCTTGTGCTTCCACTGTGGCCCCGCTGTCAGATGGGAATGCCAGCAGCATGGCGTCTACCAGCGTGCGCTTGTACTCGCGCATCTTGCGATCGCGCTCCAGTGAGTGAATTAAGGACGGTACGTTGTCCTTGTAACGGGGATCCAGCAGCGTGGCCACCCAGTAATCAGCACAAGTTAGAATGTGGGCAACTCGGCGGTCGTTGTGGAGACACTGCAGCATGTAATCGCTCATGTGTGCCAGGCTGCCCAGAGGCAACGAAAGGCTGTCCTCTGTGGGAGGTGTATCGTCCGTGTCCTCTGTATCCCCCCAGCCACGCACCAGTGATGGCCATGAGCTGGCCTGGGTGCCACCCTGCTGTGAACATGGTTCCATCTCCTCCTCCAGCTCCTCCTCCTCCTCATCCTCCTCATCCTCCAGAACTGTGCCCCTGCTGGACAATTGCGTCCCTGGCGTTTGCGTGTGCAGGAACCCACCCTCGGAGCCCCTTGCGAATGACTGCCCTGAAAGCCTTGGAAATGTTACCTCTTCATCCTCCTCCTCCTCCTCATCCTGTGCCACATCCTCTTCCATCATCGCCCGAATTGTTTTTTCAAGGAGGCATAGAAGTGGGATAGTTAAGCTGAGAACGGCGTCATTGCCACTGGCCATGTTGGTGGAGTACTCAAAACAGCGCAACAAGGCACACAGGTCTCGCATGGAGGCCCAGTTATTGGTGGTGAAGTGGTGCTGTTCCGCAGAGCGACTCACGCGTGCGTGCTGCAGCTGAAACTCCACTATGGCCTGCTGCTGCTCGCACAGTCTTTCCAGCATGTGCAAGGTGGAGTTCCACCTTGTGGGCACGTCACATATGAGGCGGTGAGCGGGAAGGCCGAAGTTACGCTGCAGCGCTGCCAGGCGAGCAGCAGCAGGGTGAGAACGCCGAAAGTGCGCACAAACGGCCCGCACTTTCTGCAGCAGCTCTGACATATCGGGGTAGTTTTTAAGGAACCTCTGCACCACCAAATTCAGCACATGCGCCAGGCAAGGGATGTGCGTCAAACCGGCTAGGCCCAGAGCTGCTATGAGATTTCGCCCGTTATCGCACACCACCAGGCCGGGCTTGAGGCTCGCTGGCAGCAACCACTCATTTGTCTGCTGTTCCATGCTCCTCCACAACTCCTGCGCGGTGTGTGGTTTGTCCCCCAAACAGGCAAGTTGTAAAACTGCCTGCTGTCGTTTACCCCTGGCCGTGCTGAAGTTGGTGGTGAAGGTGTTACGCTGTCCGGATGAGGAGGCGGTAGAGGATGAGGAAGCGGAGTAGGAGGAGTTAGGAACAGGAGGCAAACTGAAGCGCCCTGCAATCCTCGGTGGTGGAAGGACATGCGCCAAATTGCTATCCGCCTCAGGCCCATCCGCCACTGCATTTACCCAGTGTGCCGTTAGGGAGATATAACGCCCCTGACCGTGCTTACTGGTCCACGTATCCGTAGTTAGGTGGACCTTGGCACAGATGGCGTTGCGCAGTGCACACCTGATATTTTCCCCCACTTGGTTGTGCAGGGAAGGGATGGCTTGCCTGGAAAAGTAGTGGCGGCTGGGCACGACGTACTGTGGGACAGCCACCGACATAAGGTTTTTAAAACTGTGCGTCTCCACCAGACGGAATGACAGCATTTCAAAGGCCAATAATTTTGAAATGCTGGCATTCAGGGCCAGGGATCGCGGGTGGGTAGGGGGGTACTTCCTCTTCCTCTCAAGTGTTTGGGAGATGGAAAGCTGAACGCTTCCACGGGACATTGTGGAGATGGTTGTTGGTGACCCAGGTGGTGGTGTTGCTGACAGATCGTCTGTTTGCGGGGTGGCAGGTGCCGGTATCACTACAGATGTGGCTGGAGCGGCCGAGACTGCAGCAGAAGAGGAAGCAGGATGAGCCAGAGACGTTTCTTGGTTTTGAAGGTGTGTACTCCACTGCAGCTCGTGCTTTGCACTTAGATGCCTGATCATGCAGGTTGTGCTCAGGTTGAGAAGGTTTATGCCTCGCTTCAAGCTCTGATTGCACAGGGTGCAAACCACTCGTGTCCTGTCATCAGCACATTTTCTAAAGAACTTCCACGCTAGAGAACTCCTTTGAGCTGACTTTGGTGCGCTCGTTCCCTTGCTGCGTTGGGCAGTAGCGGGCGTAGTGTCTAGGGCACGGCCGCTCCGCTTCTGCACCCTGCTCCCTCTTCTGCTGTGCTGGTGGCTCTGTGCGACCACCGCCTCTTCCTCCAAACTACTCAGGTCACCTGCATGACGTTCATTCCATGTGGGGTCGAGGACCTCATCGTCCTCCACATCATCTTCCACCCAGTCTTCACCCCTGCCCTCCTTGTCGGTCTCCACAATGCTGAACGCCGCAGCAGTTGGCACCTGCGTTTCGTCATCATCGGAGACGTGCTGCGATGATCCTTGCATGTACTCATCTTGAGAAATAAGTGGTTGGGCATCGCTGCACTCAATCTCTTCCACTTCTGGGGCAGGGCTAGGTGGATGGCCCTGGGAAACCCTGCTGACAGAGTCCTCAAAAAGAATAAGAGACTGCTGTATGGCTTGGGGCTCAGACTGCTGGCCTGATTTGCAAGGGGGTGAGGTGAAAGACGGTTGGACATTGGCTGCAGGTGCCAACTCTGACCTTTCTGCAGTAGACTGGGTGGGAGACAATGTGAAGGAACTGGAGGCACTGTCAGCAGCAAACCAATCTACTATCGCCTCAACTTGTTCTGGCCTCATCACTTCTAGGGGCGTTTGATGCCCTACCAAATACTGATGCAGGTTCTGTCGCCTACTCACACTTGAGGAAGGTGTTTCACTTGTGCGTGTAGCTGGCACAGATCGACCACGTCCTCTCCTTGCAACAGGAGCTCTACCAGCAGCACCACGACCCAGGCCACGGCCCTTATTTGACGGTCTCCTCATATTTCTGTAATTTAAGATCTTGCCCTAGAAAGGTTTTTATTGAATAGCGGAATAGGAAATATGATCCAAAAAAGTGTATGTATCTCGCACGTACAAAACCACACTAGGCCCCAATTACTATTGTTTCTACCCCTAAAAGGATGGATGAGGAGTAGGAGGAGTATGGAACAGACAGCACCCTCAAATCTTCAGAAGTATGAGATGAACCCCAAAAACTTGGAAAGGTGGATCTCACACGTACCGACACAGACTATCCCGCAATTCAATTGATCCTCAAAGGTTTTTATTGAATAGCGGAATAGGAAATATGATCAAAAAAAGTGTATGTATCTCGCACGTACACAACCACACTAGGCCCCAATTACTATTGTTTGTACCCCTAAAAGGATGGATGAGGAGTAGGAGGAGGAGTATGGAACAGGCAGCACCCTCAAATCTTCAGAAGTATGAGATGAACCCCAAAAACTTGGAAAGGTGGATCTCACACGTACCGACACAGACTATCCCGCAATTCAATTGATCCTCAAAGGTTTTTATTGAATAGCGGAATAATAAATATGATCAAAAAAAGTGTATGTATCTCGCACGTACACAACCACACTAGGCCCCAATTACTATTGTTTGTACCCCTAAAAGGATGGTTGAGCAGTAGGAGCAGGAGTATGGAACAGGCAGCACCCTCAAATCTTCAGAAGTATGAGATGAACCCCAAAAACTTGGAAAGGTGGATCTCTCTCACACGTACCAACACAGACTATCCCCCAATTTAACTGATCCCCAAAGGTTTTTGATTAAATAGCGGAATAGAAAATATGATCCAAAAAAAGTGTATGTATATCACACGTACACAACCACACTAGGCCCCAATTACTATTGTTTGTACCCCTAAAAGGCTAGATGAGGAGTAGGGGGGGTATGGAACAGGCAGCACCCTCAAACCTTCAGAAGTATGAGATGAACCCCAACAACTTGGAAAGGTGGATCTCTCTCACACGTACCAACACAGACTATCCCCCAATTTAACTGATCCCCAAAGGTTTTTGATTAAATAGCGGAATAGAAAATATGATCCAAAAAAAGTGTATGTATATCACACGTACACAACCACACTAGGCCCCAATTACTATTGTTTGTACCCCTAAAAGGCTAGATGAGGAGTAGGGGGGGTATGGAACAGGCAGCACCCTCAAATCTTCAGAAGTATGAGATGAACCCCAAAAACTTGGAAAGGTGGATCTCTCTCACACGTACCAACACAGACTATCCCCCAATTTAACTGATCCCCAAAGGTTTTTGATTAAATAGCGGAATAGAAAATATGATCCAAAAAAAGTGTATGTATATCACACGTACACAACCACACTAGGCCCCAATTACTATTGTTTGTACCCCTAAAAGGCTAGATGAGGAGTAGGGGGGGTATGGAACAGGCAGCACCCTCAAACCTTCAGAAGTATGAGATGAACCCCAACAACTTGGAAAGGTGGATCTCTCTCACACGTACCAACACAGACTATCCCCCAATTTAACTGATCCCCAAAGGTTTTTGATTAAATAGCGGAATAGAAAATATGATCCAAAAAAAGTGTATGTATATCACACGTACACAACCACACTGGGCCCCAATTACTATTGTTTGTACCCCTAAAAGGCTAGATGAGGAGTAGGGGGAGTATGGAACAGGCAGCACCCTCAAACCTTCAGAAGTATGAGATGAACCCCAACAACTTGGAAAGGTGGATCTCTCTCACACGTACCAACACAGACTATCCCCCAATTTAACTGATCCCCAAAGGTTTTTGATTAAATAGCGGAATAGAAAATATGATCCAAAAAAAGTGTATGTATATCACACGTACACAACCACACTAGGCCCCAATTACTATTGTTTGTACCCCTAAAAGGCTAGATGAGGAGTAGGGGGGGTATGGAACAGGCAGCACCCTCAAACCTTCAGAAGTATGAGATGAACCCCAACAACTTGGAAAGGTGGATCTCTCTCACACGTACCAACACAGACTATCCCCCAATTTAACTGATCCCCAAAGGTTTTTGATTAAATAGCGGAATAGAAAATATGATCCAAAAAAAGTGTATGTATATCACACGTACACAACCACACTAGGCCCCAATTACTATTGTTTGTACCCCTAAAAGGCTAGGAGTAGGGGGAGTATGGAACAGGCAGCACCCTCAAACCTTCAGAAGTATGAGATGAACCCCAACAACTTGGAAAGGTGGATCTCTCTCACACGTACCAACACAGACTATCCCCCAATTTAACTGATCCCCAAAGGTTTTTGATTAAATAGCGGAATAGAAAATATGATCCAAAAAAAGTGTATGTATATCACACGTACACAACCACACTAGGCCCCAATTACTATTGTTTGTACCCCTAAAAGGCTAGATGAGGAGTAGGGGGAGTATGGAACAGGCAGCACCCTCAAATCTTCAGAAGTATGAGATTGTGTTCACTGTACCCCACAAAGATTGAGTTCACTGCACCCCACAATGATTGTGTTCACTGCACCCCACAAAGATTGTGTTCACTGCACCTCACAAAGATTGTGTTCACTGTACCCCCCAAAGATTGTGTTCACTGCACCCCACAAAGATTCTGTTCACTGTACCCCACAAAGATTGTGTTCACTGCACCCTAAAAGGATGTTGTTCACTGCACCCCACAAAGATTGTGTTCACTGCACCCTAAAAGGATGTTGTTCACTGCACCCCAAAAAGATTGTGTTCACTGTACCCCCCCAAAGATTGTGTTCACTGCACCCCACAAAGATTGTGTTCACTGCACCCCAAAAAGATTGTGTTCACTGTACCCCCCAAAGATTGTGTTCACTGCACCCCAAAAAGATTGTGTTCACTGTACCCCCCAAAGATTGTGTTCACTGCACCCCACAAAGATTCTGTTCACTGTACCCCACAAAGATTGTGTTCACTGCACCCCAAAAAGATTGTGTTCACTGTACCCCCCCAAAGATTGTGTTCACTGCACCCCACAAAGATTCTGTTCACTGCACCCCACAAAGGATTTTGTTCACTGCACCCCAAAAAGATTGTGTTCACTGCACCCCAAAAAGGATTTTGATCACTGCACCCCAAAAAGGATGTTGTTCACTGCACCCCAAAAATGATTTTGTTCACTCCACCCCAAAAAGATTGTGTTCACTGCACCCCACAAAGATTGTGTTCACTGCACCCCAAAAAGATTGTGTTCACTGTACCCCCCAAAGATTGTGTTCACTGCACCCCACAAAGATTCTGTTCACTGTACCCCACAAAGATTGTGTTCACTGCACCCCAAAAAGATTGTGTTCACTGCACCCCAAAAAGGATGTTGTTCACTGCACCCCAAAAAGGATGTTGTTCACTCCACCCCAAAAAGATTGTGTTCACTGCACCCCACAAAGATTGTGTTCACTGCACCCCAAAAAGATTGTGTTCACTGCACCCCAAAAATGATTTTGTTCACTGCACCCCAAAAAGGATTTTGTTCACTGCACCCCAAAAAGGATGTTGTTCACTCCACCCCAAAAAGATTGTGTTCACTGCACCCCAAAAAGATTGTGTTCACTGCACCCCACAAAGGATTTTGTTCACTGCACCCCAAAAAGATTGTGTTCACTGCACCCCAAAAAGGATGTTGTTCACTGCACCCCAAAAAGGATTTTGTTCACTGCACCCCAAAAAGATTGTGTTCACTGCACACCAAAAAGGATTGTGTTCACTGCACCCCAAAAAGATTTTGTTCACTGCACCCCAAAAAGATTGTGTTCACTGCAGCCCAAAAAGATTGTGTTCACTGCAGCCCAAAAAGATTGTGTTCACTGCAGCCCAAAAAGATTGTGTTCACTGCAGCCCAAAAAGATTGTGTTCACTGCAGCTCACACACAGAAAAATGGATGTGGATCACTGACACCTGCCTATCTCCAATCCCACACCACACAGCAATATCGATTGTAGTTTGTAGAACACAGTTTCCCTAAAATTCAGCAGACTCTGTCCCTAACAGGATTGAGAAGAGATCGTAGATCAGGATTGAGTGCAGATTCACCCCACCCCCCACACAGCAATATCGATTGTAGTTTGTAGAAGACACTGACCCTATAATTCAGCAGACTCTATCCCTAAAATGCCTACAACTCGCCCTGCCTAAACACTCCGACCTGTCCCTCAATTCTATCCGGACACAAATGGTTTTTTCCTGCCTATCTTTCCCTAATCAGCAGCCAGCACATTGATGTGTGCTCTGTCCCTTAGCTAAGCAGCAGAATGACGCTGCTGCGGCGGCTGCCTCGAACTTATAAAGACTTGGTCACATGCTTCAGACGGCCAATCACAGCTACTAAGACATTTGCAGGCATGGCTGGGATGGCTTAAGGCACACCAGTTAAACGATTGTTGATTGGCTGTTGAAAGCCCGCCATGAAAAGAGCGCCAAAGCATGCAAAACCCGGAAATAAAACGACCGAACACGGATTTTTACCCGAACATACAGTAAAGTGTCCGTGTTCGGGTAAAAAAAATCCAATTATTCGGTACGAACACGAATAATACAGTCCGTGTTCGCTCAACACTAATTACAATCACTTAATTAAACATTTAAATACTAGGAGCTCCCATTAACACAGGTGTGTAAGTGCATTATAGGTTTTTTTGTTTTTTTTTGTAATATACAGCAGAAACTATACAGCTCCATCTGAACAGAGAAAGCAGGTAGAGAGTTGGAGGTGGATGAGCCACTTCTCTTACTCAGTCACTCGTGGATATGAGTTTGAGCTATTGAGCTCTGTAAACAATGGAATGTTTTCAACAGAGCAATTAAGAATACACAATAAAATAAAGGAAAAGAACCTTCTGAAAATGATAAAACAAAATATCCAAGTACAGAATTTCATAACTACCAGTTTAGAAGAAAATAAAGATTAGTTTAAAACATATGTATTTTTAATTTCTGAACACAATAAATAAGAAAATATATAAATGCTTAACATTGAAAAGGTCTTATGGTCTTATATTACATTTACAGTACTTCCAGATATCACAGTATGTTCATAAATACTAATCGTGCAGACTGAGACGAAACTGTGTATTTTAATAATTAGTTATGTATATATTCTATTCCCTTCTTTGGCTACTGGGCAATGTTTTGAATTAAAATTAAGACTCTCTAACATACATTACATGGTTAATTAAAGACGGATTGTTACTATACATAATGAGTACAATGAAAATGTTACATTTACATTTAGGAATGTGTTTCTAACATTTCTTTGTAGAAAGGTAACGTTTAAAATGAGCTTCACATAAAAGGAACTTTTTTTTCTGAGTGCTAAGTATTCTGTTAACAATAGCAATAACTATAATATTTCCTTGGTGTGTTGGCCATTCTGGTCCTAATAAAAGTAAGTGATACAACCAATTTAATCTCTGCCTTCAACAACTAGCTTGTGTAGAGACAGTAATAAACAACCTAAATGATCTTATCGCCTAAAAAGTTGTTCTAATAAGATGGAAAATGTATTTCACCAGTAGGAGTAATTACCTTTTCTATGGGGAAAAAAGAAAGGATGTTTTTACCATTGGCCCAATCAGGAAGGAGGTGGTAGCAGGTTTCAGCTTAGCATAAGTCACTTAGGACATAGAGCTATCTCACTCACCAATCTATGTTAATCCTTAAACTTGCTTTCCCTAAACTATAGAAGAGTAACAGCCAGAAAAAAAAGACCAAGTAGCCTATTGAGTCTGTCCCATTTTCGTTTTTCTTTTTTTTGTGTAGATTTATGTTTGTCCCAAACATATTGATATCCACTTATTGCTGACTAACCTGCTACCTCTCCTGGAAGTCTATTTTAAGCATTAAATACTATTTTTGTAATATAATACTTTGTAAGATTCGTTTTTACCTTTCCTCTAGAGGTCATGTCTCCATGTCCTCCTTCTTAGCTTCATTGAAAATACTGCCCTTCTGAATTTTATTAACCGGTTGCTGATCACCCACCGCAGTTTTACAATGATTTATAGCCTGGACCTGGTGATCTGTTCTGACCAATGGCAGAATGTGCCTGTGTAATATAAATACAGGCACAGGAAATTATGCAATCTTCTTTCCTGGAGCCCTTTTTGGTTCCAGCGTGATAGGAGAGAGCATCAACTGTGAGTACACAAGCACTACACTAACACCAGTACACATAAGCTTATATTTAACCCTCTGATCACCCCCAGTTAACCCTTTTACTCCCTGTCACAGTCTCACTATATACAGTATACAGATAATTTACCGATCACTGTACTGGGGACGCCAGTTAGTGTAAGCAGCAGTTAGTGGCAGTTAGTGTCTGTCCCAGATAGGTTTAGAGCACCCACAATATATCCCCTAATAAAGGTTTAACCCCCTGATTACCCCCAGTTAACCCCTTCACTGCCCTGTCACAGTGTACACTATTATAGTGTACAGATCTTTTTTTTCTGATAACTATATTAGTGTCACAGGTGACGTCAGTTAGAGTTAACATTAGTCAGATTGCTCACCACATATTTAGTAATACATTTTAACCCTTTGATTGTTAGTGACACACACACACTCTAAACACCTCTATTACTAGTATAGTGTCTGAACGGATCAATATCTTTGATCAGATCAGAACTATACTAGTTTCCCCAATAGTATAGCATAGTATTCCCAAAATGCAGCATTAGCAGGATCAGCCCGACACCTGCCAGCACCTGTGTTTAGCCCCTTCGCCCAGCCCCCAAGAAGTGCAGTATCAGCAGATTACTGTCACTTCCGATACACAGCACACAAAACCGCAGGGTTAGCAGAGTCAGGCCTGATTTCTGCTAGTGCTAGCAGTTAATTTTTTTGGTAGCGGTTCAAACGGTACTTGACAACCAGGTGCTTTTTTACCTGTGAGTCAAACTAGGTACCTATAAATTCATTGGCCAAAATGTCCAAACAGAGGTACACTAGTGAAGAGGCCTACACGATGCTGAGCAAGACAGATGAAAGCAATGGGGAAGCCTCACTGTCAGAATCAGGCTCAGTATTCGAACCTGTAGAGAGCAGTGGCCCCCTGACAGATAGCTCTGACAACAGAGTAATGGTCCCTGCTAAGGTTCGGGCGTACCCGACCCCATTCTTCTGTTGCTGAGGTGCAACCATCACATGGTTCTTGTGTGCAGCAGAGTGTCTGTACTAGTGCCACTCAACCTTCTGGTGATGTTGCAAGCACCAGCGGCCTAGTACATCCTGGTCGCAGACAAACCAGCACTGCAGTATCACTTGGTGACATGGCATACCCATAGGTGTATTCAAGCTGGTGCGGTGGCTAGCACAGTTAGTGTTCTGCAGCCACCAATAATTTAAACACAGGCCGGTAGAGCCCATAGTGTCCTTCCTGATGCGCTTGCAAATCCTGATTGGGAGGCCACCACTTCTGTTTCGCCCATACTTCCCCTATTCACTGGCCAACCCGGAATTCAGGTAGAAACAGCCGATTTTACTCCCCTTCGTTTTTATGAGCTGTTCATAACAAAAAGATCTGTACAGATCTATTGTGGACCAAAGCAATTTATATGCAGATCAATTTATTGCTGCAAATTTGACCTTTGCTAGAGAATTTGCGTGGAAACGTTTCACTGTTTCCTAATTTAGAACCTTTCTGGGGCTATCATGGGCATTACTTAAAAGAGTGAATTGCGGTCATGGTCCACTGACCCAATTCATCATATGCCCGTATTCTCTGCTGCCATGGCCAGAACTAGATACGAGCAAATCTTGCCGTTCCTGACAATCAACTCTGTCGTCCTCGAGGTGACCCTGGATATGACTGGCTCCACAAAATTTGGCCCCTCGTAAATCACTTCAACCAAACATTTGCAGCCTTGTATATTCCCCAACAAGCTTTCATTGATGAGTCCTTGATTACATTTTTTGGCCGCCTTGTTTTCAAACAGTTTCTCCCCAGCAAGCGTGCCAAATATGGGGTCAAGATGTATAAGTTCTGTGACAGGGCAACAGGTTATACATGTAGTTTCTGGATTTACGAGGAAAAAGTTAGCATTATGGAGCCTCCGACTGCCCGGGGAGCAGCGGCAAGATTATTTGGGGCTTGGTGTCACCCTTTTTCGGAAAGGGGTACCATTTACATGTGTACAAATATTACACAAGCTTGCCACTGTTAAGTCTCCTTTTTGATTCTCGAGTGACCTAGTCGCCGGGGCTTTCCCCACGGGCTTGTAGATTCCCGCCTTAGATGGGGAGAGAGGACCTGCTTGAAGTGTAATAAATTGCTTGCAGTGAAGTGGAGGGACACAAGGAATGTTTTCGTTCTGTCTTCCATTCGCTCAGATACGACTATCCAAATTACAACGGCGACTGGTGTTGTTGAGAAGCCCCTCTGTGTCCACGAATACAACCTTTAACATGGGAGGGGTGGACTTCAATGACCAGATGATGTCGCTGTACTTAATTGCCCGTAAGACCAGACGCTGGTACAAGAAAGTGTCTGTATACTTATTCCAATTGGCTCTGCTGAACGCTTATGTGCTATGCAAAGCATCAGGAAGAAGTGGATCCTTCCTAAAGTTCCAAGAATTGATCATCACAGACCTTCTGTATCCAGAAGGTACTGTGGTCCAAATGCACAATCCAGATGCAGTGAGCCGGCTGCATGAGAAGCATTTTCTGGATGTCCTCCCTGGTACCTCTAACCCAAAGAGCTACCCAAAGATGTTGTGTCTGTAGAAAATGCAAGTATAGGCGTGACACCTGCTTTTTTTGTAGCTCTTGTCCTGGCCAACCTGGTCTCTGCATCAGGGACTGTTTCCATCGCTACCACACACTAGTGGAGTATTAGTATAGGGTACAGCATGGCACAGTCTAGGGCACACTTTTGCACAGGGTCTCAAAAGATGTTAGATGGCTATTGTATTTTGAGAGACCCTTACAGTTACAAAAGAGTGTAAAAAAAGAGTGTAAAAAAAAAAGTTACAAAAATGTTTTTTTTTTTAATTAAGAAAATAAAAAAATAAAAAAGCCAAAAATAGTTGTCATTTTATTGAGTTAATTTTCTGTTCTTACTGTTTTACTGTACTTTATAATATACTGCTATGTTGTAATGTTTTATTATTACTTTTTTCATTGTTAACCATAGTTTGCTTTGCAGATATTGCCAGTTTACTGTTTTCCTGTACTGTATACTATTATAATGTAATGTTATAATTTATAATTGTTACTGTGTTTTATTGTTAACCATTGTTTGCTTTGCAGGTACGCCCATCAGCTGCAGCACTGATTTGTTTATCCTAAAAGCAACAGTGTTTGCTTTCAGCATATACATAAATCAATTATTGCAGTGCTGTAGGAGGTGATTTCACCACTGCAGTTAAAAAAAAAGAGCATATATGGCGAAGCATAGGGGATGGGGTGGACACAGAGGGCGGATCTCCCCTATGCTTCGCCATATATTTTTTAACACTTTTCTTGGCAGAGATTTTTTTCATCCACATCAATCGATGTGAATGGAGAAATCTGATATGCCCTTTCTTTTTTTGTTCAGCCCCAAAAAAAAGAACATTGCATGTATGCCTACCATTAGAAGTGGGGGATGCCTGGTCTAATGGTGAGCATACCGCACACTTTCTGGCAGAGATTTCTTCATCCACATCAATCAATGTGAATATAAGTATCTGTTAGATTCTCTTTTTTTGTTCAGTCCACAGGCTGCATGAAAAAAAGAACCTTTCAATACATGCTTAACAAGGACCAGCAACGTACTGGTATGTCGCTGGACTTTGAGTGGTTGCACCAGGTTGATGGCTGCAGGTTTAGGCATCATCCTAGTATTGTTTTTTACAGCCAGCGGTTACCTTTCATGTAAAAGCAATCCTAGTGGCTAAATAGCCGTTAGACTGCTTTCACAAGCAGGGGGTGCACACCTCCCACCGCCTTCTATGTTTTTCTTGGGCTCCTCTGTCTCACCGGGTAACCCAAGACTGCAGCCAGTGGTTCCGTCAGCTGACCATAGAGCTGATTGGAGACCAGAATGGCTCCAATCATCTCTATAGCCTTAGAAACCAAAAGCTACGTGCATTTCATTACTTCGGTTTCGCTGGCTATAAACAGCACCATTGGGGAATTGGGAAAGCATCTTATGACACCAATCTTGGTGTGGTCAGATGCTTTAAGGGCAAAGGAGAGATCTAGAGTCTAATAGACTCTAATTTGTCACCGCTGCACTGGCATGCGCAATTTTGAAGCATGTCATGTTTGGTATCTTTGTACTTGGCAAAAGATTATCTTTTATGTTTTATCAAACAATTGGGCAATATATAGTGTATTTGCGCATTAAAAAAAAAAAAATAATAAATTGCATTTGGAAAATCTCTGCGCAAATACAATGTGACAAAAAAAAAAATACAACACCCACCATTTTATTTTGTAGGGCCTCTGGTTTAAAAAAAAAAGATATAATGTTTGGGGGATCAAAGTAATTTTCTAGTAAAAATAAAATAATTTTTTCATGTAAACAAAAAGTGTCAGAAAGGGCCTGGTCTTCAAGTGGTTAGAAGAGTGGGTGATTTGTGGCATAAGCTTTTAATATTGGGTATAAAATGCCAGGATGTTTCAAACACCCCCCAAATTACCCCTTTTTGGAAAGTAGACACCCCAAGCTATTTGCTGAGAGGCATGTTGAGTCCATGGAATATTTTATACAGTACTTTGCCACGAGTTTTGTAAAAATGACAATTTTTTTTTTTTTTTTACACAAAGTTGTCAGTAAATTATATTTTGCTCACACATGCCATGGGTATATGTTGAATTACACCACAAAATACATTCTTCTGCTTCTCCTGAGTACAGGGATACCACGTGTGTGAGACTTTTTGGGAGCCTAGCCATGTACGGGAACCTGAAAACCAATCACCGCCTTCAGGCTTTCTAGAGGTGTAAATTGCTCATTTTACTTCCTCACTACCTATCACAGTTTCGGAGGCCCTGAAATGTCAAGATAGCACAACCCCCCCAAATGACCTCATTTTGGAAAGTAGACACTCAAAGCTATTTGCTGAGAGGCGTGTTGGGTTCATGGAATATTTTAAAATTTTCCACAAGTTTTGAGAAAATGCCAAAATGTTTTTTCTTTTTTTTTTTGGGAGCCTAGCAATGTACGGGACCCCGAAAACCAATCACCGCCTTCAGGCTTTCTAAGGGCGTAAACTGCTAATTTTACTTCCTCACTGCCTATCACAGTTTCAGAGGCCCTGAAATGTCAATATAGCACAAACCCCCCCAGATGACCTCATTTTGGAAAGTAGACACTCAAAGCTATTTGCTGAGAGGCATGTCGGGTTCATGGAATATTTTATATTTTGCCACAAGTTTCGGGAAATTGACAAAAATGTTTTTTTGATTTTTTTTACACAAAGTTTTCAAATAAACGATTTATTGCTCAAACATGCCATGGGTATATGGGAAATGACACCCCAAAATACATTCTTCTGCTTCTCCTGAGTATGGTGATACCCCATATATGATACTTTTTGGCAGTCTATCCGCTTACAGGACCCCAAAAACCAATCACCTTTCTAAGGACATAAATTGTTGATTTCACTCCTCACTACCTATCACATTTTCAGAGACCATGAAATGCCAAGAAAGCACAACCCCCCCCCCCCCCCCTCAAATGACCCCTTTTCAGAAAGTAGACACTTTAAGCCAGGCATGTCCAACCTGCGGCCCGAGGGCCGCATGCGGCCCACTGCCCCTTGAAATTTTTTTTTGCTGGGGAGGAAGGAAGTTGGGTCAGGGGCACAGCCACAGCAGCTTTCAACTAATGGTAGGCAGAGGCTGCCTCGGAGGGGGGGGGGGCGAGCATGTGCAATGTTTCTGACTCCTATCACCATGACCACTTCAAATCACTGAAGTGGTCATGATAGATAGAGTGTTCCTTTAATATCTCTCAGAAGAAGTAAACCTCTGTATACTGATTCCATTTCATTTGATCATCCTCTAGTTGTGTTAAATTAGTGCGGGGGGGCGCGACGGCGCGTGAAGGGCGCAGCGGCATTTTATTACATACCTTAAGTATAGTATATATTTTATATGCGGCCCGAGAAAATTTCTCTACACTCAATGGGGCCCAGAGAAGCCAAAATGTTGGACACCCATGCTTTAAGCTATTTGCTGAGAGGCATGTTGAGTCCATGGAATATTTTATATTTTGCCACAAGTTTTGAGAAAATTACAACATTTTTTTTTTCACACAAAGTTGTCAAATATACCATAGGAAACAGTTTTTGACAAGTCCTTTATTAAAAAATAAAAAATAAAAAAACAGTGTCCCTATCGTCAATCACGACGCCCATTGGACCCGAAAAATAGAAAGAAAACAAAAATTGCTTACGGCTTATTTGAGAAATCCCACCATCTGCCCGATCTGCGCTATGACAGTTCTTATGTAGGCAAGTGGAAGGGGCCACCCAGCTAAGTCACACCTGGCACTGCCCCTTCTGACATTGTGTGATGTCACATAATATCAGAAGAGAGTGCTGCCACCGGGTGACGTAGCCGGGTGGTCCTGCCTCTTGACTATATAAGAGCTGTCAAAGCGCAGATAAGGCAGACAGCGTAACGCCTCCCAAGAGGCGGAAGTGTTTTTAATTTTTTCTATTTTTTGGGTCCAGGGGGCGTTGTGATTTCAATATTTTTAATTTCAATTTTTTAATAAAGGATTTGTCAAAAACAGTTTCTTGTGTTTCTTACTTTTTTTACACTTTTTTGGTGAATGGATAGGGGTACTATGTACCCGATACCCATTCATATAGGAGGGGACCGGGAACTGGGGGCCCCCTTGTTAAAGGGGCTTCCAGATTCCGATTAACCACCACCCGCAGACCCCAACAACCACAGCCCCGGGTTGTCGGGAAGAGGCCCTTGTCCCCATTAACAAGGTACTTTGGGGAGGTGAGGCAGAGCCCCCCTGCCCCAAAGCACCCACCCTCCCATGTTGCGGGAATGTGGCCTGGTATGGTTCAGGATGGGGGCTCTCTTGTCCCTCCCCCTTTCCTGACCTGCAAGGCTTCATGCTTGGATAAGGGTCTGGTATGGCATTTGGGGGGGACTCTTCCCTGTTTTTTTTTTATAGTTTTGGCATTGTATGGACTGTGGGAGGGGGTGCCTCTATCATCCCCAGCTCTGCTCCCCCCCTCCCTCGCTGTCAGATCCTGTGTCTGTGTCTCTGCCCCCCCCCCCTCCTGCTGCTATTAGTAGAAAAGAAAAGTTTAAATTGTGACTGCCAGCCCCTCTATTTTATCAAGGCATAACTCACACTCAGTAAGTATTTTTTATATTTTTTTTAAATGAACACTGTAAGTACCCTTTTTCAGCTATATTCATGCCGGTCACATGACTCCCGGTCGCTCTCATACTCCGATCCAGGGTTACAGCGGGTGGGGCTGAGCAGCCAGAATGGTTGTCACGTGATTTTCCCGGCTGACAACAGAGGGAGAGTTCAGCCCCTCTGGCTGTAGCCCTGGATCGGAGTAGGAGAGCGGCTGGGAGTCACATGACCAGCCTGGATATGTCTGAAAAAAAGGTATTTATGGGCTTCTTTAAAAAAAAAAAAAAAAAAAAAACACATATAGAGTGTGTTATGCCTTGATAAAATAGAGGGGCTGGCAGTGAATTTCTGTTTAAAGGTAACAACCAATTTAACCTTCGTTGTTAGAACCAATATGATCCCCCAACATGTTTTTGTTAGTTTCATTTTGAGAAGACCAAACAGAAGTAATTATTTAAATGGTTTGCCACACCCAGGTCTCCGTTAGCATAGGTGTTGTACCCGATTCTCATTTTTGTGATCCCATTGTAATTTTTCTTCCTTTCACTGGTGTACCTAAAAGGTTTGTCTGATTCCTTAATGGATTTAGCTATTTCCTCCACTTTCTGTGCTTTGGCAGCAATGATAATGTATTTGGTCTCTTTTTGTCTGTTTTGATACACTTCTATATCACATACTATTACCTAGAAACCATCCAACTTAATATGTGTCATGAAAAAAACTTTATGTACATTTCCTGAAAATAAGGTCTTTCTGGTGTAAATGATCATGTTTGTTTTAGGTCTCTGGTACACCCCTACAACTTTGTTCAAAAGCACTTTTATTGCTGCAGTCAAAATGATGCTGACAGGCTTTGACAAGCAAGGTGAGCATAACAATGGGCGAAAAGAAGTGGCTTTATGATAAAATGAAGTGGGTGGAATCAACAAATTTTCAAATAAAGTTAGTTGTTTTTCATTTGCAAACATAGATAAGGGTTCTGTGTCATGGTCTTCTACAAAAAAGGCTATAAATCGCTATACTTGTAATGCATGGTTATATTTTTATGTAACTTGGAGATCCAGTTCCACCAGTAATTTTAAATTGACTTTCATGCATTTGTTCCCCTGGGAAGACCTCATGACCATGCTAGTTAAAAGGGAAGCAAAATGTATATTGATTTATTTTCAATAGTTCTCATTTTTCATTATCTTCCTGTCTCCAAGGGCTTTCCCAGGTCCACACAACTGCAGATAGATATAACTTTCTTACTAAAAGTACAGTGTGTGCCACACGCTTTAAAGTAAACCTGTCAGTACTATAATGATACTTAAACGTCTAAAATACTTTGTTCTAAAATGTAATCATATATCAGTACTTGCACATAACTTAAGATGTTTTCTAGAGCATATTGGTTGGCTTGAATCTTGTGGTATGCTAATTTGCAAAGTCTCGGCACTCCTTGGTAGTGCTGAGGACTGTGTGATTCTCTCCTGCCCATTGGCCCATCATTATCCTGGGAGGCCTTAGTAGCCAATAAAAAGGTTCAACAGGGAGGAGACCAACTTTCTACACTACCAAGAAGTGTCAAAGTGTTTACCACAGTACTGACTGGCACTGATTCATAGTGATTAGAAAGCCTAAGTATAATATCCATCAGAGATGGAGTGTCTGAGATTCTACATAAAATTGTGTTACTTCTTAAGAAAAGCTTTGGATTTTACAGTTTGCTTAGGGTGTACCTCACAAAGGGGAAGAAGAAAACTAGTCATAACCTACCATCATCATCATCATCATCATCTTTCATGTTATCATTAGCATCATCATCTATCATCAATGTAAATCAATATTCCCCATGAAGCAATTTATTTTTTAGAATTTGTGCAGTAGGCATCAGACTGCTAGTCTCAGATAATGAAAAAAAAATATCAAAGTTGGTAAAGCATGCTTTTGCGTTAAAAAAATATCTGTCACTGAATGAAAGAAAACAATAAAAGGACTTGCAACATATTACAAATCATTGACAGAAAGTCACACCCACCCACACACACACTCTTCTGTATAAAAAAATCCCCGAACATAGTTTTTTTTAATTCTCAGACTACAATGGAAAAAACGAACAGAAGTTTGCAGGACCGAGTGTGTTTATGAAATCCAGGGAATTCTACTGACCGTGACCACTTATAACTACACCTACAATACCATCCCTCCATTTGTAGCCACACCTACAAAATGTTATCCCCACTTATTACATGCCTCAAGCAAACCCCCCATGCCTCAGAAGCTCCCCAAACCCCACTTACCCTGTAGTCTGGTAGTTTTCACCAAGAGGGTGACCACCCCTCATACACCCTGCATCCTCCAGAATATCCCAACTATATACCCTGCTTTCTTCAGAATATGCCCACCATAACTCCTGAACCCTCTAGAATAACCACCATACACCCTGCACCTTCCAGAATCCATCACATACACCCTGAACCCTCCAGAATACCTACTTTGCACCCTGAAACCTCCAGCATACCCCTATATATACCCTGCAAACTCTAGAATACCCCCACTATACCAAGAATAGACAAACAAGTGAAAAACAGAGAAGCACAAACCTTTCGCAGCTAAACCTTCAGGCTGGTTTCACACCTATATAAATTGGATGTGGTTTTCCCTGCATCCAATTCGCATGACAGGAGAGTATGACCGACTCTCAATGGAGCCGGTTCACACAGCTCCGGGGCACCCGTGGTCCGCATTGAAGATGGGTCCTGTGCATCTCCTGGTCCAATTCAGGTGCGAATTCAGGCAGAAATTCAGACCTGATTCACACCTAAATTGGTGAGCAGGGATGCATCGGACTCCATGCTGTGAGCCTAGGCCATAGCATATGTGAATAGAGCCCTAATGATCAAAGGATTAAAATCAATAATGGTTGCACTCACATGAATGAAAAGCACCATGAGAAAGGGGGACACACCACCGAAACCTGGAACCCAACAGTGGGAGCGACCTGTGTGAGTCCAGTAACAGCAGGATCTGATATGCACATGAGCCCATTATGCAGATAAATTGTTTGTCTTCCCTCAGCCTCTCAGGCTGCAGCTAGAGATTCCGACCTCATGCTGAGTAAGCACTGAGCATCACTGGCTATGATGTGAGCAGTTCTACAACGTCAGCAATATGAGGATACAGCAAATTGATTAAAGAAACAGATGGATTTTTTAGGTGCCAGAACAGACTCAAAACTATGTTCACATATATTAAAACTTTATTCACAAAGTCATAATTATTTCAAAGCAGTTACAATCTAAAATACTCATGCCAGAGTATGGGCAATCCCTCCCATAACATACATAATCCGTGTAGAGAATTTTATGCCAACTGGGAAGGCTTCCAATCATGAATATTCTGCATGCCTCATATCCTTTCACAGGTAACATTGTGTCTTCAGTAGAAATGGGAGAGGGGGGGGGTGCTTTAAAAAAAACGGAAAAAAAACGAAAAAAAAAAAGGCATGCATGAGTGACATAATACAATATACAGACAATATACAATAAATCGATCATACAAAACAATGCAAATTATCATTCACTAAGACCTTCCAAGGGTCCACACAATCCAAAGAGGGAAGATGCCAGGACCAATGTCCTGCAATGCCCCCCCCCCTCCCCCCTGAGCAGGTGTAAGGGCAAAATAGACAATGGCAAGTGAGGAAGAGAAATAGAACAAAATAATGATCAGGGCTACAAGCCTTACTTGCATCAACAAACCCTCATAACGTATGTATTAAATATCACACTGCTGGGCAGCTGGGACAATGCCTTGTTTCCCGGGGACAGATACCGCAAAACTGTAACCAAGTATGGAGCAATGGATTAACTAGCAGACTAAAGGACTAGGACTCCAGATTTTTTCATGACTGACCAGAAATAGAACATGTTTGTGCTAAAAAAATATAACACACAACATTGTTAGTATTTACAGCACGTTAAAATGGTTGGAATTCCTCACATATACCCAGTGAAGTGAAGAGCCTCGGATGACACACAGAGATGAAACAAATCCTCCAACATAAATGTTACTTGTATATCTGCTGTCTTCCCCTTTCTACACCCTTTGAAAAGTGCAGATTGTGTTGAACTTCTTTCTTTATCTTTCAGCAGTACATAGGGGTGGGTGGGGAGACAGAACTTACAGTGTGTGAGAGCTGATTGGAGGAAAGGGACACACCCTCCATCCACATAGGCAGAGGAACAAAGGAACATGCAGAGCGTTATTCTGAACAGACAAGCTCCCTGCTTATCTCCCTCTAAGCTCCCTCCCTGACACAAATTTTGAGCTCATATTATCTCATGTGAGAAGCTGTCAGAAGTGAATCATGCTGATAGCAGAGGAACAAAGCACCAGAGAGAAACCACACTTTCTTGCTTTAGAGAGAGATAAGTAAATACTACAGATATATGTGCTTAGCTCAAATTTCATGAATGGGGTTTACAGCCACTTTAACCTCTTGCTGACCACCCCATGTACATTTAAATTTAGCGGCTCCTCTACGCAGAATCATGTGCCTGTACGCAATTCTGCACTTCTGGATATGGGGCACGCACACGAGACACTGAAGACCCGCTCCAGCTGTCACCACAACCGGCGATCATTTTGGAGAGAAGTAGAACGGCTGTCTGCCTATATAAACAAGGCAGTTCGCCACCATGTCAGCAGGGAAGGTAGTAATCTTGTGTTTTCGCTAAGAAGGAACACGGGTCTCTGCCTTCCCACAGTGCAAGCACCTCCCCCACAGTTAGTAAACCCCCTTCCAAGAGTTACTAAAGACTCCCTAAGCACACATTTAACCCTTTGATCACCCTGATGTAATCCCCTTCCCTGCCAGTGTCATTAGTACAGTGATCGTTTGTTTCTGCTAAGCAGGAACACAGATCTCTACCTTCCCACAGTATAAGCACCTCCCCCACCATTAGTGAACACTCCCTAGGCACACATTTAACCCTTTGATCACCCCGATGTGAACCCCTTCCCTGCCAGTGTCATTAGTACAGTGACAGTGCATATTTTTTAGCAATAATCATTGTATTAGTGTCACTGGTCCCCAAAAAAGTATCACTTAGGGGTTTATTTACTAATGCTAGAGAGGAAAAAATGAGTCACAATTTATCAAAGAAACCAATCAGCTTCCAGGTTTTATTGCTAAAGCTTAATTAAACAAGCTGAGGTTAGAAGCTGAATGGTTTTCTGCAGAATTGTGACTAAATTTGCCCTCTCTAGCTTTAGTAAATAAACCCCCTTAGGGTGTCCAATTTGTCCGCCGCAATGTATTCTCACTATATGTCACTGATCGCCACCATTACTAGTAAAAAAACTAAATAAATAAAAATTCCATAAATATATCCCATTGCTGGTAGACACTATAAATTTTGTGCACCCAAATCAATAGACGCTTTTTGGGATTTTCTTACCAAAAATATGTAGTAGAATACATATTGGCCTAAATTGATGAAGAAATTAGATTATTTTTTTTTTTTTATTGTCTATGTTTATTAGCAAAGTAAAAACGATTGTCTTTTTTTTGTTTATAGCGCAAAAAAAAATGCAGAGGTGATCAAATATCACCAAAAGCACGTCTGCATAATTATCAGTTAACGTAATGCAGTGCCGCATCGCGAAAAATGGCCTGATGTTGATGTGGTTAAGAAAAAAAAAAAACTTGCATAATAAAAAGTGAGACAGTCTTTCATTTTGAATATGTATTGGTACTGAGGTTTGTTGTAACTTACACCAGCGGGAAACTATTTGTAAATCTTTTTTATGTGTATATGTAATATTCCAGTAAGCTAATTAACTATGACTTTAATGTACTAAGTTCTCCCACACAGTAGTTGCACCGGCTTAGTTAATTGCAAATGAAAATCACAGTTGAAACATTGGATATTCACATGGATTTGGAGTGTGGACACTGTGAACATTTATATGGATTGACATTTATATTGATATTTATATTGATTGATATATTGATTGATATATACAGTATACTGTACAGTAAAACCCCACTCCATCGCGGTTCAGTTTTTGCGGTCCCGGTATATTGCGTTTTTTTTTGTAATGTTATTTTACTATATAAATCATTAAAAATGAAATATTTTTGTGTTTTGCATAGCTCTTGCTATGTCTCTCAGTATCTTTTATGTGTTTAGATGAGTTTCTATTGTTTTAAAAGTGTGTTTAAAGACCATAAAATGCTTTTACACGTACAGTGACAGTAAAAAAAATCATGCCTACAATGCATTTTAATAGGGTTTTTCTATTTCGCGGATTTTCACTTTTCACGGCTGGGTCTGGAACGTAACCCCCGCAATGGAGGGGGGTTTACTGTATGCTGTTTATTTATACACTGTTAGTGGGTTGTGTTAACAATACAGTATAGTACTGCACTATAGTATTTATTAATTTAGTTTAGTTCTAGTCACTAAGTGCTGCCTAGCTACTGTATATACATGATAACTATCTATCTTGCTTGCAGTGCAAGAGTAAAAATTAAGGTAATTACAAGGATTACTGACAGCTGGCATTGAGCAAAGGCAACTAGAAAATTTACTGTCAGTAATGAATATGATGATTATATTATAGCATTATAGCACTGATTGAGAGCAGTTTGACTATCACTGAGGATAGCACTGAACAGCACTGTGAGCTAATGTTTACTGAGCAGCGCCAACACACAGTAAAATGGTAATCACTATGTTCTGCAGTGTTTTTATAGGGAAGAGGGACATGTCAAATGACACAGTTCCACCTGTCTGGCTATAAGAAAGGGGATGCAAGAATGGTATTGGGTTGAAGGACATGCAAGGCAGCATGGGTAGTCCCATGTAGCAACACAAGGAGGGGGTGGCCTTTAAAGGACACAGAACTTGGACGGTGAAGTGGAAATTCAGCCAAAATGCTACTTCTAGTTTTGGATGGTGTAGGAAAAGGTTAGGTCCTCTGTTAGGTGTATATTCTATCTGCATCTGTTATGGTGATTCTTACCTTCTATGAGAGGAGCTCTAAAGTTTTACAGTGAACATTAGAACAACATTAGAAATTCTCTATCACTTTGGGGAGGTTTCCTCTTCCTTTTGTGCTACTAGGACAAGAAGTGATGCAAAATAATGTGGGGTCACAACAAAGCTAAGGGCAACTTGACTGACAAAGCAATACATATGTCAAATCAAACCATTTCAGGTCTCATCAAGAGGAGATGTCCTAAAATCTGTGGTGGACCCATACACTGTCCAGTCATAGTTCAAGCCATGCAGATATCTGGTGATCATATCATATCTTTTGTATTTAGCTGTTTTTATACTATATGTAGCACTGCCTCTGTAGGGGTCGCTGAGTATAGAGTTTCCTGGGCCTCCCTCTGATTATCCTGCAGCCAGATGCTTGGATATTTTCACATGACTAGGTGCACAATCGTTATAAAATTACCAATCTAAGGGATTTTTTTTTCTGATTTATTGATAGAACTTGGATAGGAGAATGGATTAGTGGGATACTCCAACTTTAACTATCTGCAGATGAGGACAACGCTCACTTGGCCTCACTTGGTTGAACTGAATAGCAGACCCTCTGCTGAACCATGCAGCAATTGTATGAAATAATAGGCCCTCTGCTTGCTCTGGCAGCAGACTTATTTAACTCTGTTTCTACCACTAACCAATATCCCCTTTAGCTGCCACCCATCCACTGACTTTACTAGCTTGAAGGGATGGCCCTGAAGGAACAGGCCCCTAGACTAGACTCACAGTAGCCCCTAGACTAGACTCACAGTAGCCAGGAACAGATCCTTTTAGGTCTTACACCCTCCCAGCTCTGCAGGACATCTGGGTTGCAGCTTCAGTGACTCTGGCCTCCAGGTCCAATCCAGGTCCACTACCTGAGGATGCATGGCAGCCTGTACAGAGGAGGGCAGTGACCCCCTTTCCTCTGGGACCCTGCTCTCTAGCCAAAGACCCTGTGCATACGTGCTCTCTTGATATCTACGCCCATGCTCCCATTTGTCAGGTTTCCTCCCACTGTACAATATGCCCCTTCCTATTGGACCAGCTTAAAACAGGTAGACAACATGAGTAGCATCTGATCACACTGAGCAGACCCTATCAATTGATCATTGCTCCCTGTTAGGCAGAGATCACCTAAATTTGCCTGACAGTCCCCATGTTAAGCAGGGAAACCCAAAAAACTATGCACTTTGTAGCACCTACCTAGGAGGGTGCTACATATATAAAGAACCGATCCAACAGCAGCAAAGAGCATGGATGTGGAACCCTAAAAGGCTATAATAAGAAAAGTATATCTATGTGAAGTCTAATATGATCACCTGAACATTCTAGTATTCGCAGTCTAATCAAGAAAATGAACGGTGCACCAAAAGACAGCGCTCTGCAAATGCCTTTATTAATAGCCTGTGCAAAATATTTTTCAGACAGATAAATAAAATGTAGAGTTGGTCACAATGCATTCAAATGGAATATATTCTATAGTGCACAATACACTCCAACACCCAGTGCATATATCCATATAATTTTATTAGAGCCTTGAACAGAATTGTAAAGATCATTACCGACAACACCGTTTAGCATCAAACTGCGCAAATGAGATACAGCTAGTAATATTGCCCACTTTTTGCCTGTTTCATGTATAGACATTCTTGTTCTGTTAGCATAATGCAAATACTTACTACATGCAGTGCTGGCTTTCATACAGGGAATTATGCATTTATTGTGCTACCGCCACTTCCCCCTATGATTAAATTATTACATGCTATAATTCAACCCCTTTGCATTACACAACTACCTTACATTTAATTATATACATTTTATATAGCTTTTAGGTCTATCTGTATATAGAAAATCTATTGGAAATACTGTTGAATAGCAGTTCTATCATAATTACTCAAATATGTCCTTAAATTTACTTTTTTTTTTCATATTTCACAAATCTCAAATACATATAAAAGATTTTGAAGAAAGTGACATGCTATATGGAAGAAGGCTGTGCATAGCAATAATCACTTAAATAGAAAACATCACTGAAAATGAAAAAAATGATAGGATATGACAGTAAAATAACAGCGTTTGGAAATGCACTGCTCAAAATTAAAGAAACACTTTTTAATCAGAGTATAGCATCAAGTCGATTAGGCTCCTGGGATATTAATCTGGTCAGTTAAGTAGCAGAGGGTTTTTTTTAATTAATTTCAGCTGCTTTGGTGCAAATTAAATTAACAACAGGTGCACTAGATGGGCAACAATGAGGCGGCCTCCAAAACAGGAATGGCTTTACACGTGGAGGCCACTGACATTTTATTCCCTACTCATTTTTTCTGACTGTTTTTCACTAGTTTTGCATATGGCTGGGGTCAGTGTCAGTTCTGGTAGCATGAGGCGATACCTGGACCCTATAGAGGTTGCACAGGCAGTCCAGCTTCTCCAGGATGGCACATCAATACATGCCATTGCCAGAAGGTTTGCTGGGTCTCCCAGCACAGTTTCAAGAGCATGGAGGAGATTCCAGGAGACAGGCAGTTACTCTAGGAGAGCTGGACAGGGCCGTAGAAGGTTCTAAACAGCAGGACCGGTATCTGCTCCTTTCTGCAAGGAGGAACAGGATGATCACTGCCAGAGCCCTACAAAATGACCTCCAGCAGGCCACTGGTGTGAATGTCTCTGACCAAACAATCAGAAACAAACTTCATAAGGATGGCCTGAGGGCCCGACATCCTCTAGTGGGCCCTGTGCTCACTGCCCAGCACCCTTGGATCTCAATTGGCATTTTCCATTGAAGACCAGAATTGGCAGGTCTGTCACTGGCGCCCTGTGCTTTTCACAAATGAGAGCAGGGTCACCCTAAACACATGTGACAGACGTGAAATGGTCTGGAGAAGCAGTGGAGAAGGTTATGCTGGCTGTAACATCATTCAGCATGACCGGTTTGGTGGTTGGTCAGTGATAGTCTGGGGAGGCATATCCACGGAGGAACGCACAGACCTCTATAGGCTGAGCAATGGCAACCTGGGATGAAATAATTGGACCCATTGTCAGACCCTATGCTAGTGCAGTGGGTCCTGGGTTCCTCCTGGTGCACGACAATGGCTGGCCTCATGTGGTGAGAGTATGCAGCCAGTTCATGGAGGATGAAGGAATTGATGCCATTGAATGGCTCCCACCTTCGCCTGACCTAAATCCAATAGAACACCTCTGGGACATTATGTTTCGGTCCATCCGACGCCGCCAGGTTGTACCCCAGTCTGTTCAGGAGCCCAGTAATGCCTGGTCCAGATCTGGAAGGAAATACCCCAGGACACCATCTGTTGTCACATTAGGAGCATGCCCCAACGTTGTGAGGCCTGCATACAAGCACATGGGGGGCAATACAAACTGCTGAGTACCATTTTGAGTTACTGCAATGAAATTTCAGCCAAATGGAATAGCCTGCTGCATCAATTTTTCACTTTGATTTTCGGGGTGTCTTTGAATTCAGCCCTCTGTGTAATAATTTTTATTTCCATCAAAAAATTTGGCATCCTTTCCTTCCTAACACATTACCCAATCCATATCAGTATAGATATCCAGCATGATATTCTTCCCTATTGAGATCTGATGTGTTTTCAAAGTGTTCCTTTAATTTTTTTTTCGAGCAGTGTATTATCCTTTATCTTCTTCTACCAGGCCTTAGGGTTACATTTCCATTTTGTCCAATGTTAGTCATTTGAACACAGTCTCCACTTACCCACAGTTGTTTACAGAGTGTTTCATGCACCCATCATTCCATTACTCTCCAATAACAGCAGACAAATGATGTACATTTCCTACTAGATAATATGAATAATTCAAGAGCCTGTGCACAATGATACATGATAAACAATAAACAGTATCTACAATGCATTGGCTGATTAGATGCAGTCATTCTTACACCTTTGCTAAGACATGCCTGTAGTTAATCTGTAGATTATCAAACTAGCCAGGGTCAGTCTCAAGGTGTACAGCTACCTATTCAATTTTAACCCCTTGAAGACTAAAACCTTTTTTTTTTACACGTGTTGCTTGCAAGTTAAAATCAGTATTTTTTGCTGGAAAAATTACCTAGAATCCCCACATAGTATACATATATGTATATATATATATATATATATATATATATATATATATATATATATATATATATATTTTTTTAGCAGAGACCCTAGAGAATAAAATGGCAGTTGTTGCAATATTTTATGTCACACTGTATTTGCGCAGCAGTCTTTTAAACACAATTGTTTTGAAAAAATACACTTTGAGAAATGAAAAAAAAAAAGGTAGCCCAATTTTTTTGTATAATTTGAAAGATGATGTTACACCGAGTAAATAGATACTTAACATGTCATGCTTTAAAATTGGAAAGGTGACAAATTACGGTACTTAAAAATCTCCTTAGACAAAGCTTTAAAAATGTTTAACAGCTACCAGTTTAGAGTTACAGAGGGAGTCTAGTGCTACAATTATTGCTCTAACTCTATGATCACAGCGATACTTCACATGTGTGGTTTGAACGCTGTTTACATTTACGGGAGCGACTGACATATGAATCGCTTCTGTGTGAAAACACGGAGGAATTGGGCGCTTTAAAAAAAAAAAAAATTAATTTATTTTAGTTGTATTTATTTATTTATTTTTATACTGTCCCTTTACATTTTTTTATCACTTTTTTTGCTGTCACAAGGAATGTAAACATCCCTTGTGACAGCAATAGTCATGTGTCATAATTTTTTGGCGGGATCCAGGGTCTATAGGACACCAAATCCCTCCTTTGCACTTAAAAGCATTCAAAATGCCAAGTTTGACTGTTTTGAATAATGAATTTTTTTTTAATTATCTGGCACTTTTAAGGCTCCATTAAACCTCAAGTGATGTCATGACATTCCTTCCGGGTTACTAGATCCGAGACCCCATCAAAGCCGATTCCGGCTTTGTCCAGGTCTCCGGCCAGGGGGTGGATGTGTCAGCTGGTCATTTGGGCCTCCCAAAGAGAGGGGAGAGCCCTGTTAAACCGCAGAAGGCGACAAGAGGGGGGCGATGTCCCCTCCCACTGCTTGTAATAACAGCCAAGTTGCTGATTAGCTGCATCGGTTGTTATTACAAGAAAGCTGACCATTGGCTCTGAAAAACAGTACTGCAGGCATCACCCCGCTACAAACCCTTGAATCAGAAGGCCGCAAATATGCATTACGTCGGCGTGACGAGGTTAAAACTGTCAGAAATCTGGAGATAGGCTTTAAAGTCTAATTAAAATGCAGGTTTGCCTTATGGCATTAGACTTTTCAATATAACAAAAATGTAGGTTTGCATTAAGAATTTTTTATTAATGTTTCTGTAATAAATTATTTTAAAGTCTCTTTAAAACTCTTTTAAAATATACATTTTTAGTCCTAATCTTAATATCCCCAAATAGCTTGGAAGTCTGCTGAATCACTTTCACATGATCTGTAACCTTTAACCTATCTGTAAAGAGTGGCCCTGCCAGGAACATTCGAACCAGGGTAGCTGTCCGAATGATAGAGACATGCAAGCTTGGGGACTGTGACAACCCAGTGAATCATGTGAGAGGAAGAAACTTAGCCAAGTTGTCAACCTTTCATACTACAAGTCTGTGAAGGATTCTACTCTTCTGGTCACAATCTTAGACAGGTATGACCTTTCTAAAGTGGAACTTCACTCTCCCAATCAACATTGATTATTTTTGTGCATACAGCATCAATACGCAGTAGCATGGACAGGACTCGACCCGATGCATTTTGTCTGCTTAGACATGACCCCAGATGATGTTTAAGCAGACGAAACGTGTGGGGTCGAGTCCTGTCCATGCTGCTGCGTATTGATGCTGTATACAGATCCACTCTGAAAAGCGCTTTTTATCTACCTCATTGTAAGTGTTCTGAACTTTTAATAAATACTTTCCCTTTATGGTTTTACACTATGTGGAGCTTTTTGTTTTCTTTCCTTGATGACTTATCCATTTTGGGAGAGTATCCGTCTTGAGAGCAACATTCTCTACATGAACCTTGATTGATGACGGTTAACTTAATCTTTCTAATACACGAGAGTATGAAAGATATTCATTTGAGGGGCTATTTGTTGTACTCCCTAGCATATTGGGTGTATATACACCAAGGCATGAGTTGACTTACTAGGCGTATGCCAAACTTAGTCCACTCACTCCGGCAAGCCTCCTTATATAAATTAGTGGTAGATTATATCACAGCAAATTTCCCTTCATTCACTTTTGGAGCACATCTTTGAAGAACATTGGCTTTATACTTATTTCAACTTAAAAAGACTTTATGTTTATATATTTTTGTATTCCACTTGTATTCCACTTTAAGATGGTGTGTTTATATATATATATATATATATATATATATATATATATATGCATTTTCTAAAATTTTATGAAATTTTTATTAGATTTTTCACTGAGTTTCATATGTTAGTTATTTATTAGCGCTGCACATTTTGTCTATAATAATACTAACCAGTCAACTAGGGTAGGAAGGAGCAGCCTGGGAGTTCATGAAGTATAAATCCAGCACTAAGTATATGAGCATGCTCATGGCGGGCAAATTCACATTTCCCTCCCAGAAACTCTCTTATACTCACCTTGAAACCCTTAGTTGTTTGGGTATAAAGGAACATTTGACCTCCTCCTTTGTTACAGTGCTTGGACTTGGCAGCCAATTTCAAGCAGTGTCACGTGATAGTGGGAATCACATCCCGCTTTCCCTGGTCACCAACCCTGGTGATTTCAGTGGTGGCTGCAATGGAGGAAGGATCTGAAAGGAAACACAGCCAAGGTGAGTATAATGTTTGGGGGAACTATTTGATACTGATTTCAGTGGTGGCTGCAATGGAGGAAGGATCTGAAAGGGAGCACAGCCAAGGTGAGTATAATGTTTGGGGGAACTATTTGATACTGATTTCAGTGGTGGCTGCAATGGAGGAAGGATCTGAAAGGGAGCGCAGCCAAGGTGAGTATAATGGTTGGGGGAACTATTTGATACTTATTTCAGTGGTGGCTGCAATGGAGGAAGGATCTGAAAGGGAGCGCAGCCAAGGTGAGTATAATGGTTGGGGGAACTATTTGATACTGATTTCAGTGGTGGATGCAATGGAGGAAGGATCTGAAAGGGAGCACAGCCAAGGTGAGTATAATGGTTGGGGGAACTATTTGATACTGATTTCAGTGGTGGATGCAATGGAGGAAGGATCTGAAAGGGAGCGCAGCCAAGGTGAGTATAATGGTTGGGGGAACTATGTGATACTGATTTCAGTGGTGGCTGCAATGGAGGAAGGATCTGAAAGGGAGCACAGCCAAGGTGAGTATAATGGTTGGGGGGAACTATTTGCAAAGATACTGTCATTTTGCCGTACGTGGGAAATGTAACAGTGTCTCTTGCGGGAAATGCTAATGGTAATTACAATACCAATATTTTATAAATCACTATTCACTAGCAATGCTCATATCTGATGCCTGTTGTGAGCAAAACTGGGTAGTGTATGGTATATAGAACAATGTAAACATATCTGCTTTTTTAAAAAAAAATTCTTATTCACCTGCTTGGAATTAGATGTAAATTCACAGCAGGACTGCACTGAATGATCCTTCCTGAATATTCCATGTGTAGCATACCTCTCAGAAAATGCAGATGATTCTTTATTATTTCAGAAAAGTGCTTCTTCGTCTTGTTTATGTTCTCTTTCCTTGCTATGTCTTCCTTTAAATGGAAAGAGATTTATAGGGGATATATAATGTGAACATTTAAGTGCACCTTTAGCATTTACAATGTGCCTGTCTTACTCTTGTCTTAAATTAAAATAGCATTGAATACAGGTAAACTAAATATGGTCATGGCTTGATATTAATATATATTTATGTCTGAGCGTTGTTGAGTCAAATAGGATTCATGATAACGAAAGTATTTCTATTGAGCTACATATATTCACCACACTCTGATGCGTCTCTATGGAACACTGCCGCATTAGAGTGATGTGCTTCTCTAATGGAGCAAGCAGTGTGTGACCATTTTTTACTCAGAACATGAAATGAAAAACACGCTTCTATTTCCACTGATGCTCATCATCCACATTAAATTGTATTTTACTTCCTAATGCAGACCTATAGGAAAATGGGAATTGAGTAGCATTCATTATCTGTTATTTGTTGTACCTGTTTAGCAATTAAATACATAAACTATATGTACAGTCGGACTAAAAATGAAGCTGTGTCTATAAGAGTGATTTATTGTACTGGAAAATGCTAAAACATGTGCAGTATTTTATAATGCAATACTGTATTAGTTAAAACAGCCTTAAAGCCATCTATTAAGTAACTCACACCCTGCCCAGCCTTTTGGTGTTGGCCATTAACCACTTGCCGACCAGCTGCCGTAGTTTTACTGCGGAAGGTTGGCTCTAATACACGAAACGACGTACCTGAACGACGCTGCGTGTAATAGACAGTGGGAGCGCGCACGTGCCGATTGTCTAGAGCGGGAGCCAATCAGCGGGACCAGCAGATGCGATGTCCACCGGACACCTGCTATCGCTCCCTATGGAGACAGAACGGCGGTCTGCCGATGTAAACACAGATGACACACAGAGTCACAGATGAACACAGGGATCCTGTGTTCCTACTTTTTGGGAACACAGATCTCTGTGTTCATCCAGTGAGTACATCCCCCACATAGTTAGTAAGCACTCCCTAGGAGCACACTTAACCCTTTGACTCCCCCTAGTTATAACCCCTTCCCTGCCAGTGTCATTAGTACAGTAACAGTGCATATTTTTAGCACTGATTACTGTAGTAATGTCACTGGTCCTCTCAAAAGTATCAAAAATGTCAGTTAGGGTCCTTTCACACAGGCTTTTGGCCCAGCGGACTCCGTTTTGCTCAACGGGGACTGATCTGCCGATCCCCGTTGAGCAGGCAGATGACAGCTCCGTCTCCACTTACTTTGCAGAGACAGACCTGTCAGATCCTCATTCTCCTCTATGGGAGACTGGATGAAAATGGACCGCCTGTCCATTTTCATCCAATCTTATCTGATCCGATCCTCCAGATGGATGGAAAAAAGGGTTTCCATCTCATCTGGATTTCATGGACAGGATCAGATCGGATAGCAGCGGGTGTCAGTGGAGATGTCACCGCTGACATCTGCTGCTCCATAGGGGGCCATCGGAAAGCCTGTGTGAAAGGGGCCTTAGGTGTCCAAACTTTCCCCTACAATGTCGCAATCCCCCTAAAAATCGCTGATCGCTGCCATTACTAATTTTAAAAAAATAAAAATGACATAAATCTTTCCCCAAGTTTGTAGACGAGATAACTTTTGCGCAAACCAATCAATATACACTTATTGGTATTTTTTGACCAAAAATATGTGGCAGAACACATATTGGCCTAAATTGATGAAAAAAATAGATTTTTAAATTTTTTTTCTTATTGAATATGTTTTATAGCAGAAAGTCAAAAATTGTTTTTTTTTTTTTGTTTTTTTTTTTCCAGAATTGCCTCTCTTTTTTTGTTTCTAGCGCAAAAAAAAAAAAAACTGCAGAGGTGATCAAATACCACCAAAATAAAGTTCTATTTGTGGGTTAAAAGGAGATCAATTTTATTTGGGTGCAGCGTCGCACAACCGCGCAATTGTCAGTTAAAGTAACGCAGTGCCGTATCACAAAAAACGGCCCGGTCGTTAATGGGGTAAAACCTTCCGGTCCTTAAGTGGTTAAAAAACAGAACTGTATGAGCTAAAAAAAAAACCTACAAGCAGCTCCGCTTCTCTCTTTTTCCAGGGCCCCATTCTTCCTGGTTGCTTCCTATTCATAGCCATGGAATGACTGGATTTATGTGAGAGAGGAACACTGACTAGGTGCCTAGGCTCCTCCATACCTTCTCAATACTTCCAAATCTACTTCCAAAGTAAACAAGCCATTTTTGTTATGCTGTCCCAACTGTCTCTGATTTAGAGGGACTGTCCCTCATTCGGAAAAAAGTCCCTCTGTCCCTCTTTCCTCCTCATTTGTCCCTCATTTTGGTCTGATCTATATAGTTATATATACAATACACAACGTATCTATCAAAAAGTATTTCCCAGAGCTAAATAGCTGCATTTGTAAAATCCAACAGCCAATATAAAGGAATAGCAGTAGTAAAAAAGCACTTGTGAGTTTAACCACTTAAGCCCCGGAAGGTTTACCCCCCTTCATGACCAGGCCATTTTTTGCGATACAGCACTGCGTTATTTTACCTGACAATTGCGCTGTCTTGCGACGCTGTACCCAAATAAAATGTATGTATTTTTCCAACAAATATAACTTTTTTTTGGTGGAATTTGACCACCTCTGCAGTTTTTTTTTTTTTTTTTTTGCGCTATAAACAAAAAAAATATATATATTTTAGTTTCTGCTATAAAACATATCCAATAAAAAAAATTGTAAAAAATCAAATGTCTTCATCAATTTAGGACAATATGTATTCTGCTACATATTTTTGGTAAAATAATCCCAATAAGCGTATATTGATTGGTTTGTGCAAAAGTTATAGCGTCTACAAAGTATGAGATATTGTTATGGAATTTTTATGAATTTTTTTTTTTACTTGTAATGGCAGGCATCAGTGATTTTTAGCGGGACTGCGACATTGTGACGGACAAAATTAACACTAAAAGACACTTTTTGGGGACCAGTGACACTAATACAGTGATCAGTGCTAAAAAAAAAAAAATGCACCGTCATTGTACTAATGATCTTAAAAATTATGGTGGGTTGTTCCTAAACAATTGTGACCACTTGTGATAAATTTTGACAGAAATTAAAAATAATCAGCTGAATCAAAACGTGCAAATAAATAAACTTATGCAGATGAGTGCATATATCAAACTAAAATAAATGTGAATCACAAGGTGCATGAATAAAATATGTACACATATACTACAATATATAAACTTATGCATAGATAACCCTTGCGCTAGAATTTGAGTGGCTGCAGTTTCACATTTAGCTAGCAAAGAAATATTTTTTTAGTTTATTTTAGTCACTGTACTAATGACCATGGCAGGGAAGGGGTTAACATCAGGGGCGATCAAAGGGTTAGGTGTGCACCTAGGGAGTGCTTTCTAACTGAATGGGGGGTGGCCTAACTGGAGGGAGATAAAGATCCGTGTTTCTGCTTAGAAAAACAAGATCGCAATCTTTCCCTCTGACAGAACAGTGGTCTGCCTTGTTTACATAGTCAGACCACTATTCTGCCTCTCCTGTGAACAATCGGAGGTGATGTCCCCCGAGTGGGCGCACGCTCAAAACCCAATGCACGATATCACGTACATGTGATATATCTGCGTGGGACAATCCTCAAGTGATTAACTAATCATTTTTTCTGTACAATTCTCCTTTAAGGGGGCCATGGCAGGGGGTGTGTCCTATGCCTTCATAGTTTTGGTAATAGATGTCCCTCAGGGGTGTGTCCTATGCCTTCATAGTTTTGGTAATAGATGTCCCTCAGGGGTGTGTCCTATGCCTTCATCGTTTTGGTAATAGATGTCTCTCAGGGGTGTGTCATATGCCTTCATGGTTTTGGTAATAGATGTCCCTCAGGGGTGTGTCCTATGCCTTCATCGTTTTGGTAATAGATGTCCCTCAGGGGTGTGTCCTATGCCTTCATAGTTTTGGTAATAGATGTCCCTCAGGGGTGTGTCCTATGCCTTCATCGTTTTGGTAATAGATGTCCCTCAGGGGTGTGTCCTATGCCTTCATAGTTTTGATAATAGATGTCTCTCAGGGGTGTGTCCTATGCCTTCATCGTTTTGGTAATAGATGTCCCTCAGGGGTGTGTCCTATGCCTTCATCGTTTTGGTAATAGATGTCCCTCAGGGTGTGTCCTATGCCTTCATATTTTTGGTAATAGATGTCCCTCAGGGGTGTGTCCTATGCCTTCATCGTTTTGGTAATAGATGTCCCTCAGGGGTGTGTCCTATGCCTTCATAGTTTTTATAATAGATATCCCTCATTCCCATCTCAGAAAGTTGGCAAGTATATGTAAACAATGAGCATCTAAAATCTGGAACTTTGTCTTTAACATCAATTAAAACATATATGAAAAACTTGACATGTCTTTCAATGCTTACAGGATATAGTATACAATTGTTTCTGTTACAGAATAACAACAGTGGCTTAATTGCTATGTCCAGTGTTCATTGCACAGCTTTTGTCACTTGACATCTAAGTCCAGCATTTACTGTAAAGCTTCTGCAGTCTGATTGCATGATCTAGCATTTATTATTCAGCTCTTGTGGCTTGGCTGCTTGATCCAGTGTTTACTAGATAGCTATTGTGGTTTGACTTCATTTTTTTATACCTCTTGTGAACCAGTTCTCCTCTCTGTCTAAAATGTGCACCTGAATGCCTTTAAAAGAATGTCCTTTTCCTTTAAGTGTTACTAAACCCACAACAGTAAAAACAGTCTGTATACGAGGTAAAGCATGCTTGTTATACTAACTGTGGAACCTAAGGGGTTAATCCTCTGCATTATATGGGTCAGGGGGTGTTGGTATGGGGTGCTACCACCTTGGACAACAAAATCAATGGTGTATGTGGTCCCAATATGAAAGTGCACTATGATCATATAAAAGCAAATTATGTGCAAGAAAAGCTTTTTTATACAATATATAAGGTGCTGCGTGCTTTAAATGAGACAATATGGTGTGCAAACAGTGCATACGGTAGTGTTACCCACGGTATATGTTGTTAGGTGAATTGTACCGTTTATCGGGTATATACTAAAAATGCGACCATCAACTTATGGTCAGTGAGAAAGTGCCAAGTGCAAGATAATTAAGTGAATAAACTTAAATGATAATTGAAAAAAACCTTTTATTGTGATATCCCCTTGCGGGGGAGACTGGCATCCGTGATTGGTAAACCAGTGGTAGTACAATAGAGTGATGAGTGAGTTGCGCTATTAGGGCGCGTGCTGGGAGTAAGAAGTGCTTTGTACCGGAGGTCAAGCACTTACCAAGTCCTCTCCCTTGCTCCACACTCAGCCGGGTTGGTTACTTCTCCCCTTACTGTGATGCCTGCAGTGTTTGGATGTTTCACCGGAGTAGTAGTGCTCGCATCTAGGGAGTCAGTGTACAAAACCAAGAGAGGCTTCCATGGCGTAGTACAGGTATTTAATAAAGAATAAAGTGTAGCGACTCACAGTATGAGAAGTTCACCGTCAGCTTTGCTCAATGTGTCTCTGGTGTTCGGCCGCGCGGCGCTTCCGCGTTCCACCGGTCAGAACCACCACACCGGAAGTGACGTATGACGCTGGTTGCCGCTATACGCGTTTCGTCAGTGCAACGTCATCTGGGGCAGATAACACTTTTACCCTTGTGGTAAGTTGGAGGCAGCATAACCATCTGGTCCCCTCGGTTATCAAAAATGTTATCTTTTACCAATCCTCTGCATTGTTTAACTTCTTCCCACCCACGCTATAGCCGAAAGACGGCTACAGTGCGGGCTCTAATTTCCGGGAGGCCGTCTTTAAACAGCCTCCCAGTGACAGGCTCCCCGCGCGCTCCCGCGAGCGCGCATCGGGGAAAATCTGTGTCGGCCGTTTCCCTTGGACACAGCCAATCACAGATCGTGGTGAATGGCCAATCACAGCGGCTATTTACCACGTGATCGGCCCATGCAATGAGAGATGATCTCATATGTAAACATATGAGATCATCTCTCATCGCCAGCTCTCCTTCCTCACACAGAGACTGCGTGTGAGGAAGAGCAGAGCCGATCAGCGGTTAGGGGACACAGAAAAATTTAATCAGGGCACTGATCACCAGTGCCCTGATTACACAAGAGGTAAATAAAATACAATAAGTGCCCACCATTAGTGCCCACAGTGCCCGCCTTCAGTGCCCCCATCAGTGCCCACAATCAGTGCCCATAGTGCTGCCAGTCAGTGCCCATCAGTGCCTGCTCATCTAGGCACTGATGGGCACTGACTAGCAGCACTATGGGCACTGAGTGTGGGCACTGATGGTGCTGCCCATCAGTGCTCATCAGTGCTGCCCATCAGTGCTCATCAGTGCCACCCGTCAGTGTCCATCAGTGCCACCAATCAGTGTCCATCAGTGCCGCCTCTCAGTGCCCAGCAGTGCCGCCTCTCAGTGCCCAGAAGTGCCACCTCTCAGTGCCCAGCAGTACCACCTATCAGTGCTCATCAGTGCCACCTATCAGTGCTCATCAGTGCCTCCTATCAGTGCCACCTATCAGTGCTCATCAGTGCGGCATATTAGTACCTCCTCATCAGTGCCACCTCATCAGTGCCCATAAGTGCCACCTCATCAGTGCCCATAATTGCCACCTCATCAGTGCCCATCAGTGCAGCCTATCAGTGCCCATCAGTGCCGCCTCATCAGCGCACATCAGTGAAGGAGAAAAATTTATTTATTTTCAAAATTTACTCGCAGAAAATAAGAAAAACTTTTTTTTTCAAAATGTTCTGTCTTTTTTCTTTTTTTTTGTAAGAAATAAAAAAACCCAGAGATGATTAAATACCACCAAAAGAAAGCTCTATTTGTGTGAAAAAAATGCTAAAAATGTAATATGGGTGTAGTGTAGCATGACCTCACAATTGTCATTCAAAGTGTTAGAGCGCTGAAAGCTGAAAATTGGCCTGGGCAGGAAGGGGGTGAAAGTGCCCTGTAGGCAAGTGGTTAAAAAAGGCTGTTTGATCCTGTCTTCTCTGATCCTTCCCTTCTTCTGCTGTCCCAAACCCATCTCCTGATAGAACAGAGTCAGGGGATAAGATGCATATGCTCAGTTTGATGTGCATTGCTAGAGAGCTTTTGTTTTTTTCTTGGGAGGGTGCATGTGATCAGCACAGGGCCAATCAGCACTGTCCAGACAGAGGATCAGGGGTCCTGCAGCCTCAAGGGACAGTAAGAGCAGAATGAAAATCCCTCCTATGATCTTTAACCAGACACTGATAGACGTTAAAAGATTGCTATATACTGCTGATAAAAAAAAGGTATTTAGCAGTTTATACTTTCTAAAACCATTGCATTTCCATGTTCTGTGTACTGTGGGAGACCAGATATAGTGAATGCAGGTTATGAGTTTAGTAACACTTTAAAGTGGAATTTTAGTCAGAAAATTAAGTCCTACTAGGTCACGTCAGGCTGGCCCCTTTTGCAGGTATAGCTATGTAAAACATTAAGAATAAGTGTCTATACTGTTTAAAATCCTGTAATACACCGCCTCACCCTGCTCTGCACATGCTCAGTTGCTCTCTATTTTTTGGCACTGTGCTGAAAATTTAGAGGCCGATCTGCTGACAGCTTAAAGATTTACTGTTGCTCAAGGCTCTGGGTTTCAGCAAAATGGCCGCCCCCGGCAAGAAAAACCAGGAGCAATGCTGGAGGCAATTTACAATACACACTTATTTTTCTAACATAATTATTCATGAGGAATGTCTGTTTCTTTTATCAAGTTTTTAAGGTGTATGAATACTGCTGAGTTCTGATCTGTAGACTTTGCCCTCCTAGTTTGGGCCATTTGTTTATGTAGAGGTTGTTTTGTCTCCCTGATGTACAGTTCTTTGCATTCCTCACTACACTGTATTGCATAAATTGTGTTTGTGCTTGGGTGATCATTTTTTTGACTATTCAAGCTTCTGTCTATTGCAGGGCATGAAAGACACAGAGATACTGTGACGGTATCTTGTACATCTTGTGATATGTATGCGTTCCTCAGACATGTGATCGAGGGCGAATACAAATGCGCAAAATGTAAGCACGTTGCTTCCCTGGAAGCTCAGGTCCTGAATCTAGGGAAGCAGCTGGCAACACTGAGACGAATGTCCATAACGGAGGAGAGCCAGGATTGTACCAGTCAGGTGCAGGCAGGGGTCTGCACAGAGGTGGGCGGAGTATTGGAGGTGCAGGCATCAGAGCAGAGTAGAGGGGTGACAGTTAGGAGGGGTAGAAGGGGACAAGGCAAGGAGGCTGATCCTGGGCTGGAGCACCCCAATAGATACGCCCCGTTGTGTGATGTTGGGGAAACCAGTCAGGGACCAGCATTGCTGGAGCAGAGTGACGCCCCTAGCTGCCAGGGGAAGAACTCCTCCAGTGAGGCCGGAAGAAAGGGAAAGGAAAGACAGGTGCTGGTGGTAGGGGACTCAATTATTAGAAGGACAGATAGTGTAATCTGTGATAGTGTAGACCGTGTGCGCCGAACAGTCTGTTGTTTGCCGGGCACTCGGGTTCGGCACATCGCGGATCGGGTGAACAGATTATTGGGTGGGGCTGGGGAAGACCCAGCTGTCATGGTACACGTGGTTACCAATGACATAGGCAGAGGAAGATGGAGAGTCCTAAACAATTTCAGGGACTTAGGCGCTAGGTTGAGGACTAGGACCTCCAAGGTAGTATTTTCCGAAATACTACCTGTACCTCGAGCCACACCAGAGAGGCAGCGGGAGATTAAGGAAGTTAACGAGTGGCTGAGGAGCTGGTGTAGTAAGGAGGGTTTCGGGTTCCTGGAGAACTGGGCCGACTTCTCAGTCGGTCACCGGCTCTTTGGTAGGGACGGATTGCACCTAAATGGGGTGGGTGCAGCCGTACTGGGTGAGAGGATGGCCAAAAAGTTAGAGGGGCTTTTAAACTAGGGAATGGGGGGGAGGGTACAGATGTAGAATTAGCCAGTGGAAAGCAAGTTTCAGAGGGCAGAAATGTGGGCATTAGCGGTAGGGTGTTCGGAGCTCCTAAACCCAGGGTGGGTACGGGGAAAAATCAAGAGAGCAGCCTAAAAACATCAAATGAGGATAAATGTAACCGATCAAAATTACGAGGCTTGTATACCAATGCCAGAAGCCTGGCCAACAAGATGGGAGAGCTGGAGCTGCTGATGTTTGAGGAGGACTTAGATTTTGTGGGGATAACTGAGACTTGGTTTGACAGCTCTCATGACTGGATGGCGACCATTCAGGGGTATTCCCTTTATCGCAGAAATAGAGAAGGTAAAAGAGGGGAGGGGTATGTTTGTATATTAAGAACAGTATACAGGTAAATATGAGGGATGATATTAATAATGGAGCTATGGACGAGGCAGAATCCCTATGGGTAGAGCTTCAAAGGAAAGGCACGGTGGGGAAGGTAATATTGGGCGTATGCTATAGCCCCCCCAACCAGAGGGAGGAGGGTGAGGCGGACCTCATGTTACAGATGGGATTGGCAGCAAGGATGGGAAATGTCATTATAATGGGGGACTTTAATTATCCTGATATAGACTGGGCAGAAGGAACCGCGCATTCAGCCAAGGCTCGGCAGTTCCTAAATGTTTTGCAGGACAATTTCATGGGTCAGATGGTGAATGCACCGACAAGAAACAATGCGGTACTTGACCTACTGATTACCAACAATACAGACCTGCTCACGGATATAGAAATACGGGACAACTTAGGGAACAGTGACCATAGGTCAATTGGTTTCAGTATTAATTAATAGGAAACACAAGGGTAATATAAGGACACTGAATTTCAAAAGAACCAATTTCCCTAAACTGCGCTCGCTGCTAGAAAATATCAAATGGGATAGAACCCTGGGAACAAAGAACAGGGAGGAAAAATGGGAGTGCTTCAAGAGCATACTTAACTAGGGGGTGGGCCAGTGTATTCCACGGGGAAATAAATTTAAAAGAGCAAAACTAAACCCTGGGTGGCTAAACTCCAACATAAAAATGCATATTAGAGCTAAAGAAAAGGCCTTCAAAAAATACAAGACTGAGGGGTCATTGGCAGCATTTAAGCACTACAAAGAGTGTAATAAGAAATGTAAAGACAAAATCAGGGCGGCTAAAATAGAACACGAGAGACATATAGCGGAGGAGAGTAAAAAGAACCCCAAGAAGTTCTTTAAGTATATAAACAGTAGGAAAGCGAGGCCAGAGCACATTGGCCCCATAAAAGATGATAAAGGAAAAATGGCCACAGAGGACAGAGAAAAGGCGGAAGTGTTAAATAATTTCTTTTCTTCAGTCTTCACAAAGGAATCGGGGGGCTACACGAACCCAGCTTGTAAGGCCGAACTAAATAATACACCTCAGGAAGTGCCGCCATGGCTAACAGAGGATAGACTTAGAGCTAAACTAGAGAAACTTAACATAAATAAATCCCCGGGACCGGATGGCTTGCACCCAAGGGTTCTTAATGAGCTCAGCCAGGTGATTGCCAGACCATTATTCTTGATCTTTAAGGATAGTTTACAGACGGGTATGGTGCCAGCTGATTGGAAAAAAGCCAACGTGGTACCAATATTTAAAAAGGGGCCGAGATATATCCCGGGTAACTATAGGCCGGTCAGCCTAACATCAGTAGTCTGCAAAATTTTGGAGGGGATGATAAGGGACCACATACAAGACTTTAGTAATGAAAACGGTATTATAAGTAGTAATCAGCATGGATTCATGAAAAATCGTTCGTGCCAAACCAATCTATTAACCTTCTACGATGAAGTGAGCTGCCACTTAGATAAAGGTAAGCCTGTGGATGTGGTGTATCTGGACTTTGCAAAGGCCTTTGACACCGTTCCCCACAAACGCTTACTGTACAAACTAAGGAAGGTAGGTATGGACCATAAGGTGAGTACCTGGATAGAGAACTGGCTCCAGGGGAGAGTACAGAGGGTGGTGATTAATGGGGAGTACTCGGATTGGGCGGGTGTGGAATGTGGGGTCCCCCAGGGTTCTGTCCTGGGACCAATTCTGTTTTATTTATTTATAAATGATCTAGAGGAGGGGATATCTAGTACAATCTCAGTATTTGCAGATGATACTAAATTAGGCTTGCCAATATCTTCTATGCAGGATGTGGAAATCTTGCAAGCAGACCTGAACAAAATAACGGGGTGGGCAACTACATGGCAGATGAGATTTAATGTTGAAAAGTGTAAAGTAATGCACTTGGGGGCCAGAAACCAGAAAGCAAGCTACTCACTAGGGGGGGGAACCTCTGGGTGAGTCTAGGATGGAAAGGGGCCTGGGGGTACTGGTAGACAACAGGCTTGGCAGTGGCATGCAATGCCAAGCCGCCGCAAGCAAAGCCAACAGAATACTGGGTTATATAAAAAAGGGGATTCACTCCAGAAATAAAGAGATTATTCTTCCACTCTACAAGACTCTGGTCCGGCCACATCTGGAGTATGCTGTCCAGTTCTGGGCACCGGTCCTCAGGAAGGATGTGCTGGAACTGGAGAAAGTCCAGAGAAGGGCAACAAAAATAATTAGGGGAATGGAGGACATCAGCTATGAGGAAAGACTACAAGCACTGAACCTATTTTCTCTGGAGAAGAGACGATTGAGGGGGGATATGATATCAATGTACAAATACTGTACTGGTGACCCTAGCATAAGGAACAAACTATTCAGAGAAAGGAGATACAATAAGACACGTGGCCACTCACTAAAACTTGAGGAAAGGCGGTTTAACCTTAAAGTGCGTAAGGGGTTCTTCACTGTAGGAGCGGTAAGGATGTGGAATTCTCTTCCACAAGCAGTCGTATCAGCAGGGAGCATTGATAGTTTCAAAAGACTATTAGATGGACACCTTAAAGACCACAACATACAGGGGTTTACAATGTACGGTTAAAAGCAAACACACACACACATCATAGGTTGAACTGGATGGACTGATGTCTTTTTTCAACCTCACTAACTATGTAACTATGTAACTATGTATAATGGGCAGCTTTAATTACATTTATTTTACTGTTGCTAATGGTCTGTTTTGCAATAATTTTTCTGTAATCCATTTATTGCACCATTTTCTTTTCTTGTCATTAAAACAATATTTTAAAGAGTAACTCCACTTTTGTTGAGGAAAAAACATTCCCCTCTGGGAGATTTATGTACATTGCAAGGATTATAACAAACTTTGTTGCAGATTCCTACCTTTTTGGCATTCTGAAAAAATCACTGTTTGTTCCTCTGTGCTGAGTGGGTCTAATGGAAATGGTTTCATAATTTCCAACCAGCTGTGCACCTGCAGAGCACTAATGAGGAAATATGCTGGGTCTGCATCCCTTTAGACGTGTTCCTTTTGGGAGTATCTCATCAAAAATTACATTTTTGTTGCAGGGGAGCCAGAAATCTGACTTGTATCTTAGGAAGAGTTCTGGAAAAATCAGTAAGCCAATCGCACAAGCAGGAAATTATGTTTATGGGGGTGTTCTGTACACATTCTGTATACAGAACAACTCGCAATTGTATAAGCTATATATATTTGTTTTTTTTTTCGTGCTTGTTTTTTCCCCTCAAAAGTGGATTTACCCTTTAAATCAATAAGCTGAATCAATGAATGCTGTAAAAACCATTCCCCCTGTGAGGACAACCACATTTAAAACTAATTTACATTGCTGTCTGGGTGTGGCAGCAAGTGTCACAGACATTTCCTAAAGGTCAGAATTTCTACAGCAGATACTGTGAATGGTGTATGTTTCCATTAAAATGGTGGTGTGAGTAAAGGGTTACCTGCAGTGTTAACCTGCCCCAGTGGTATCCAACCCCAGTCTGTTTGCACTGAAAATTTTTGGTTCGTGTGAGGCTGAGAGTGTAATACATCACGCATTTAATTTTTGCTTAAGATCCTTGTAAGTTCTTTTGACACTGGAGGGGATGCCAGATGCCTATATTATTTAGACATGTGCAATTCGTTTCGTAGCGAATCAAAGTTCAGCCGAATTTTGCATCTTTCGGGCATTCAGATGCTTCCGAATTTCTGAAAAAAAAAATAAAGAATTTCAACTAATACGAAATAAATTACAACGAAAATAATGAATTAATTTGGCATGATTTGTTAATTCCTTAAAGGTCTAATGAAACAGCAGGTAGAGGTCTTATCTTACAGCCCAATCAGCTGATTCATTTTGTGCTGGAGGTTGTCAAAAATGTCAGTTAGGTGTCCGATCTGTCCGCCGCAATGTCGCAGTCCCACTAAAAATCGCTAATCGCCGCCATATCTAGTAAAAAATAAATAAAAATAACAAATCTTTCCCCTAGTTTCTGGACGCAATAACTTTTGCGCAAACCAATCAACATACACTTATTGGGATTTTTTTTACAAAAAAATATGTAGCAGAATACAAATTGGCCTAAATTTGGTTTGTCATGATTCGTTAATTCGTTAAAGGTCTAATGAAACAGCAGGTTGAGGTCTTATCTTACAGCCAAATCAGCTGATTCATTTTGTGGTGGAGGTTGGATTACTTACTAATACTGGCAAAGTGCATTCCTGAGAACTGAGAAAGGTGTTGTATTTGAGCAGAGGAGATGAGTTTTGAGAAGCAGCAGAAGAGATATTGTGTGTGTGTGTGTGTGACTGTGCGCTAATGGATTCAAGCTCTAAACATCAGGTTCCTCCCGGTACCAGCAGCAGGGACACAGCACAACCACTGGCAAAGTGCATTCCTGAGAATGTTGTATTGCATTTGAGCAGAGGAGACAAGTTTTAAGAAGCAGCAGAAGAGACACTGTTGTCAGTGTGTGTGTGTGTGTTATTGGATTTAACCACTTAAGCCCCGGAAGATTTTACCCCCTTCCTGACCAGGGCCTGTTTTGCGATTTGGCACTGCGTGAGTTTAACGGACAATTGCGCGGTCGTGCGACGCTGTACCTAAACAAATTTGACGTCCTTTTTTTCCCACAAACAGAGCTTTCTTTTGGTGGTATTTGATCACCTGTGCGATTTTTTGATCATGCGCTATAAACAAAAAAATAGCGTCAATTTTGCAAAAATAACAATATTTTTCACATTTTTTTATATGAAATTCCCAACAAAAAAAAATGTAAAAATCAAAGTTTTTTAACATTTTAGGCCAATTTGTTTTATGCTACATATGTTTGGTAAAAAAAAAAAATCGCAAAAAGCGTAATTTTGATTGGTTTGTGCAAAAGTTATTGCATTTACTAACTAAGGGAAAGATTTTTGTAATTTTTGTTGTTTTCTTTTTTAACGCGTAATGGCGGCGATCTGCGATTTTTTTTGCGGTACTGCAACATTGCGGCGGACAGATCGGACCCTTGACTGACATTTTTGACACTTTTGGGGTTACCAGTGACATTACTGCAGTAATCAATGCTATACATATGCACTGTTACTGTAAAATGACAATGGCAGTGAAGGGGTTAACTTTTGTTGAGAGGGAGGGGTTATGTGTGTCCCTAGGGGCGTGCTTCTAACTGTGATTGGCTGTGGCTTGAGGTGTAGGAACAGTGATCAACGGTCCTACATAGTAGAACCGTATGATCACTATTCTTACACAGGGGAGAATGACAGGCGGCTTGTTTACATTAGCTGCCTGCCTTTCTCCTGCTCTAATGCAGTGGTTCTCAATTCCGGTCCTCGGGACCCACTAACAGGCCAGATTTTAAGTATTACCTTGGGGGATGCAGACTAGAATACTGCAATCACTGAGCAGCAAATTAGATCACCTGTGATGTAATTTAGTTATCTTGCAAACCTGGCCTGTTGGTGGGTCCCGAGGACCGGAGTTGGGAACCACTGCTCTAATGGACGATCGCGAGTGACCGGCGGACATCGGGTCTGCCGGTCACATGCAAGGGGGGGGGTCCGTGACCGCGCGGGAGCGGGAGCGCGCCTCAGGCGGTGCACGCTCGCTCCCTAGACCCTCACAGGCTAGCGACGTAGCCCTACGTCGCTTTGCCTGTGAGGGCTGAATGCCGATGTAAATAGTCATGCGGCAGTCGGCAAGCGGTTAATAAACAAATGACTTTCAGAATTACGATTCGTTATCCCAAATATATATACACAAATTATCTGAAAACGAAACAATTAGGCCCCGTTCACATTGCCACGATCCGACTTGGGGGGGGGCGACCTCCGAGGTCGCGGTGTGAGCAGTGCGCCACGACCTCGGAGCGGCCGCCACGGACTTCATAACATTGAAGTCTATGGCAGTCGCCTCCGGGTCGCCCCAAAGAAGCTCCGGACCCTTTTTCTAAGTCGGAGCGACTTGTGTCGCTCCTATTAGAACGGGTCCGCAGCTTCCCTGTGGAAGGTGACCTACGGCGACCTGTGAGGCGACCAAGTCGCTTCACAGGTCGCCTTAGTGTGAACGGGGACTTAAACAATAAAATGAATTGATTCGTTATAACGAATATCCATACTCTACAGAAATAATGAATTATTCAAAAACAAATTAATGTAATATAATAAATATAGCAGAACGAAATTATGTATTTTACAAATGATAAAACTAAATGAAATTTTCCGCCGTACACAAGTTTAATATTATTCCATTTACCCTGCATCTCCCTGTTCAATAGTCCTGTGTTTTTACTTGAATGGGAGGATGATTTAATGAAAGCCCAGGTAGCTGCAAACTTTTAAAGTTTGAGTTGTAATAATGCCAGTGTTTCAGTGGGTGGTGGAAATCACAAAGCAGTTTCTGTTCTCTGTGGGTATGTTTCCTGTCAATGCCTAATTGGCTTTCTTCCTTGACAAGCAGCACACAGTCCAAAAGGCTAATTTTCTCTTCTGTTCATCTTCCTGTGTAAACTTGATGGCTTTGTCCTCTGTAGGAGATTTACTAAAACCGAAGCACTCAGAATCTGTTGCAGCTGTGCATGGTAGCCAATCAGCTCCTGCCTTCAGCCACATTTCAGTTCGACTTTGAGGGCGACTTGTAAGACATCTGTGTGGGTTCATGCACAGATATTTATTGAACTAGCCCCGAAGTCGCCAAAAGTAGTGCAGGAACTGCGCCGATTTGTGGCAAAGCACCAATTGGGACGGTGCCATTGCCAGCAATAGGCTGAGATTTGACCTGCCAAAGTGCGCTGATGGGAATGGGGGCTAAAACCTGGAAGCTGTTTGGCTTCTATGCAGAGCTGCACCAGATTTTGCACAATATAGTTTTAGTAAAGCTCTCCCACTGTATTTACTAAATGGTTGTATTTGCAATGTTCTAATCTTGACCCATGTATAATCCACATACTTAAACCAATGACTTAGTATTGTTCCCCTGAAACGTTTTTTCTTCTCCACTTCCTCTATGTGCATATTAACTATAATGGGAGATGCTGGTGTTCTTATAGCACAGCCATGTTTTTGGCTTTGTACCTGATCTTGGAATAACATGGAACTTACTTGATCTGGTTTGAGCTCTGTTCAGCTGTCAATAGTCTTTTCTCATTTCAGAAGTTTCCATAACATCTAATTGACACATTCCACGGTGTTTGGATGAAGGTGATTGTGTTACCTTTGTGTATATAAATTCAGGGGTATGTTTCTGACACTCATTAGAACTGAAGAGGTGGCTTAGATAAGCTACGAAACAACTTCAACAATACTGAAGTCCAGCTGAATGTATTTACTACTAGCTCTTACCCTAGGTTCACACCTATGTGTGTGGCTGTGGATACGGGAATCACATCTGTTCCCAGACCCGCAATCACCTGCAGCCAAATAGCAATAATCTTAGGAGACACACAGGGCTGCCATTAATTCTGAATTGCACCCCCATGCATCTCAGCACCCAGCGCACTTGTGGGTGTAGGAACTGTAAGGAAATCGCATGGTCAAAACATTTTTCACATACCCACATTCTTGAAAGAGTGCATGCACCTTTTTCATTTAAATGGGCTGCCGTGCCTGGCAAATGCGGCCCACTTAAAACGCAGAAGTGGGAACCTAGGGTTAAAAAAAATCTAAGCCATAAAACAAAATCAAATATATTTCAGTTTATCAATACTTAGACATGATGGCCATATTATCCCCCCCCCCCCTGTTTTACTCAGTACTCCTACTGGATCACTCTCTTATCTACTGTATCTATCGACAGAGTTATGGTTGTCACACAGGCTGGACTTAATACATGCATGTCTTTATTCATTCTATCCCAAACAGGGGGATGGGGTCAGTGCCGGGACAAGGTAATCTAGAGCCCTGGGCGAACATATCAAATTGCGCCCCCCCCCCAAGATGTATGAGCATTATGCGTCAGCAACCCCCCCTTCTGGTGCCCCATCATACCACAGTGCCCACCCCTTGTCCCGGCCCTGGATGGGATTAGTAGTTTGTGTTAGAAAGATAAGATTGGTATGCTTTCTGTCCAGCTCCCAAGAGGTGAGAAGGACACAGGGAAAATCAGCAGGTATTTTCTCTACTTGCTAAAAATGTTCTTATCCTGAAAACGATTATAGCCACCATGTCTGAGGACTGGTAAGCTTCAATATATGACATTTTTGTTCTTTGTTTTAGTTATTCTTTAAGTACAAGTAACTTAAAGTAACATATAGCAACCAATCAGATGTCATTGTGCACTACTCTCATTTTAGCCAAGTGAATTCTAAATTACTATGCACTATGGATTAAGAAGGCTTTAAAGCGGAGTTCCACCCTAAAAAATATTTTTTCCCCATCCGCTAGCTTAGATGAACCTGAAAAAGAATTGGATAATTAATTTTTTTTTTCACTTACCTTGTTTTTAATGAAAATATACTTGCCTTCCTTCCTCTTCCTCCCTCTGCAGACACGGCCCGCGCCATCACTTCCTCCTCGCATTGACTCCTGGGAGATGAGCGTAATTGATCACAGGAGTCAATGCGCCTGCACCGGCCCTGCTCGTCCCTTCCGGGGCAGACGTGTCATTCCCTGCTGAACAGCTTCTGGGCATGCCCAGAAGCTGTGCAGGGATGACGCGCCTGCCCCGAAAGTGACGAGTGGGGTCGGTGCAGGGCATTCTGGGACTCCTACATCACCGAAGAGGACACCGAAGAGGACGATCCGGCTTCAGCTGCCCAAACCTGAGATGGCAGCGCTGGACAAGACATTTTCAAGGTAAGTATTTCTTCTAAAAGATAAGTGAAACTGGGGACAGTTCAGAGGCTATCGTTGCTTAAATGCACTAGCCCTGACTGTCCCTGGGGTATTTTTAGGTAAAAAAAAATTTTCAGGGTGGAACTCCGCTTTAATAACATAGTCCATTTATGGGTTATTGATAAAACCCCAATAGGCTTATTAAAAGACAGCTGCAATACATACATATTCAATGCCTATTGCAAATATGATAACTCATCTTTACTGATATGACTGTAAATTGGGCTGGTTTCTGTATGCTATTGCTGAGGAATGTGAGGTCTGCACTGTATTATTGACTATACCTTATATAACAGGACTATAAGTAAAAAAAAAAAAAGTTAAATGAAGCTTATACTTAGAGAAAGCAAAGAGGCTATGGTTGTTGACTCCCTCATCAAAATGTTAGCGACCTGTCGGTTTCTGGCTCTCTGAGAGAACTCCTGATCTCCCGCTTGTTCTGGGTCAATGACTCAAAGCATTGAAACCTTTTCACTAATCTAACAACCAGCATTTTCAAAAGGAGACTTATTTTCTCTACCCTGTAAAAGTAATGCATAGTGGTTTTGTACATACCGTATTCTCCCTTCCTTCCTTCCTTCCTTCCTTCCTTCCTTCCTTCCTTCCTTCCTTCCTTCCTTCCTTCCTTCCTTCCTTCCTTCCTTCCTTCCTTCCTTCCTTCCTTCCTTCCTTCCTTCCTTCCTTCCCTGCAGCTGGATCTCTCTGTTCCTTTTTACAGTATTGCAGCATGTCATTATTCTCCAAAAATAATCCATACACATCCACTACTCAATGGTCCTCTAATATATTTTCCATGAAATAATTTCTTACTGTGTTTTTCTGCCTCCCCTTTTCTTTCCCCTCTCACTTCCATTGGTTTGGAAAGAGCAATAAATATTATTTGCAGTCATGTGCACTGCTCTATGCACACTACAAGCCCTATAGTCCACAGTCCATAACCCCTAGTCAATTGATGGCGAACCTTGGCACCGCAGATGTTTTGGTACTACATTTGCTCACCCATGATGCTCACCTACACTGCAGAGTGCATAATCATGGGAAATGCAGTTCCAAAACATCTAGGGTGCCAAGGTTCGCCATCACTGCCCTAATCTCAGGATATAGCAAGAGATGGTGGCTATGGTCTTACATACACTGGGACCATGGGGAAAAAACATAGCCACCCTCTAACGGGGAGTTGAATGGCAGGAGCAAATAAAAGGAATTTGGAGATTTGAAAGAGTTTGAGAACGATAGAAGGTACTTTTTTGATTGAGGAATATATATTTAAATAGAATATTTTTTTTAACCAGAGTTTAGTGTCAATTTGAAATTTCCAGTCCATTTATCCTCACATAGCCTCCTCTCTCTAGGAAGACTTTTCTCTACAGCACTAATAAATTCTCCTTCGTTGTATGGAATTTATTGGCCACCTCTAGACAATTCAGATCACAGGCACGAAGGGTGATTTCAAGTGATGTCATCAGAGGAACTTTGACAGCAAAAGTAGGCAGGAGAGCCTTCGGGGACTGGTTTAGCAGTGGAGAGTAGCCTGCGGAAACCAGAGATGCCCTAAGAGGGGACAACAGGATTTGAGCTTTGTGCTGTCTATGGTGAACAGAAGCAAGCCTGATAAGTGTTATGTAAGTTGTTGGTACCTCAGGCCAATGAGAAATGGGACTTTTAAGGCAAGTATAGGTAGGAACATAGGAGACATCTCTGATCTAGAAACCCAAACTTAAACAGCATGGAATGACAGAGATATACCCTTAAGTCACCATAAACCACATGTCACCAACCTTCTATCTACTACACACTTTCACAAGGGTCTATAACCCTATCACTTAATGTACTCATCTGTACATGTGTTTTAAGTATTAAATGCTACTTTATTATTTACTTTGCTTGTACTTTTTCCCGATTACCTATACTTGCCTTAACCGCCTTAGCGGTAAACCCGAGCGTGACTCGGGGTAGGAATTTTCTGCTATTAGCGGTATCCCCGAGTCACGCTCGGGGTCAATGGGCAGAGCGTGCAGACAGCGCAGCGGAGCTTCTCTTACCTTATCCTGGCGATCCAGCGATGAGCTCTCATTGCTGTGACCGCCAGCGAGATCTCCGCCGCTCGTCTGTCGGTAGGAGGACTTCCTAGTTCCGTTCCCTGCAGCAGCAATGCTGCATGGGAGCGGAACTAGGGAGGGAAATTCAATAAAAAAAAAAAAAAACGTTGCACAAAACACATAACACATTTTATATTATATATATGCATATATATATATATGCATATATATATATATATATATATATATATATATATATATATATATGCATATATATATATATATGCATATATATATATATATATATATATATATGCATATATATATATATGCATGAATTATAATCGAATCAATAATATAATTTTATATATATATATATATGTATATATATATATATATATATATATATATACCTATATACACACACACACACATATATATATATAAAATTATATTATTGATTCGATTATAATTCATGCATATATATACACACACACATATATATATATATATATATATATATATATATATATATATATATATATATATATATATATATATACACACATATATATATAATATATAGCGCATGAATTATAATCTAATCAATAATGTAATTTTATTATATATATTATATATTAAATAATAAAATAATATTATTGATTCAATTATAATTCACTTGTTTGTGTTTCAAATTTATCACATCTGGGATGTCTACTAGAGTCTTGTTTTGGTCAGGTTTAAGTCAGTAATTACTAAGAATTGTAGGCCTATAATACATAACGCCAAATTTCCATGAAAAGAATTGTACCGCTTTTGGAACAGAATTCCTGACAGGATTCATACCGCCAGGGAGGTTAAAAGTCCCATTTCTCATTGGCCTGAGGTACCAACAACTTACATAATTTAAACCAGGGACGACGGCAAACCCGACTACACATAGGATCATAGAGATCAAAAACTCTTCTAGCCTGATAAGTGTTGGAGCGCTGTCAGACCACCTATAACTTATTGGTCCACATCTGGGGGTAAGAGGCCTGGCGCGCTATAGTGTTGGTGGAAGACTATCATTTCACCTACAGACTAGCTTCTGTTACACACTCTGGGTGCTCCCTTGGATTTGTGGACATTTTATTTGAACTGATGTTTAAATTTAAAATTGTAGCATCTGTGCTATCCATAGATCCTGGTAGTTACGGTATATGGTATACTCTCCCATCTTACTGATCTTTAATTTGCTGAAAAGGGATGAGGTTCAACAAATTGTCTAGATGTGTCCCTTTATTCATCAGTATCCTAAACTTGTTTTAATCTACAATATACTTCTCTTTTTTCTATAAATTGCGAAGCTTTGAGAACACTAAAACAGGCCTAAGACTAATATATTCAGCCATGTTGTAACTATCATATATCAGTATAATTTATAACGCTATAAATTGAGATGTTTCATTTTTCACACTTTAAATGAATTGCTCTTGGAGCTTTGTCTAAGTCACACAGCCTATTATTTGTCTCATTCATGATGCTTTAACAAAATAAAAAAAAGAAATGATAAGTATGCCTGAAAATGACAACAGAGCACTAAGCTTTTACAGATATTGAAATGTTTTACATTAACCCTTGTTTACATGATGCTTTTGGCGAGCGTAAGCCTTTTTCAGTAAATCACATGAGATCAGCTGTCTGGCCTGAAATAAAATATGCTTGCCAGTGATTCTGAGTGGAAAAAGAGGAGCTCTTTATCAAAAGCGCATTAGCATATTCTTCCTCATTAATATCTTTGGTTTGGCATTAATTTGCTTAATTATCGCATTAAGAATTCAATATGGCAGCTGATTAATTCAAAGCCCCAAAAAGGGAAAAAAGAGGAAGAAAAGAAACGTATTTGGAGCAGCAAGATGTATAAATATGAGCGTGACTGAACATTTTCTTCATAGTGTTTTCTTTCCATTACGCAGTGGGCAGCGGTTTAAAATGAGACTCTGGTAACATAATGGGCCTAACACAAAATAGATATTGTTACCGTTCTTGCCCATTCTGACTCAATTACAGCAGAGAACATTATTAAGAAAGCTGTGCATTTATTTAATAAATATATAATTGTGGTTTTAACGCCGGCGGGAGAATAGCTTATTTACTGTATATTTTGCCCTCAGGTGTGCTCATTTCTCAGCCTACTCTTTTTATAAATCCTCTAGACCTGGTGGTTTGAGCTGTGTTCATTTCATTGTGTTAGGAGGTTTTGAAATCAATCATTCTGCCAGGCCTTTCAAGCCTCTTTTGACTTTTTAAATGCACTAGCAGCTTTTCATTAAGTCTTTTTTTCCCCTGTAATGGGAACGCAGGTAGCGAGCTCCAATGAATCAGCAGTAATATTGATTGATATAGAAAAGCAATAATTAACAATATTTTCTGGGTCTTAAAGTACTTATTCTCGGCACAGAAATAGAACGGAATGTCGTGAAACTAATTAGCTGAGGATATCAAGTTAGAAATAACGAAGGCCTGGGGTATTGATTATCGCATTTATACAGTATCAGGTGATTTCTTTTCATGCTTGACGCTGACATTAGAAACACATTTACAAAATGGGTCAAGTACGTATTTCAAGGCTGTGTTTTTGTCTCTCTCCTTTTACATTTGCATGTACTTTTGTTTTTCATTTATTTTTTTTATTTTTTTTTTCTTATTTTGCTGAAACTAATAGTAAGTGCTTGAAAAACATTTGTGAACTTGGCATTAACCTCCTTCTGGTGCTTAGTGCACAACATTATGAGAAATGCAACAATATTTGGCATTATTGTAACTAGCCTTGTTCTCTGAAATAGGGATTTCATAGGGGCACACCTGTAAGCAAGAGGGGGTAGGGCAGTGGTTGTTTGTCATGTCCTCCATGTTTCACTCCTCGTTGGCTACCAAGCAAGGGTCACATGAGAAGCCTACCCAGGGTTGGGTTCCTCTGGGCTACACTAGGCACCTTCTACAACACATGGGGTAACATTTCTTTTGTGGCGTCTTCATCAATGTCATGGACAAGACTGAGGCTGCTGCAGGGGAATACTCAAGCTTAAGAAGGGCCACTACACTTAGAGATGAATGTACACCATGTACACTTTTAATGCAACTGTTCTCCAGTTAACTCTTGGTTCCCCAAGAACCTTCTCTGTAATTTGCATTTAGGAGGGACACGCTGAGCTTTGCTCACATCCACCTGTCCTACATTTTCCATTTCTATTCCCTAGTAGCAGAGTGGGCCCTGCCGTGCACTCTGCGTGGGCTCCACAGGTGCACTTGACTAAACTCTTGATCCTCCATATCTCTGTACAGGATGGGAACCTCCACTCCCGAGGCTCAGGGAAACAGACCACTGGGGGAAAGAGTGCCATTCCATCTACAACATGGACACACTATTGATAGACTCCTTGCTAAACTTCTGTTACCCCATGTAACCACTGGTGTCTTCACACTACTCCACTCCACACTTAAGTCTTCATACCCCAGTGCGTTAAGACCCATTCAGCGGACTATGTGTGCTGGTTACTTGCAATAAACCTCTTTCAGTAACTTCAGACCAGGCAAGAACAAAGTTTCAACCCTTTACTTTGAAAAAGTGCAAAATGAACAGTTCAAAGCCCTAGATACAAATACAGAGTTTTCCTACATCCCTATTCCTAACTACAGGCTTGTGCTGCCCCCGCATACCTGCAAAGGTGAACTCCAATCAACTATAGTCCTTCAGAGACATTCTCAATCAGATATCAGTTCTTCAGAGACATGCTTCAGAGCTGATGTCTTCGGGACGAACCCCAGGATCAGATGCCTCTCCATCCTGATGATGGTAGATGAACTCCTTCTGCTCCTCGTGGGTATCATTCTCCATCTCTCTCCCTTAAGGGCCCTGGTTTCAGCTTTTGTTCTCTCCTCGGTTCTCCATAGGGAAAATCCACCAACCCTCTCTGACTACCTCTCCGGGGGGCGCTCCACCTACCGGACCACTATCCCATATTTATATACCACAGGATTAATGGGCCAGACTCAGAGAAGAACCCATCAAAAGACCAAAGAACTGGGAAGGGCATTACTCTCCAGGACCCTCCAGGACAGCACCTATCTGGCTATTTCAACCTTCTTACACACTCCCAACCAAAAAAGTGTCAACTATTTAAGTGACACTGTGGACCTGCATTAATGCATTAATGCGTTTTTGTTACCTGCATTTTCATGTTTATTTTGTTTTTTTGTTTTTGTTTGTTTGTTTTTCCCCCTTTTTTTGCATTATGTTAAAGTATACTGTAGTTTTGTAGTATTATGTTAAAGTATACTGTAGTTTTGAATAGAGTGGAGAGGGATTAGAACACTTTAAGTGTCAAGTTTGTATTGCTGTCTGTGCCAACATTAGGGAAATTCACCCTATCAGTTTGTCCTGTTTACTGTTATAATCAAAAGTAAAAGAAAATCACAGATTTTGGGTTAACACCAGAACAGTAAAAAGTGGGATATCTTCCAATTGGGACACTAGTCCTGTTGACCTTCTGGTGACTCTGGTGACACCCCATGATTCCCTCACTTTGGAAGGAGTTGCTGAAACTTTCTGTTTTTTGCTACGGGACAAGAAGTGAAGGGAATTCTCCCTTATGGAACACAGATGACAAAAAAAAAACCTGACAGGGATTATACCCTCCCTTACCCCATACAAAATGAAAAAAAGTGGAAAAGGAACTTCAAAGATTAAAAAGCTTTCATGGCATAGATGTGAGAGTAATGCACAAAAGTAAATGAGACATGCATTTTTTTCAGTTTTGCTTGTATAAAGGGAGAACTGGGAAATTTTGGCCTAAGAGGAAATCGCAACCAACTGAGTCTGTTTCGGTATGGACAGTTTCTGCTGGTTAAAGAAAGTGCACTATGGTGCCACAGTGAAGGCCATAGTGAAATGTGGAAGCTGTCTTAGAGAACATGTAGCACCCATTTCTCGCCTCATGCTTCAAAGAGATTTGGGATCCCCAGGGACATGGTAGCCTAACATTTCCCTTTAGGGTGTTGTCTTTGACAACACTAGAGCAATGTGTACAGATGGGCGCTTTTAGATGCAAAAATAGGAATATATCGACTCTCATTCAATATTCCTGCAAGAAAGTTAGGGCACAGGGCATCCCTGGAATAGGCAGACTCCAGGTAAATGGACAAAAATGGTACTTACAGCTTTCACAGAAAGAGAATCTAGACGCCACTCTGGCACCCTATGAATTCAGCTCCTGATGGCCAAATACAATATAGCTCAGCTACCGACACCCTGGGAAAAAGACACCATACTCCACTAAGGGCCAAGCTTCAATCCAGCTCCTTCCCCTCAAGACATCTGGAGTTCCTCCACGGTACTTTGATCCCCATGTTACACAAACTAGGCCTCTGTCCAACCACATTGCCGCCCCCCTCAGGTACCAGACCTATAAGGATCTAACAGTCAACTACTTCCCCTGGCAAGAGGCCAGGGGAAGGGAGGGAAATAATATCTATACCTTCTAATATCCTGCACCACTGGCAATAAACCTGCTCGTAGTTGGCCAGGGGTAAAATATATGCAAACTCTGATTATTCTAGCCTGTCAATATTGCAAGAAGCACTAGTGACACCTACTAGCAGCAGGCAGAAACAAACAATAACCAAAGCCCAGGAGAAACCCAAGGACTCAAAGAGAAACACATAGTTTATTGTTACACTTATACACGCAGTCATTTTTAAAGTACTAAAAATACCATTCAACTATCACAAATAACTGTATTATTCATCTTCCTTTGACAAAAAAGCACAACATAATTTAAAGTTATGCATTCACCCAGCACTGACCTGCTTGCAGTTAATTGCATTTTGTGGAATAACAACCTAAAGCCACAAAGTAAGTTAGGGAAATTTCCCTCTCAGGAAGCAGATAGTTATATATTATGTCAATAAACACTTTGATTGAAGTGTGAAAAGGGAAGTATCACAACTAAGAGCCACCAGCCCAACATATATTATTAGTATTGGCCTGGCAGGGGGTAGGGGGCAGGGGATACACCTAAGGTTAGCCCTCTCCATTTTTTTTTTTAAACTTACTGTATTGCATGAGCTAGACACATAGAAATAATCGTGATCTATCTGCACTGTGTTTCAATTTTTTCTTTTTGTTTTTTTTTTTTGCAGTAAGACACAGTGGGGTTGATTTACCAAAACTGGAGAGTGCAAAATCTGGTGCAGCTGTGCATTGAAGCCAATCAGCCTCTAACTTCAGCTTTTTCAATTACGCTTTGACCAAAAATACACCCAATTTTTCACTCTCCATTTGTAGTAAATCAACCCCAGTATTTTAGTGCACAAATGCATTTAAGTATTAATGAGTCCTTATGGACTATGACTGCCATACAGATTCAAAACAAGATACCTAGAAATAAGACCATCTTCACTGTTGTAAAACTCCTCAAAACTGGATTTAAAGAAGCATACTGCACTTTGTCTTTTGAACAGTATTCTTCCTATGACTCAGTCCCTCTCATAGTGAAGTGCGGGGCCCTCTAGGAGAAGCCATAGAAGGCAATAGGCAGCAGCAATGGGTCTACCACACTGCAATGCCCTGACCCAACCTTAAAGTATAAACTGAGCTGTTCAGCTCAATACATACTTTTGAACCTAAATTTGCGCTTAGCAAGGAAACAAAATGGCCAGCTATATGCCTGCATAATGCCAAAACTATGATGTAGCTTTAAACAGAAGATCATGATTTGTATCTGTATGCCAGTTTGAATAGCTTAGCATGAATAATAGCTCCCCTTAAGTTATTCAAACTCAAGACAACTATAATCACATTCTATTTTTACCAATTTTTCTGCAGAAAAACCCTAATATTAAGATCCATGAGTAATCAGTTGGGAATCTGGAAATAACCAGGATGTAAAATTTGATCATATGTTGACTGCCTTTGTCAATTTATGTAGCCATAGTACAAATAGTTTTACTGATTGCTGAGTCGCCATGTAACAGGTGTAAATGTCACCACACAAGGCTGTCCTTTTCCAAAACAACTTTTAGCCAGTTCCTCATGAATGAATATTCTGTGGCCGAAGTGATTTTCACAAAGGGGTGAGATCGGGATCTGCACTGTCCCTACTCAAGACAGAAATCTGCCCTTGTCTAAAACTTCCAATCAAGGGAGCCACTTATGAATCCTGTATAAGCACTTTCATTTGCAAAAATAACCTCAAAAACTCATGAGAACTCTGTGTCAAAAGTAAACACAGACTTTCCAAAAAATGCGCCCAGATTCCGTGGCAGAGGCTACATTAGCCTAATGCTGGGCTTCTCTAGTGCCAGCATCAACATAGCTAAGTGATCCAGCAGTCACCTGGCTGATGTATCACCTCCAGCACTGCAAAAACAGGCAGAAGCCATCCACTGCCAAGCAGTCACCAAGTAATAGGCAGCAGAGAAAGATGGTCGTGCAGCCCCCTGCCTAGACCCTGCCTACAACCATGTAGTTAACAAATGGACCTTTGCTCAAATCTCATAAGGATCCATCCCTCTGGTAATCAGATCAGATTACCAAATGCATGAATCTAGTCTGCTTTACGTGTTCTGTTATTGAGAAAATCTTCGCAAAATTTTGCTCTATACAAAGAAAAAAAATTTCATCTAACAACCTCAGCAGAAAGAGGGCTGAGCCCTTAAGTCTGTAAATGTAAGCATAATTTGTATAAAATACAAGTTTCTACTAAACACAAAGCTATTTTTTCCTCTTAGTTGGATTAATTTGTTGACACAATAATGCAATAGAATTACCAAAATGAAGCTGAGCCTTTTATTTTCTTTATTTAATTATTTTTGAAGAGTTCTTTTTTTCTGTACGTATTACAGCCATGCTACTGTAAAACTCAAATGCAGACCTCACAAGAGATTGGAAAATGGTTAATTACACATCATAATATGCTAATAAAGCAGATGAACAAAAGGAATAATAATAGTGCTCAATAGAATCACTCAGCACCAGCTCAGCAGAAAACTGCAAAGTGCTCAGATCAGCTTAGAAGCAAACACACAATCCTGAAACCAAATATAGAATTCTCTAGTTCAGTATAGGAACATGACCAGTGTAAGCAGTATTCATACAATAAAAGGTTAGGCCAAGTGAAGTCAAGGAAGAAGCTAGGAAATGTTTAAACATTATAAAAAAAAATCTATTCCACTAAACGTTGTGCAGTTAAAAACATAATCTTTTAAAATAATTGTTATACCTATGCATAGAAAAAAACAGTTTCAACATATATTTTAGACTGTTTTTACTGTGGTAACCCCAAAACACTAAAACATTTTTTGTTATATTTATATAGCACTGACATAATACACAACCCTTTATAGAGATTACAGCATTGTTCACATGAGCACTTGTATCAGACAATATTGCAATCTTAGGTGGGTGCTGCAGGTCATATAAACACTCACATACCAGGGCTAGTTTTTTCAGATGCAAACTTCAGCCGAACAGCTAAATACATAGATGACAAACATATAAGGTTGCTTTTTTACCTACCAATGGATTTATATTGCTATTCATCTAAGACCTAAAATTTCTCAGCAGCAATCAAATAACACTTACAGGCCATGTTTTAGGATTGGCATGCCAGTAGACAAGATGGATCTTCTGGGCAGACTTTTATGCATCTTCATAGGCTAATCCACATTCCTTCTTATGGATGTAGGAGTTGGCCACATGCTAATACTTAGGTGCATGCGTGTGAATATTTGTGCGCATACACACGCAGGTCGGCTTGCTCACGTACACCCATGACAGACAGAGGCACCAAATGGGCTATTTCAGCTGAGCAAGTGCTCAGGTTCAGTGTTGCTTTGTCTTCAGCCTTCTGTGTCCTAATAACTTGTGATCCTTTATCCTGTTACTGACCAGTCTCGTCTGACTTCTCCTTGAACTCTGCCTGTGCTGACCTCAACTTGCCTTCTGGCCACCTTCTGCCTGCTCCATTTTCTAATATTCCACTGATCGGCTCCTGACCCGGCTTGTACCTTGACCACACTTTTGCCTGTGCCCCTGTACGTGATCTGTCTTGCTAGTGCATGACCCTGCTTCCCTGACTCTGTTATTCCTCCTGCTGTCGCCAGAACCTACCTATCAACCAGCTGTGCCTGCTTACCCACTGTCTGCTACCAGTATACACCTCACATGCCTGCTTTTGCCAGTACCAGCTTGCTTCTGTCTGCTGCCACCCAGCTGCCACCCTGCCTGCTTCACTGAAGACCTCTGGCGACTTCCCCCTGCCTGGCATGGACACCTGCTCTGCTAGCAAGACTTACAGGCACTCATGCCACTTTGCTTCTGTGCCTTCTGCTCACACTATCAGGGGCTCAGAGTCAGAAGTGTAAGAGAGGCTTTTCTCGTCTCCAATCAGCACGTTCCTTATTAGCAGGTGACCACTGCGGCACAACTGACTGGCTCCTCATGCTGCTTCTCAATCTCACATCCCCCTGCAGTATAGGGGATTGAACGTTGCTGATAAAAGGTCACATTTAGGCTACTTACACTGCTTGCATTATAAAATATATTTTAATATGTATTATTGAAAGCAGGGTTGCATTCATGTATGTTTTTTTTTTATCTGCCTGCTGTTCAGCTTGTTGGAGTTGTTGGAGGAAATCTGGGTACATTGAAGAAAATCACACAACCAGAACATGCAAGCTCAATGTTGATATAGTTCTCCTTGAAATCAATCCTAGAAATCAGAGTTACAAAAAAAAGTGGGTTAACCTTCAGCCACAATGTTTCTGTATGGCAATGCACTTTATACAAGGTAAATGCAAATGTATAATTGAGTAGCAACTTATGTAAAATAAACTGAACATTATTGATAAGATATAATAGGAAAATGTTAGCTTCTTATTATCTTTCCCCTTTACAGAAAAATCCTTTTTATAAGATAAACAAAAGGTCCTAAATAATCAGTTCAGTGCATAACTCACCTTTAATTTGGAGCTGCCCCCTGCAGTACTACTTTTTACTACTGGATGTTCTTCAGGCTGGGTGACACCTAACATCATTCAACTTGAAAGGCCAAGGATATACAATAAATAAAGGGTGCCATGAGATCTCCTAAAAGGGCTTCACCATGGCACCCATAATTGATAGTGTATTGGTGCAGAGAGCGGCACTAACGTCATTGCGTCAGCTCTGCCTTTACTTCAATAAAGAATTGCCCATGTGGGTGCAGCAGTGAAGAACATTATCATAAATAGCTTAAACACACCTAAAAAAAGGTAAGAATGAAACAAAATAAAGCTGAGCATACATGCAGGGGTCCCTTCATGGGGAAGTGGGGGTGATTGGGGAGTAAGGGAGTTTAGCCCCGGAGATGGGCTTTAAGTTTTACCACCTTAAGGGCCATACACACTATAAGATTTTCTGAAGACTTCTTTCCTTCAGATTTACCTTTTCTTTGTAGTGCAAGGGCCTGCCAGATTGCATACAAATTGAAAGTGTTTAGGTTTGACCTCATATTATCTGGTTTTGGTAAGTCTAAAGGAAAAAGTCTTCAGAAAATCTTATAGTGTGTATGGCCCATTAGGCTCTTTTATATTAGCCATTTCTAGAAATATTAATTGTCCGGAAGAACCATTTTGGTTACCTAACTAAAAAACATTTCTTACAGTAGCTTTATGTAAGTTAATGAACTATAGTGGTCCTTTTTGCTATCCAGTTTATGACAGCCATCTCTAAACCACAACCGCATTCTTGTCATAATGATTTAAGCTCACAGTTTGATTTGCATCATAAATGTGTTGTTTATAGAACAGTTTTCATTTTCAAAGCAAACCACATGTAACATTAGCAATAATCAGAAATGTATTTTTTACAGTAATGTTTCCGAGCACAGCAAGCAAGAAGAACAATCAGGAAGTCAAGGTAACATACAGGAACATCTTTCCTTTATTACACACAGTGTTTTATTCGTAATAATTATCTACTACACCATTTGTACAATAAACATTGTGCTGAAATAATTAATGTTACAGTTTCAAACAGGAGATTGCGTGGGAGTTGAAAAAAAAAAAAGAACGTAAGATTTGCTTAAAGGTAAATTGTCACTAGTATACACAGAACAAATTTGCGTAAGAGTGTCATTGAAGGCACCACAAGGTGCTGTTCTAGATAATGAAAACCTACCCAGCCACTGTAGAGGACAGGGCCTACCTTGTTCTGCCTTTGGACTAGAGGCAGTGACTTCTGGTATGGCATGTGGCAACACTGAGAGGGTCAGGGTTACTGAGTAATTAAAAGGGTGAATCTGGACCTACTCTTCTTATTGCACACAATTGAAGGCTGGACCTGCAACCTGTATCTGCTGGAGGGATTTCTGCATGACTTCCAGGCATCTGAGAGCTTCACATCTCTTAAAGTGGTTGTATACCCTTACATTTACCCAATAAAGTGACTAGCAACTGGTGATACACAGCGATGAAACAAATCTTCCTATTTGGTTATCTGCAGCCTTTTCTTCCCTATAGCTATTTAAAGTACAGAATTTACATAGCTTGTCTGAGCTTCCAGAGGCAGGGGGTGGGGATCTGATGTCATATACAGCACAGAGGAGAGCTAAATTTAATCTGAGGCCTGAGTGTGGGGAACAGACACCAATCCCCCCCCCCCCCCACCTCTACACAGTCTCATAGGGAAACATGCACAGCTGAGGCTTTCAATCACAGCCTTTGTGCTGGAGGCCTTCTCCCGCATCCCCCTTGATCACTTGCAGTAGGCACAACCTGTCAGAAAGGACTCATGCAAAGATCATAGGATTGAGACATCAGAAGATTGTTCTTCTTGCTTGCTGTGCTCAGAGGGCACAGTATCGGCTTTCGAGCAATACAAGGAGGCAAATAAGAAAAGTAAACAAGAAATCAAGATGGCTAAAATCAACTTTGAGAGACAAATAGCAGAGGATAGTAAAAAAAACCCAAAGAAATTCTTTAAATATATCAACAGCAAAAAAACTAAGGCAGAGCATATTGCACACATAATTAACAATGATGGGAGGATGGTTACAGAGGACACTGAAAAAGCAACCGTGCTGAATGCTTTTTTCTCATCAGTCTTTACACAGGAAAAGGAGGGGTACACTGACCATGACTGTATGGTTAGTAGTAATAAACAGGACTTGCCACCATGGCTAACAGAGGGGGAAATCAGGGAAAGGCTGGATAAACTTAACACAAACAAATCACCAGGACCGGATGGCATACATCCGAGAGTACTCAAGGAACTCAGTAAAGTTATATCGAGACCACTGTTCCTGATCTTTGCTGACAGTATTAGGACAGGAGATGTACCAGGGGATTGGAAGAAAGCTAACGTGATTCCAATATTCAAAAAGGGCCAGAGGCATATCCCGGGAAATTATAGGCCTGTCAGTTTGACATCAGTAGTATGTAAACTTCTGGAGGGGATGATAAGGGACTATATCGTAGAGTTTGCTAAGGACAACAACATCATCAGCAGTAATCAGCACAGGTTTACAAATGGGCGTTCTTGTCAAACCAATCTCCTAACATTCTACGAGGAGGTGAGCTGTGAGCTAGATAGGGGGAGACCAGTGGATGTGGTGTACTTGGATTTCGCTAAGGCGTTTGATACAGTTCCCCACAAGCGCTTAATTTATAAAATAAGGTCTGCAGGTATCGATAGCAGGGTTTGCTCTTGGATACGGAACTGGCTAAAAAGGCGTGTCCAAAGGGTAGTAATAAACAGCGCATACTCAGACTGGTCTGAGGTGGTAAGCGGGGTCCCCCAAGGCTCAGTCTTGGGACCAACCTTGTTCAATTTATTCATAAACAACATTGAGGTCGGGATCAGTAGTTCGATATCAGTTTTTGCAGATGACACAAAATTGGGCAGGGCAATAACTTCACAACATGAAGCAGATATCCTACAGAATGACCTGGACAAAATAACAGAGTGGGCAACGACATGGCAAATGAGGTTTAACGTGGAGAAGTGTAAGGTTTTGCACTTGGGGACTAAAAACATAAAAACACAATACACGTTAGGAGGGGAGCCCTTGGGGGAATCAAAAATGGAGAAGGATCTGGGAGTCTTGGTTGATGATAGATTAGGAAACAGCATGCAATGTCAAGCGGCAGCTTCCAAAGCCAACAGAATATTAGCATGCATAAAGAAAGGGATGCATTCCAGAGATAAGACTATAATCCTTCCACTTTATAAAACTCTGGTCCGACCGCATCTGGAGTATTCCGTCCAGTTCTGGTCGCCAGTCCTCAGGAGGGATGTGTTGGAGCTGGAGAGAGTCCAGAGAAGGGCAACTAAACTAATTAGGGGATTGGAGGACCTAGACTATGAAGAGCGTCTACAATCGCTCGATTTATTCTCCCTGGAGAAGAGACGTCTGAGGGGGGACATGATAGCAATTTATAAATATCTCAATGGGGATCCCAGCTTAGAAAAAAAGCTGTTCATTCGAAGGGATTGCATGAGGACTCGAGGGCATACAATGCGATTAGAGGAGAAGCGTTTTAACCTCAGGCAACGCGGGGGGTTCTTTACTGTTAGGGCAACAAGATTGTGGAATTCTCTACCACAAGAGGTGGTTTCTGCGGGTAGTATGGTGGCTTTCAAAAGACTCTTAGACTTACATCTCAAGGATCAGAACATTCAGGGGTATGTGAGATGATTACAGCCACACACACCTACACAGGTTGAACTAGATGGACTATTGTCTTTATTCAACCTCACCTACTATGTAACTATGTAAGATAGAAATCACACTTAGTGCTTTGTACTGAGGCAAGTACACATTATAGAATGATATGCATTATTTATTTTTTTATTATTTTATTTAACAACCACTTTAAGCAATAGTTAACTTAATGAAACATTTTTCATTTTTAAATTATTCAATTTACTTACCAAAATAGTCCATAGGTGTAATATAGACAGACAGAGTTACCTATGGGCAAGTTTGTAGTTAGTTTACAGTTTCCCACTAAATCATGAGCATGTGCAATTTTAAGACTTGACATGTTTGGTATCTATTTACTTAATACCAACCCCATATTTTATATTTTACCAAAAAAGTGTGTATTATATTGTGTTTGTGTTTGTGATAAGCAGCTGCACTAAAATTGTGCAACATAAAAATTGCAACATCCACCAACTCATTCAAACAGGGTTTTAAGTAATTTTCAAGCAAAAAAAATGCAGATTTTAATTTGCGTGTGAAAAATGTAAAAAATGCCTTGGCCTTCAAGTAGTAAATGTAATTACACCATGCCGCACAGCACATATCCATTTTTCTGTCTCAGCCCCCACTACTCTGTTCAGCCGATGACACAAAGAAAATATACAGTACTTTCATGTATGGAGGAGCATGTGATCCACTTCATGTGAAAATGTTGGTGCTTGATTGTTGGTCCAGCAGCAGTCAGATAGGATGGGAACGGTCCTCAGACTGGAGCAACTTAGACTTCCTTTCTTCACTCCCAGTGGCTGAACTGAGCAGCAGGGGATCTAAGGAAATGTAAATTCACACTGTGGAGGAGGCCAGTAAAATAAACCTGTTGATTTGCCCTGCTTCATTAACGTAAGTTAAGAGAATTAAGAAAATAATAATAAAAAATAAAAAACATCCAGGTGTAAAAATATAGAAAATACCATGCAATCAATAAAGTACCAAAGACTTTATGCTTTAGTGAAATCACTCTTAAGTGGGGTGGAGGAGCTCAAAGTGCTGTACCTTTTATGGTTCATAAATATTTATCCTGCAAGTGAAGTATGATAATACAGTATTAACCTCATGTAGTTTTATAAATTATCTCACCATGTGTACCAATGCCTTTTCAAAAGTCTTCCTTGCTCTTTCCTATGAGTGCCCAAAGCAAGGCTGCACATAAGATGCAACTCTTTTTTTTATCAATCTTTCTTGAATATAAGGCATTCTTATTTTGCCCCATTTTGCTATTCACTACTAACTTAGCTTTGCTATATTCATACTTTCCTTACCCTTTTAAAATTGTATTTTAAATATGTATATTTATATTTTGAACATTAACAATATAACCTTGAAAACAGTGATGGAGAAATTGACATGGTTTTCCAGTCATAGACAGAGCAGCAATCTAGCTAGTTAACTAGTGTGGCAAGATTAATCAAGATAGGGCACATCATATGGGTCCAAAGGGCCTATAATGGTCCCAATATCCAGAAGAACAAAAATAGCTATGCTTTTCTCCTGGGCTGGTGTATATATATATAACAATAGCATAAAGATCAATTGGGATATCATCCAATGTAAAAGAAGGGAATCTTACATTGGGAAAGGTGCAAGAGCTGAGTGGAGAGAAAGCCAAAAAAAAGGGAGAAAAAGAAAGAAAGAAAAGAAGAAAAGTACTAAATGGGTGAGTGCACTTGCCATCTACCTGTTATGTGGAAAATTGTTTAGGGGACCCTGGTAAAGGTTCCGCTGACACTGACTTTGCTCTCCCCCACACTGACACTTAGCTTTAATGACTGGTAAGTTCTTTTATACCAATACATCACATTTCTGCTCACTAGTGGAACCCTACAGTAACCTCCCACACTGAGCTCCAGGAATACTCCAGAACCTCCTCCACCCTCTTGAACACTCTACCCCAGTATGTCTGGTCAGCTCCTACCCTGCCCAACTTTAGGTGATCCTTGAAAACACATTTATTCAGGGAAGCCTACCCAATCTTCACCTAGGAACTGTACCCGTGTCACCTTCATCAGATCATCCCCTGCAGGTCTTCTGGGACCTGTCATGTATCCCAGTAGACTTTTGGAGGGAGTGGGGAAGGAGAACGTAAAGGACGTGAGAGTGGGTAACTGTTAAAATCAGGTACCTACTACCTCCTCCGTCCCAAAAGCTCCATTTCACAAGCAGGAGCTAGGATGAAGGCCTTAAAGCAGAACTTCCCCTTTTGGGTGGAGCTCCGCTTTAAGAAGCAGTTTTTTCCAGGGACTTTGCTTACGCTGAAGGCAGGAGGATGCACTTCTTCAGTCTCCTTACTTCTGATGATTAGACTGCAACATTGTAATCATCTGGCAAGTAAATAGGTGAAAGGCTCTTGCCTGCAAAAATGACAATTGTGTCATCTCTGGGCCATTTGCTCTGCCCAAATAGTAGATGTTGACCCTAGAGAGTGCTTAAACAAAGATGTCACCATCCTTCTAGAGAGGAAAGCTAATAAAAGAAATGCTATAAGGAGTGCCCTGATCTATGAAGAAGTAATGAATATAAATGTTGTAAAGATAAATGTTATACTTACACGTTAGCATACTAGCACATGAAAAAATTATATCTGATGCTAGGCCTTCTGGTCTTCTTTAACAAGTTAGTTAGTAACTTACACCAGGTTCCAGAAAAAATCCTTGAACAAGAATTATAATATAATGATGAATAAAGCCTGTAATACAATATTTAAAAACATTACAGTGTATTTCTGTATTTCTATTGTGGGATTCGTGGAAAACCTTTTAAAGAACAATATATACAGTAGATGACTCAACCATTTCCATCTGGCTCTTAGTAGTGTGCATTTGCACACATATTTTTTTGTGCAAAAGTCTTAAAGATTAAGGGCCCATCCACACTACACTGCTGCGATAATAAGTGTGGTACCACAGCCCATAATAATGCAACCCATAGTAGCACTCATTATTTGCATTGGTGTGCTGTGGTGTCATTCATAATAAATGGCATCCCAGCGCAACTGCATCACATTGCACTGCAAGAAGCGATAACTCACTGTCATCCATTGCAGTGTGCTGCTCTAGCAAAAATGCAGCAGGTCTAATTTTTGGTCCATTGTAGTGCATGAAGAAACCTATCCAAATGAATGGCCTGCCCTCATGCAACACACCACATAAAATGAGTTAATACATGTGCATTAATACAATGGTAATGGACTATTTAAACAAAGATTATTGCAAATGGTAATGAAAAAGCAACAATATAACATATAGTTCAGTGATGCATGGAAAACAATCAGATTTAATTGTACTGGAATCACATGAACTAGGAGATGATTTTTGATTGGTTGCTATGGATTACTTGTGCCTTGTCATATGCAATGCCTCACAATGAGTGCAATTTCTTTGAGCATTGAATCTATTTTTTCAGACTAAGTGATAATTGAAAATGAATTCATACGTTGTATTTTGATGTATTTTTTCTTTTTGAGCTTTGAATATATAGTGCAAATTCAATGATATAAAGCAATTTATATTACCTTCTAAATACAATAGGAAGCTAACTTTTTCCACAAAAAAAAAAGCTAAATTTAGTTGAAATTATCAGCAAACCCTCACAAGTGTTTTTCTATCACCAGTTATTTTAGCATTCTCTCTAAGAGATCGACACATTGTTCATTGCACTTGTATGAAATTGAAAACTGGAATTTGTATGAACATAAATGGTAGAGATTTTATTGTGTTTCCTTTATTATAAGTTCTACCACCCACGGTGCTCACATAATTGAAAGCGCTTCTGTTGGCCTTGCTGGAAACAGATACAGAATAACTATTTCTTCTTTTTTCCTTCCTATTTTCCTTCTATTTCACTGATAAAAATACATTATTACAACACATAGGCAACCATATAAAATGCATAGGTCAAAAAAGTGAAAAAATAGGTGTGATTTTACCATCCTTTTTGCCAGTATGTCTTGCACAATGGCACACATAATAATAGCATGCTAAAGACATACCTAGGTGCCTGTCATTCTTTAACCCTTGGGTAGTCTGTGGTGTACAAAAAACTAGCCATTGCCCCCACCTATAACTGGCATTTGCAGCAAGGAGCACATGGAAAGATGATGCATGTCAAACAAAACCAAAAAAAATTCCCAGCTCAACTCACCAGCCAGTCTGCAACCAACTGAATTATCCTGTCTAACAGTCTGTGTTAAAAACAGGGGTTTATTTAGCACACATTTTCAAATATATGCGTAAGCTGCAGAGCCTCACCAAGGCACCCTATTGTTATCTGCAGTCCTAACTCTTGTAAATTTATGAGAACCTCCATAGTAGAAGCACATGCATTCTAATTGATAGATAAAAGGAAGGTGAGCCTGGAAGGAAAAAAAAAAAACAAAGACATTTCCAAGCTCAACTTTCCGACCAGCCTTCAACCAACTAAATTGACCTGTCCAACAGTATGCGTTAAAAAACAGGGGTTTAGTTTGCACACATTTGCAAATACATGCATAAGCCCCGACAAGGCATCCCATTTTCTGTAGACCTAACTCTAATTTCTGTGAGTCTCCAACAATGGAAGCACATGCAGTTATAGGTGAGGACATTACCCACTTTTTTGTACTATGAGCATGAAAGGAGCCCACCCCAACCACTTCCGAGCCGCCCACCGTTTATTTATGTCACTACTTTGACGTTAAATACCGGAGTTATGACAGCAGATAGCTGTCATAATCCCATTATTTTACAGCTGACGGTCCTCTTTATCATAAAAATGGTCTCATCATTGGATTCGCCACAGAATCACTTTCATGGGTGGCGGGAGTGGTGCCCACCCCCCTCCTGCCGCTAACCCGGTCCTTTTCCCAGCTTCCTGGAGCCATCAGTAGCAGGGAAAATGATCTGATCCGCTTGTTTGATGGGCAGGAAGTCAAGTGAGGGCAAGATGGCCCGCACTTAACTCTATGCCCTTGCAGGACCAGAGGGAGGTCAAACAGCCCAACGGCCTTAAAGGGCCACATTTTTTTTTAAAATCTTTTTATTGCTTTAAAGTGTAGATGTGAGATATGAAATCTTTTTGACCCCAGATCTCACATTAAAGGGGACCTGCCATGCTTATTTCTATTACAATAGATGTTTACATTCAATGCAATAGGAATAAAAGTGATCAAAAACATTTTTTTGCTAAAGGAACAGTGTAAAACAAAAAAGTAAAATAAATTTAAAGTGCCCCGTCCCTCTGAGCTTGCATGCAGAAGCGAAAACATATGCAAGTCATACCCACATATGTAAATGGTGTTCAAACCCCACATGTCAGGTATTGCCACGATCGTTAATAGTGAGAGCGATAACTCTTGCACTAGCCCTCCTCTGTAACTCTAAACTGGTAGCCTGTAAACATTTTTAAAGCTTTGTCTATGGAGGTTTTAAGTACCAAAGTTTGTCACCATTCCACAAGCTTGAACAATTTTGAAGCATGACATGTTGGGTATCAATTTACTCGCCATTACATTATCTTTCACATTATAGAAAAATATAATTTTTTTTACTGTTTTATTAAAAGTGTATTTTTTGCAAAAAAAAAAAACGCTGTGACATAAAGTATTGCAACAATCTCCATTTTATTCTCTTTAAAAAAAAAAAAAAAATGGTATAATGTTTGGGGGTTCTAAGTAATTTTCTAGCAAAAAATACATATTTTAACTTGTAAACAACAAGTGTCAGAAATAGGCCCGATCCTTAACCTCCCTGGCGGTATGATTGTTTCCGATGTTAGGTGCTGAAAGCGGTACCATTATTTTGCATGTAATTCTTAAGGACGAGCAGCCCAAACCAACTATTTACATATGATTTTTTTTTACAGTGAGTTCTTCTCTATAACATCTCGGGTATGATAAAGTTTGAAACACAAAATCATAAATTATAATATAATAAATAACTATAAAAAAGTTAAAGTATGTGTATATATATATATATATATATATATATTTGTGTGTGTATATATAGATATATATACGTATACATATATTTTATATAGATATATATATATATATATATCTATATATACACATACGTATATATATATATAAATATATATATATATATATATATAGTACAGTAAAACTGCAGGCAAGGGCACTGGGGGGCAAACTAATGTCAATTAAATTTATTTAGTAAAGTAATCCAATAGGATTACAATACATCAGTGTGTTTGTGTGTTTTACTTTTTAAATTTGCCGCCGGTTCCACCCCCCCTGCAACGTGACACTCGCAGGAGACGAGAAGCCAGGGCACAGAGCATCAGGCGGAAGATCCGGCCACCGTATGCTGCAGGAATACATCGCGGGATCCCGGGGACAAGGTAAGTAACCCCTCTTCCAGGATCCAGCGATGCTCCCTGGCGGTACCCATCGTGTGACTCGGGGTTACCGCTAATGGCACTGAAATTCCACCCCGAGCCACACTCGGGAATACCGCTAAGGAGGTTAAAGGAGTTGTAATGTCAGAAGGTTTTTTTTATCCTAATGTATTCTTTGCATTAAGATAAAAAGCCTCCTGTGTAGCAGCCATCTCTCCCCAGCATAAGCACAATGGCAGCAAAGTTGTCCAGTGCGTCCCCCACCAATATTTCATCAGTACAAACAATTGGCCACTGCCTCCACCTATAACTGGCCTGTGGTGTGGAAATACAAATTCATACTAAGGGAACCACCAATGGAAAAATTGCAAGATGTCAGTTTGGAAATTACCACACTCCCCTATTATTCTCTGCTACCAGTTGGCGAAAAAGACAAGGCCTCAAATAGGTTTAACTACATATGTTCGGGCACCAAGGAAAAATTGATTTTGAATCTTTATGGCTTCAGCTTTGTTGTTATTTCTACATAGCCTTTGCCAGTGTAGACCAGGCCTAGGTTGACAGTGATGCCAGGGGGAGCACATAACCAAAAACTCACCATGTTGCTGTCAGTAACACAATGTCATATATAACAAAATACTGTAAATTGCTTCCCTGTCTGGTGGGGTCTTCATTGTTGCCCAATTTGGCCATGTTTATTATTGGCATAATGTATAGTTCTTTTAACTCTACATCCATACAGCTAGCAGAGTGGGATAACCATTTGTCACATTCTTATGGTCTCTGATTCTAGAAATACAGGCACAGAGTAGAGAAACTGGTCTCTTTCAGCCTTTCGACTCCCAACCTGCCTCATGTGGTTGTCCCATCTGATTTTAATAATGTGAATCTAAGGCAGGTCATACACGAGTGAATTTCTTTCCTGCAATGAAAGAAATGTGCTTAAATTCCCCCCACCAACACAGACAGTGTTGATGCGGGAATCCCTCCTGCTGGGCCAACCATTAACGATAATCGCAAGAGAATCTATCAGGCTGGTTGTACCAAAGTTGATCGATCGATTAATTTGGTACTTTTAGCCTGCCTATTAACCGTTCAAGATTTGAACCATGTATGGCTGGCCTAAGACTAGCTAATTGACTGGAGTAAGATAGGGGCAACACAGGACTGCTGTCCTTTTGGGCAGGTAGTAAGTTTTCAGCCTCGGTTGTTCAACAACAGCAATATATGAAACAACAAATGTATTTATATCATAATAAAATATTTGCCATATGCTTTTTGTTCCATTTTTAATGTCCAACTGTTTTAATTTTGGGCAGAGAAGGAAAACTTTATAACTTTTGAACTATATGTGTGGTTAAAATTACTATTTGTAATTTCCCGCTCTCACTGGCTGTCAGAACTGGAACATCTATCTTCTTTTTTGTCATTCATCACTGGCAAGGTCCTCTAGCACCCAAGCAAAGTTTGCAAAGTGAGACCCCTACCCCTCAACTGAAATGGGTCATCCTTGCATGCACAGTGACTGTGCTAGGGCAGGGTACATGGGGTTGCCACTTCATAGACTGATTGGGGATGGGCATAAAGTTGGTACGTATTCCTCCACTAGACTTACTGTGCAGGCATAGCAGGAGTCCACAGAATTTTATTACACACAGTAATGTGCACCACAAGTTAGCAAATGCTGGCATATGTTGTTGGGAAGACTTCTAAAAAACAGGGACACCAACCCCAATTAAAACTTGACAAACAGACCTAACCCTATGTCATTTTGTAGAGAACAGAAGGGTTTTATTTTATGTCAGGTTGGTTGTATAGTTGTCTGTTTCTCTTTTATAGAGATCCCCTCCTCCTTTATGTCTTATTGTCCTCAGGTTTCAATAAAGTGAGGAAAGTGAGACATCTCCCTGATGGTGATAACAGTAAATGCCTGACAGAGGTCCTAAATCTCCTTTACTCAAGAAAAAAAATACATAAGCTTTAAAATCTGAAGTTTCTGTTAATTAGATTTCCCTTCACTGTGCTTTGGCTCTAGCTCTAAATTATGGTTTTCTGAATGTCAACATCGTTTCTTGCAGAAATATTTTTGTGAAACTATATTGTGACATGTTTCTAGCCATTTTCTCTGTGTGATGCCGTGAAAACATTTACTAAAGTAAACTGGAGGAAAATATCTGTTTCCTATAATGACCTAAAGTAATCTAAACTGGGTAATAAAAATGACAGACATAACCCTCATTTTTTAGTAATCCAATATTTAGGACTGTTTTTTTTTTATAACTAGAAAATGAAAATCTTTCTTTCTTTCTTTCTTTCTTTCTTTCTTTCTTTCTTTCTTTCTTTCTTTCTTTCTTTCTTTCTTTCTTTCTTTCTTTCTTTCTTTCTTTTTTCTTTCTTTCTTTCTTTCTTTCTTTCTTTTCTTTCTTTCTTTCTTTCTCTCTTTCTTTCTCCTCTTTC